>NC_046223.1:17332505-17666011 GCF_009819885.2 Catharus ustulatus
TTTTTTCAGGAGGGTAAAAATACTCCAAAAGAAAGAATTTGTGTGAGATTTCATCAATTCCTTTTTGTTGGTTTTGTGTAATCCGGTGCACACTGGGCACACATTCAACCTCAGCTCTCCTTATAAAAGGCATTTCTGCAGCAACCTGAAGTACAGAAACTCACACCTAGTTTAAACTGTCATGTTTTCCTCAACCAAGATCTCTGATGGACACATGGAAATTCTAACAGCAAGAAAGTGCTGGTTGTCCTGTTGCTAAATGTGTTCAGTTCACATCCATCATAATGAAACTAATTTGATTTAATACAGCATTAATGCAGACACAAAAGTTACAGGAGAATCTATTGTTGTTAAGTGATTCATTGATTTCCCACCAAGGTGTTAGCATTTTAATTTATTTAAATTATTTTTTGCATGTTAAATGAGCAAAGTAAATATGCATGTTATGTTTTGCTCAACTCCTACTGCTCACAGGAGCAGTGTCAGGAATATGCCCTGTTTGCATTTGGCTCATCACAGCAACCTCTCTGGAGTGAAAGTCAAACACAGCGCTCAAAGTCAGGGCTGAAAAGTCAGATGACTCAATTCACACTGAGCTCTTTACAAATGCTCCGGGGCTTAGCTGTGCTGAGCACCCACCAATAAAAAAAAAAAAAAAATACTAAATGCTCTAAAGGATAGGACCCCAGAGGTAAAATTTCCTTTTCAATGCCATGGCTTTGCAAAATGCTGCATACTCATCCCACACATACTCATCCCACGACACACAGCCCCATTTCTTTAGCAAAGATTACACCTGGCAGTGCTTCAATGCATGTTGCTTAAAAGAGCTCATCTAGCTTCTGCTTGGATCTACTTCATGCACAAGAGCACTAAGCTTGCTGTTCACCTTATCTTGCTCTTTGTCTCATTTGCAAAATTTGAAATTATTTTGTAATTTCTCCAGATATCTGATGCAAGGTTAGGTAGCAAGAAGTTTCTGGAAAATCCTCTGTAATAACATTCCCTTTGTACAATATCTTCTAACCTCAAAGTGCTAAATTTACTTAATATGGCCAATATTATGTAGTGCTTTGTCATACACATCATATTGGATAAAATACCTCAAACATGTCTTAAACTGTGCTGGATCAATACAGTAATTTTGTGACATTATAGAATCTAAGATTTACACTGAGTCAAGTGCAATGTCATTTGAGTCTGCTCAATCTATTTTCACAGTTTGGCAAGGAAAAGAAAAAGATCAAAGATAGGTGGACAAAGGAAAAATAAATATCTGTTTGGGCTCAGATAATGAGTATACCACAAGAAAAAGTGCTAGGTAAGGATGTACTTTGTAGGCTGCTGGTGAGGGTTCTCAGACATGGTGTGAAGATGGACTGTGCCCTCCAGTCTGCCCAGTAGAAAAATTGGGAAGGCCCAGGGAATGTCACAGCCCAGCCACTGGGGCAGCTTTACATTTGCTTTCCATCTCAATCAATACACAATTATTTTATGATAAATTCAACTGCTTTAAGGGGAGGGAGGGAATGCTAATATATGCCTGGTAGTCTGGCAGAGTGTGTCACTGACAAAAGTGTCCCAAACTGAGCAGGGAACATGGGTCTAGATGAATGTCTCTGCTGATACCCGGGAGAAGCAAAGCTCCTTGGTTTCTACATCTTGTGAATCTCAACAGCAAGATGCAGTGGGCCACCATTTTTCATTTTTATGTCATTTTTCATTCTAATAAACTGCTTATCAACATCCCTCCTCCTCCCCATCAACAACTTCAGTAATTGAAAACCCATTATTTGGCTAAGCAGCTGTTCTCTTCAATCAAAATGAGGCAGAGCACACACACTCCTGCAGCAATTGACTTTTTTTTAAGCCCTGTTCACTTCACTGTTTGGTCTTCCAAGTAAGTCCCTCAAATAAGTGTGCTGATACAGCTATGGTGAGAGCCAGAAGGATGAAGGCAGGAATGAGTGAACATGGTGACAAACTGCCTTTGCCACTAGAGACACCACAGAGTGAAGCCTTCATGACTGGCAAAGTCGTCAGGAAGGGGCTTTTAGTGACAAAGGGTTTTTTAGTGACAATTCATTGTGTCATGGTTTTTGTTTTCTATATCTGATAAAATGTATATCTGCACTTAGCACAAAATTTGAGGAATGGTATCAGTGAGAGTTAAGGAAACAGAAGATTAACAAGGCAGATTTGCACTAGTGAAAGAACCTTCAGTCAAACAGCAATTTTTATAATGATGAATGCTCAGTCTCCTCAGTTCTTTCGTAATAGGACCATGAAACAAATTTACCATGATCTATTACAAAATCATCAGGCAAAGCTTCCACACAACCAAGGCCAATTTCAATGTTGCTTTAGCAGGCAATTTCACCCAGAGGTGAAAAATTCCTGGAACAGCTTAACCAAAATTATGCAAAAAGTATGTTGTATTTACCAAGCGCCAATTTTGAGTCTATCACCATAGCATCTAAGCAAACGAGATCAGAGTCTTGCAATTATAATAGGGATGAATTGGTTTTGTCTCCCCTCTGCAAGCCCTGGGTTTTACAACGGCCTTCAACAAAATAACATTTTAATTCAATACCATTTCCACTTTAAATACAGAATAATCCTTTCTTTGCCATAAGAATGAAGGATCAGGACATACATTTTGCTTGTGCATTGATACAACACTAAAGACTATGTAATACATCTTTATTTTCAGTCTCTGTAACCATGTTCAGTTTTTCTACTGTGTGGTTAGGATGTACCAAGGAGAAAAATTGTCTATTGTTAACAGTAATATTACAGTGTAGTGTAGAAGGAAAATAGTTCTAGTGTTAAAGAAGGAACAGACTGTGATTTTGGCTGAGGTTCTGGAGACACGACTACTTTTATGAAATGATACCTGATAAGTGTATTCAGGCCTGTGGAGATACTTGATTGAATTATGTTTTACTGTACTCACAGTCCTGGGAAATTCAGTCACACCAGGATTTTTCCATCACGATCAAGAAGGCAGTGTCTGCTACCTGTGGAGTAGCAGCTACACACAGGCTGCTGAAAGCAGTGGTGATGACTGCATGCATGACTGAACCGTGGTAGAATCCTGCCACAGCAGCCACTCAAAGGGTGAGCCCTCCATCTTCCTTAATCTCCCTGTATGCACTTTCCTCTTCTGGATTCTACCATTCATATTTATTCAGCATTTTGGAATTGCTTTATTTTCATCCATCCTATGCAATCACTTGGAGGAACTTACTGTGCTGCTACCAAATTGAAGATAAAGCCAGGATATTGGATCACAGCCTGCATGATCCACCAGACATTGCAATTCTCTGTTGGATCAGATTGAAAGACGAGGCAGAATCTGAACACTAATAAAATGTTTCCAAGATGAGCCAGTTGGATTTGGAGGCATATAACTCACAACACTGCTCACAACCTTTTCAAATATCTCCATCTGCTGATCAGAGCCAGAGAGCAGTTGCATGAGATGCTACTCAAAATCACTCTTGTGCCATGCTTAGTTGTGCACAGTGCTGTGAAGGTGCAGGTCCATTGCGTGTCATTGAGTAAATCTGATGTTTCATTGGCACTATGTAATGCTCTTGATAGGTTTGACAAATTACATCTTAATTTTTGACTCAGATTAAAAAAGCAAGAGTGATCTCTCTAGAAATACAAACCTCTGGAATTGAAGGGAACTTGCAAGAAAGAGCAATACAAGGCTTTTCTCCTGTGTAAATCCTCTCCATTTTCCTATTTAGCTCCTACATCACCATGAATTATTAAATCTCAACGTGAGATAAGGAACAAGTTATTTTCACCATTGCACGTGGAAGTAAAAACCAAGGTCCAACTGATAAGAAGGCTCAGAGCAGTAGCAGACAAGAGACTAAATGGAAAACCCTTGTCAGAGTAACACTTTCTCCTTAGAATTAATGGAATGACATCCTGAAAGCATGATAGTCTTGGCCATCTCAGGCTGGCTATTAAAGAAAATCTCTTGGAAAACAAGTCACCAGAATGGGCCTATATTCTCCACTTATCTGTAATGGCAGGTCAGAGATGTTCACAAGTGCTTCTCAAATGGGAAAAAATGGGTTCTTCCAGAAGCTCTAAACCAGAAAGTTGCAATTTTTGTTCCAGTCACTTCTTAAGACAGCAAGGCCATCAAATACACCCAACAAGGGAACCAAAGCACTGTTTAGCTCTACAAAATGATAGTCAGCATGAGGAGACCAGCAAGACCTGTAAAATGCAGGGGAGTAGGATTGGCTCACCCACACAAATGCAGCAATAAAGCCAGAGAAGTCATGCATTTCTCTGAATTATCGTCAGATAGCTCAACAGAGAATCTGTAATACTGTGAGTTCATAGAAAGACGGAATTTTTTGCCAAATAATTCTCTTTGCTTCAATGAGCTCATTGTTGATGAAAACTTCTCAGTTACTTTTAAAAAAATGAAAGCAGGCACAGGAGCAAGCTACTTGAATCCTGGATAGAGTAAAATATTCAAGTGGTTTAGAAGTGAGCAGAGAGCAGAATTTTAAAGAAGCTGATTATTGCTTCAGCAAGTTACATGCAAGTGAAAATACATCACAAATGGGACAGGTCAGCCTTTTTGAAGGAAACGGATATTGCTTTTTAAAAGCATATCAAAGACCTCTTGCAGGCAGGCAGTATTTGTCTGGTGCAAGATGTCTTTCTGCAGGCACTCAGATCCCTTACAAGAAATGCCTGCAGGTTTTGCAGTCACACTGAGGGGAAGAATTCCAGAGTTAAGGAGGACAGGACTGACTTTCTGGAAAAGGGACATGGAGATGTAACCTGATATTTCACAGGGGAACCAAATCTCAGTGCCTCCTCCTGATTTTCTGGCTGGTTAGAAACAATGCTGGTGGGACAAAATGCCCGCTGATTTAAAAGAACTGTTTGGGAAAGTGCCCACTGACACCTACACAGAAGTCAGGCTCTGCAGAACCAGTATCTGAAGAGTATCATCTCCAAGGGCAGTGATACAGGTACCCAAAAAACCAAAAACCAAATACCAAACAAACAAAAAAAAAAAAACCAACCCCCCCCACCCAAAAAAAAAAAACAAAAACAAAAAAAAAAAAACCCAAGACCCCAAACCACAAAACAAAACAAAAAAAAAGAGAAAAAGCTATTTCCGTGTTGAGTTGATCCCTCTTCAAGGCCAACCTCCAGGCACAGGTTTACCAGCTGAATTCCTCTTAGGTGATCAGCATCATGCTAAGACCAGCCCTTGTTTCTTACCAGGCAAAGGGGCTCAATGCTTTGTTGCCTCCAACTTTCTAAGAAATTTAAAAGAAAAAAAAGAAAAATGTGGGAAATGTCTTACCCATTCCTATCCTCAGTGTGGAGGAATGATACAGATCTCTCTCTCAAGAAATGCTTTCTAGCATGGATACTCCAAATCTTGCTTTGAAATAGAAACATAAGCAATCAAATATTTGTTTAAAAATTCCTTCTTTTCCAGTGACAGATGAGGAGCTACACAGAAGAAGAGATATTGAAATTTCACTTTCTTAGCATTTTGTCTTTCATTCCTTTCAATGAAAAGGAACAAAGCAATCAAATATTCTCTGCAATTCTTGTAAACTCAGCATCTAACCAAGATACCAGCATGCAAACCAGGACTGACAGAAGAAAAAGCAAAACTCACTTGTCTTATTTCACTGGAGAAATAAATGATGAAGTAATACACAAAATAGATGGTTAAAAGTAATTATACTTACATAGCAGAGTGCTTAAAGACACCCATTTTTCCCCTCTAAAAAACCAGAAACTAGATTTTTGAAACACTTGTACAGCTGATATTTGGTAATGTCTTTCTAGTGAGTATGAAAGAAGGCTTTTCTAATAAATACATTATTTTTATCTTGAGAGAATTCCATGCAAATGAAGTAAACAGACAAAGACAGGCAGATGAATGGGACGGTACTGTGAACATCCTGGTGCAGTGGAAGGTGTCCCTGCCTGTTGTGGGGGGTTTGGAATGAGGTGATCTTTAAAGTCCCTTCCAACACAGACCATTTTATGATTCTGTGATTCTATGACTAGAAGGTAAGGATATGAACCATTAGCTTAAGAGCTGGACTCAATGATCCTTGTGGGTCCCTTCCAACTCAGAATATTCTGTGCTTCTGTGAGAAAAGGAGGCATGGAGAGAGAGAAGGAGAGATGAGGATGGGGTGAAAGAGGAGGAATGAAGGAGGATGCAAGGGCTAAGCTAGCCAGCTAGCTTCAGTAAAGTCAAATAACCCTGAATTAAGTACTAAGCAGTAATAGCAAGTGCATATGGGGATATGGATGTATCAATGTATGTTAGGAACAGAAATAGAAAGAACAAAATAGATCATATTTCAAGGAAGGAGAGAATTGGAGAATGAGGAGAGAAGAGCCAGGAAGTAATATAGTATTTTTTCCCATTACTATAGGACCAAATCTAGAGGCTATATATCAGTGAAGGAGGCAGTTAGAATATTGCAGAATGGATATAAAATCTGTAAAATATATGCAGCATTATTCAAAACGTATTTTCAAGCAGAATAGCAACTGCGTAGCTCCTGGCTCTGGCTGTAATATCAGGGTTTAGACAAAGCATGCTGGGGAGCTAACCAAAAGGAAATGGAGAAATGCCCAGCATGTTTCAAGGACTAACAGGAATGTCATCAGCAAATAACAATAATAAAGGCCAACAGATGATGCCACAGTAAGGCTATTTACAACCTTTGTCACAGCCTAGAAATGCCCAAATATGATGCAGTCTCATGGCTTTCCAAATTTTCCAGCTCTGCTCTAGGTAACAACTATAACCTCCTCTCATGCCTTCTTTCCTCTACACTGTCATCTCTTCAGCTTTCCCAAAATTTTATTTCATTAAGAAAAAACAAACAAACGGAAACCAACTAAAAGCAATCTCCTTATCTTTGTGCTCCAGAGCTCATGCCTCACCTCAGGACTTCATCAAGAGGAGCATTATCTTCTGTGTCCCCTCAACTGCAGTCTCCAGAGCAGCATTAATAACTTAACTTCAGGACTTATTTAGCTCTTCCTTGCAGGACCAGCCCCAGTTAATAAAGCTGGGCCACAGAAACACACATACTTAGTACTGAGCCTACAGGAGACAATGTATTGCAAGTGTTATTTTCTTCCTCAACTAAGCCATACAGTGCAGCCAACTTCTCCCGTGTTGATGAGTGCTTTACTTTGCAAGTAGCTGTTCCGAGATCAGTGTGCAAAGTATTAATTTATCACCCTTGCAAGAGCTGCCATCAGGCCCTGCAGGTAACCTCTCAGAAAACAACCTCATAAGCACTAACTCCCCAAGAAGAAAACCTCTGTCAGCCAAAAACAACCAATGCATTAGGCTATGAGCTGTAACTTTACCTTCTCCCAGCTATTAAGGTTGTGCATGAGGGCTTGTATCATCTGCATACCACTGTGTCCCTCTGCCAGCCCACCTCAGAACAGCTAAGAAATTACTTACAGGGATATGTTATGGAACCACCCAGAGACAAAGCTGGATTTGATCTTATGATGAGGTACTCAGGAAACTAGAGAACAACAGAAAAAAGGTAATTCCACTGTGAAATCAAACAGTTTTACTTTTACGCCAAGACTGTGAAATGAATATACAACCAGAGGAGAAAATGTTCATTCAGAAAGAATAAAAGTAGTTTTTTGAAAACTGCAGAAGCACTTGCTAAAGCCACATAAATTGTGATTTTTAACCTAACAAACCTGTGCTTGGAAAAATGGCATGATCATGTTCATCAGTCTCGACAGTTCACCAATTTCAATATCACCAAAAATCAACATCTGATTCTTGGAAAAACTGCCGTTTTCTCTTCACAAACCCATGGACAAAACCTGGGCCCTCTCCAATCTTATGTCAGCAGCAGCAGCAGCACTCAATAGCTTGTGCTATCTACACAGGACAAAGCACTCATCAGAGAGCACCCCACGGGACAAACAGAGCTTCCTGGCAGCAGGTACAATGCAACCACCTCCAGATGACAACTTCTGCATAGCATCTATGAACAAGCCTGGCATTGCCCTCCCTACACCACCACATGAGAGAAATGGGTATAAATGAGCTCTTGAAGTGACCAGCAGGCACCTCTAGCACTGGTGCCAAGCCTTGCAGAGAAAAGCAAACCAACTGCAACCAGTTTGAGAAATGGCAGAGCTGACCAGCAGCTTAGCAATGAGGGGAGGAGTTACAACTAAGATCAGTGAAATGCAATGTGCAGGGAAAAGTGCAGCACTACTTACACAGCAGAGCTGTGTTCTCAGACACTTTGGATAAGCCACATCACGTGGTGCAAACAGCCTGTAAATTGGCAGTGCATTTACTTAAAGCCTGGTGATTTGAGGAACTACTGCTGTGGGTATTAGTTTGGCAGTCACTCTTCTGATGTGCTGAGAACAAACAATCCCATTTCTCATGAAGGAAAAGAGGACCTACAGGAAGACCACCTGCAGTGCCTGTTTGGAGCAAAGTGCCTTTGAATTCCATGCTTCATCATGCTGCTGATCAAAATAAAAACACTGAGCTGAAGGAATGTCTGGTTGTATGTTGCCTTTTGCAATTTACACACATGGTATCCATATAACACAGTGAGAGCTGCTCTTACACCTGGCTCAGCTTCAAGTAGAAAGGAAGAAGCCAACTGCTTTGGCAATTTTAGCCCAGACTGGCATTAACAATCAACCTTAATGAGCTCTGGGTAAATATATCAGCACTTCAGCATTCATTAGTGAACTCTCAGCACAGTGTGTGGAATCTGCAGGTACCACAACAGCTACAGGCCAAGGCACACACAAACTGTTCTGGTTTCAAAGCAGCTCTAAGTATCCAACCACCACATGCTGCAAAGCACACCTGAAGAGCAAGGTACAATGTAGCAACATGGGACTTCCCAAAACAGCAATGTAAGAGGAAACCCTGACAACTCAAAGAACTCTACCACTTGAAATCACAAGTCTGTCCCATCACCCCTGGAAGATGGAATATGGCAAATGACAAGAATATGACAGTTGCTTTTGTTCAGTCTATGTGAGTTTCAAATTATGGCTGTCAACTGGATTCACTGCGCAGCTTATGTGCAGACATAAGCTGGATGCATTGGCATAATAAGCAGCCAATCAATAACAGTGAAAGGACAGATTAATAAAAGTTGCTTCTGTCAGAGGACAAATTGAGGACATCAGAAAAGATGAAATTCTGTGAATACAATTGCTTCCTGAGAATAGTAACATTCAGCTCTTGTTCTGATTAGATGGAATTGGTTCAGATGAGCATCAAAAACTTCTGAATGCTTTTCTAAAACTGCTGAGGCTTGTCAAAAATACACTGCACCAATGCCAGAAAAAGACAATAAAGCAAAACACCAAAAACTCTCAAACCAATTCTGAAAGGATCCATGGGATTTTGTAGTCGTCCTTATCTGCCCCATTTGTGCCTTCCAAGTTTTCTTATCTGCTCAATAAATTTGTATCACAGGGTACCTTCAAATTCTGAATAGGTTTGGATGAGTAAGCTGTACACTGCTTTGCCTCATGCGACTCTGAGAAAAATAGCCAGTCAGTCAAGCCCTGATTCTAAATTCTTTACTGTGGACAAAGATGATGATATATAGGATGGAAAAAACCCACAACTTGATTTTTCTAAAAGCTGCGTGAGCTAGCCACATCAGCAGCTAGAAAAAAATCATGTTCTGACTTGTAGTGCTGAACAAATTTGATGGATTAGTCACTTGCTGAGAAATGATATAGAGTACCAAATTACTGTATTGGACATTCCTCTGACCACAATGAATTGTATTAAAATATATAAATGTCATCATTCAGAAGGTAGATCTCTGGCAGAGTTCTTAAAGAAACAAGACTCTGTTGTGTCCAGCTGCCTTGGTATTTAGGTACATGCGTACATGTGAGTAAAAATACCATCTGAGTCTTGTCTGGGACATTTCTTTATCCTATTGCCCTGGCAACCCATGTACTCTTCATGAAAACAAATAACATGTTAGTAGGTGTCCTTTATCAGCTCAACACACAAAATGTCACCAAGTAGAATATGGAAAGCAAGAGCAGAACTATGTTTTGCCTTTAGAGACAGAAGTTATCCATGGAGAGATGGACATTAATAAGGTAACACCGCCTAAACAGTCACGCTATTCCAAACATCAGTGCCCTTCCATCGGGTGTCACTGAAATGATCAACTACTTTTCACCCTATTCTTTCTGTCTTCTCTCCACATGCAACAAAACTGGTGTGTTGAGCGAGCTAAACAGCTGCAAACAGGAGCACAGTACCTGGGAAAATAGTCAGAATAGTTTCTGACACTTCCAACCTCAGAATGTGAGAATTTGCCAGTGACTCAAACACTGAATCTCCCTCCCTCACATAAAGAAAGATAACATTTCCTTCTTAGACAGTGAAACCTCATCAAATTTACACCCAACAGCAAATAGGTGGAAAGCAAAACAACATACATACAGCATGTGGATACCATGCTGAAAGCTGTATTTTTACACATCTTCTGAGGTCCAAGAGAGTTTCCATGCCCAGGATTTGAAGGCATCATGTCACATACAGAAGTGCAGAGCCAGTGCTGCAGAATGAAGGTTGCAACAAGAAAATAGCCCAGAAACAGTCAGGAATACACTCCTGCCCCTCTCCAACCCTGAGCTAATGAAACTTCCTGCACTTCTCACTGCACCTTCAAGAGCCAGGCACAGGAAATACATACTCCATACCGTGAGAACTGTCACCAAACTTGAATTGAAGATGCAAGCATTTTTAATATTGACTACTTTTCATTAAAGGATTTCAAATCACTTTAGTTAAAGTGGTAGCTTTTACCAGCAGTCCCAGGTTACAGGCAGAGGGGTTAGGCAAACTGGTCCATGTCTATCAGCCTGCAAATTGCAGATTTGGTGACAGAGAGCATAGCCTTCATGCCATTTAGGATCATCTTGAATGACATTTTTCTCTCCTAATTGCTTTGTTTATTCACTATAATCTAGCTTCCCCCAAAACCCAAGATTATTGCTATTGCCTGCTTCATTAATTAGACAGAACAAAGAAAAGCTACAAAGCTTTCAAAATGAAAATCAGAAGCACCAAGGTGTAAAATTGTGGTCCATCCTTTCCCCCATTCCATCCTAAGTCTTTCCATCTTCCCTCTCTAAGCCTACACCATCATTATCACAAGCGTCTGGTTATAACAATGAAAGCATTGTTTTTCTTCTGAAAAAACAAGGTTTTCAAGGAGTCAAAATTTTCAGTACTATTTTCCTAATGAAAGTGAATTGCTTTTTTTCCACTGAGATTTCGTGTGAAAAACAGAAAACTATTTCCTGATACCTCTAAATTATGCCATTAGACACTGGAGAGGCTGTTTCAGTCTTGAACTGAAACAAAACACAGAATTTTGTTTCTGTCCCAGCAATCTCTCTGCTCAGAGTCTGCTCTATATTCATTACAGCCTTTTCTGGCCTGCTCTCTGCCGCAAGGCACATGTAACAAGTCAGCAGCAAAGATTTTTTTTTAATAAATCTATTAAGTCAGTGATGGTACCATATGACCAGGGATACAGCACCTATATTTAGTGAAGAGTTGGCTGATCCAGACCCGTTAGCCTTACCCTCCCAGAATTCAAGGCTGAACGTGTTCTGAAGCGCAAATTATTTTGAATGGGGATAGAGGGGAGGAATAGGAAAAAGGTTGAAAGATATCTTGGGTTCAGCAAAGGCTGGTGGATCCTACACAGGTGTTTGCTAAGGTAATTGGTTTTCTAAACAGTAGCAGCACATTTTATTCCCCCTGCACAGCCAAAATATTGAGGCAGTACCATGGAGGGAATCTATGAGAGTGGAAAAGCTGAAGGTCAGTGAAGGAGCTGAGAGAAAAACAAGGGAGTAGCTAAAAGCAAAGCAATGATAACCAGCTGTCCTGAAAGGGGAACTCACCACAAGAGGTATTCAGACCATTCCTGAAAATATTGCTGGATACAAATTCTGTAGCTGCTTTCCAGACTACATTGCAACAACTGTATATTAGAGAGCTGTAAGGAGTGTTGGTGAAGCTACCTGCACACAGAAAGGGACTATTTCTGTGTTATTCACAATGACAGCAGCTCACCCTTCTGGGAAGAGGAGGAGGAACATTGAGCCTCAGAGGAAAAATTAGATACCTGGATAGGCATGCCAGAGTAAGGAGAGAGTGCCCATATTGACATACATTTACTGATTGACAGTAATTATTAGCCAATAATGATCAGCCAGAATGAAACATAAGACACATTTGAGCTGTCAATCTGAGTACAGGTCTGCTCTAGTGCATTCCAGCAGCATGAGTTTGGCTTGGATCACATGCATGGCTATTAGTGTGGACAGAAAAATGGAAGTGGATCAAATATTAAATAGAAATACAGGGTGAAAAGGTAGAGGAGTGCTGTCTTTAATATATCTGGAGATAAATAGCAGGGGAAAACAATCATTAAAGCCAAGCAGTGTTATTGGCATATGAGCAAACAAATACAAATCAATGCTCAGAAAGTACACCTGGAAACAAAGACACTTCTGAAGAGCAGAGGAACAAGTTCCAGCAGTAACCTTTTTGCAGCAATAATTAGAAGCAGGAAGGGAATCTTAGCTAGTTTAAGAGTGTTTTCTTTTAAATTTAACTCTTTACAACTGCAACTATGGGGAAGCAAACATGATAACCCACAATATACTATTCTTCCTACATTAGTTTTGTTATAATACTGCAAACAGGAGATCCTTCCTTGTCTTTTTACAGAGCATCTCTTCTGCCATGAAAGCAAGAGGATGGTTAGGGTTGTGTGCTAGCAATGTTTCCTTTAGCCATTGAAGTAGTTAATTGTAATCCTATCATTTCCAGTCTCTTCTTGGAAGGTTCTGAAGCCCTTCAGTTCACATGAAGACCAATAGCATCCAGAGTAATTAATGGCAAGTTCTTCTACTAAGAGGCTTCTGTTTAGTACATCTCCCAGAGAAACACCTGCACACACCTGAAAACCACTGAACTCTGTAACAGACACTCTGCACATCTTTTCCTCATTTTTGGTCTTCTACAGTGCATCCAGCATTGCTGTAAATGTACTTGGACCAGCACAGAACAGGATGCACAAGCAACCAAATAGCAAACCAAGCAAAAGGAAGACAGTAGAGTTTATGTGCTGTCATTCCTGTCCATTGTGAACTAGGTGGAAGTGTATTTTGAGTATTCTGCTGGATTGTGAAAGGGAAGAAGGAAAAGTGGGGGAAAATGCATTCAAACATGTTAATGTCATTATTACATAAGGTTAACCCTGGGCATGTGCTGTGACTTAACCCCAGCCAGCAGCCAAGCCCCACACCACTGCTCACTCACTCCCCCACAAGCAGGATTGGGGAGAGAGTTGGAAGGGTAAAAGCTGGAAGACTCATGGGTTGAGATAAAGACAGTGCAATACAGAAAGCAAAAGCCACAAGTGAAGCAAAACAAGGGATTAGTTCACTGCTTCCCTTGGACAGGGAGGAGAACAGGGCCCCTTCACATGTAATGGTGTCTTGGGAAGAAAAATGCCATCACTCAAAATGCCATATCCTTCCTTCTCCCAGCTTTATATACTGACATGAAACCATATGGTTTGGAATATCCTCGTGGTCAGCTGGGGTCACCTGTCCCAGATGTCTCTCCTGTGAACCCCAGTCTCCTTGCCAGTGTGACAGTACAAACAGGAGAAAAGACCTTGGATCTGGGTAAGCCCTGCTCAGCAACAACAAAAACATCTCTATCAACATCACTGTGTTTAGAACAAATCCAAAACACAGCCCCATACCAGCCACTGTGAAGAAAATTAACTTTACCCCAATCAAACCCAGCACAGCCTGTATTGAAAATGCCATAAAGCATCAATGGTCAGTTATTGGGTTTTTAGCCTGGCATAAACTGGGAGAAAATACTCTAACAGGGCACAGAGATGAATCCCAGCAACCAAAGACTTGAAAAGACAGAAAAATGTCTGCACAGCCAGAGAGCCCCTGGCTCTTAGCAGCTCAGTAGTTCTTTGGTAAGGGAACTGCAAACCAGAAACTGAGTGCTACTGCTGCTGTAAGGGTCAGTCTTGCCTGCACTGAGGGTCACAGTAGCAGCTGAAAACTGTTGTCACTCAGGATCTGTTCAGGCACTCAGTGAAAGAAGGAGATGTCCTGGACAAGTTGCTGCAAAGAAGCAGATTCAGGGTATGTATTACAAAATACCAAGTAGTTGGAGGAGACAATACTTGTGGACAGGATGGCACAAGGACAAACAGACCACAGAGGGAAATTCCAGTACTGCCACTATTCCTGCTATCACCAGAAGCTCATGTGAGGCTCTCTGCCAAAGCTGGTGCACAGCTCTGTAGAAAGCAGTAGCTCTGAAATGCCAGAAAAACATGGGGTTTGTGCTGCAGTTTAAAAACTAGCCAGAGAAAGTGTGTGCTGTTTGCTGAGAAAAGGGAAAATACCATACTATCCTTGTGGACCAAGGTTCAGTTCTCTGCCATCCGATGTGCCCATGGAGTCTGTGAGTCCAGACAGCCACATGGTACAGGCTGAAGTGTTCTAATCTTTATTTAAGGTTTTGAGATGGGAATACCAACCATTAGTTCCAGATGGTTACTGCAAAGGTAAGTACCTGAAAAGATGGTGAAGTACCCAGATGTTATGATATTAATAACTTAGAGTAACAGAAGTGGCCTTCCTTTTGAACATGTGCTTGATAATTGCTAGATAATGAAAGGATCTACCTGAGCCCCACTTCAATTTCTGAGAAAAGCAAGGTGAAAAAGGCAGATCTTTTGAGATAATTGAAGCACACTAAACTACCGTAATTATCCATATTTCTCTTCAGTACCTTCCTTCCTCCCACAACCAACTCCTGCTTGCTCAGGCAGTTATCATTGCAGGAAATAAACAAGATCTCAACCATACAGTCCCTACCTGTATTCCCTCACAGCTGCAATGAAACACGGGCTGAGGAATGAGGAGAAATATTGAGATGAAGCAGAGAGTATCCATTAACCTCTTCAACAAAGAACATCGAACACTAGGCTTTATTAGGCTGAGGACAGCTTAAGAATTAGTACTCCTTCCTGAAAAATGTAATTAGATTGTGATCAACAGCCTCAATCTATTTATTCAACAATGACTGAATTAGCCTCTAATTCTCTAAAGAAAGATTTTGAACTTCTTGTTCGTAGTTCCCTGAAAATACCATCTCAGCACTCAACAGAAGTCAAAAAGGCAACTTCAGAAAATATTTTTTGTAAAAATGTAGGAAATGTCATTTTACAGTTCTGGTCTCATTTTCCCCTCTGAGATGCCTTCCTCTTCCCCTCATTCTCAACACAGACATGAAAGAACTAGAATCACAGAATGTGCTGAGTTGGAAAGGACCCACAAGGGCCATTGAGTCTAATTCCTGTCCCTGCACACAATACACCACAAGTCACACTATGTACCTGAGGGTGTTGTCCAAATGCTTCTTGAACTCAGACAGGCTTCAAGCTGTGACCTCTGCCCTGGGGAGCCTGTTTCAGTGAAACTAGGAAAGGTTCAGGCAACAATAGCCAAATAAAATGATCAGGCAAATGGCACACCTGAAGAACTTCAACTGGCTAGAATTCATCATCCTGGAAAAGAAATGACTGAAGTGGTTTATAATAAGGGAATATGAAATTATGACTTGCAGAGAAAATATGGTAATTATTTTTTTATAAGTCAAAACCTAGAAGTTTATAATAATGTCATCCAAAAACTTTTAAACTACAATTGTTTCTCAAATGAAAATTTCCAAAAGAAATAAGAAAAAAAAAACCTTAGAAGAAAAGTCCATTAAAAGCTATTCAACAAGATGGTGCTTGTGGGACTTCCACCTCAAGAAGTTCCTGTGTTACAAATTGCTGGAAATTTGGCCACAATAATAGCAAGGAATGCACCACTTTCAATATACTCTGTTCTTACACTCTTTCAATCTTTAAATTTTGTATTTATTTATTTATTTATTTATTCATTCATTCATTCATTCATTCATTCATTCATTTGAACTTATGACCATTATAACTTATGACCAGAGTCACAGGTTCCTGGTCTGATGGGGTGTAAAAATTCAATGTTTGGCTGGTGTCATCTATTTTTGGAAGCTAGCAGGGATGATTATATTTGCTTATTCCACAAAACCAATGAATGTCACAGAGCTACACCACCAAACCTCTGCCTCAGTGTCCGATTTGTAGGACAGCTACTTCATGGAGGATGTTGTTACAAGGCTGCAAATGATACGAGTCACCAATTACTTTGCGTATTGCTGCCTTAGCTGGTTACCATTCCAAGTCATTATCTCATTTCTGAATTGGTATTACTCAGATATTCAGCTATTTTACTCCAGCCATACAACTTGTATCAGCAAGAACAACTGAAGAAGTCTCCAGTATTAATTGTGCAATTAATAAGATCAGAAAGTGCAGTGGCATTTATCCTAATGAAAAACCCTGTCACTCATGATCCCTTTTTTTTTGTCACAGTATGCAGCTGTGTAACTGCTATTCTGCCAGGTGAATTTAAATATTAAGGGAATGCTGAAAATAAGAATAATGGGAGGCAGGGTATTTTTAAGGCTTGTGGCTGAATTATCCCAGGAGAGAAAACAAAACATGACAACACACCAAAGTGTGTTGACTTATCTATCAGTTCATCTGGATGATAAGACTACACAATCTTTGCTGCTTGCTTTCATTTGTGCTTGTATGTCATGGTTTTAGCATTCCTAAGATCATTCAGGCTTACAGAAGCCTCATGCAATATTAAAATGTTTATGCAACCCCTCTCTGTGCTGTAAGCAGCAACAACAAGTTCTGAGTGTGCAGAGAACAAGAAAAAATAGGTTCCACATCTCAGAAGAAAACCCTACTCCAATCAAACAGTGATCTCTGAGCCACATTATGATTAACCAGAACTGTAATTTTTACCTCAATTAGCACCATTTGCATTCCACCACTTCCTCTATTGACGTGTGTTTTGGAATTTCTTTGTGGGCGCAGATGCATCAATAAGCTAAAGACCATGCTTCTATTTCAAAAAATTGTCTCTTCAAAATAATTTAGTTTCTACAAGTAAAGTAGTCAAGTTGTAAATCACGAAACAAAGATTAAGATACCTAAAAAAAGCATGACTCTTTGATCTACGTGGCAATTTAGAGAACCACTTGCTGCTTAATGAGATGTAAGTGCTGTAAGCAGCAAGCTTCAGAGGCTGTGGGGAAGATCTCCCCTTTATTATACCTTGGCTTAGCAGCATGAATTGCTTCATGGCAAACTATCATGAGCAGAGTAAAAAAGGAAAATAAAAACTAGGAGGAAAAAGGCAGGAAAGGGTCCTGTTTTGTGTGAAGGGACCCTGACATTGAGGACCAGTTTGCTGGGGGGCACAGCTGGAAATGGGACTGTTTCAGACTCACAGAGGGCTGAGAAAGAGAACATGGGATAAGCAGAGCTCTACCCTTGTACCCTCTGGAGGTTTCATGCCAACGTCTGTACTCCTCATGTACCCCCTGGAGTCTTGAACCACAATTCAGATGGAAGCAGCAGCCCTTCATCCCATGCAGTTTTCATCAGCACTTTTCTGGTCCTCCCTACTGCAGAAATGCTCCATTTACGCTGTGTGCAAAGCTCAAGCCTTGGTTCCCAGCTCACATCTGGCTCTCTCAGCTGCAGATTTGGCCAGAGTAAAAAATCCAGCTTAGTCATAGGTTTGGGTTATGTGCACAAGGGACGGCATGACCCCATCTCCTCACCACTGACACCACTGAGCAGCATACTTTATCTACATGGTAAAGCTGGATTCTGATACCAGTCTGGATGATAACCAAGACATTCTTTACCTTCATTTCCATCAGCTCTTTTTATGATGTTTCCTCATTAACTGTAAAGTTAAACATCTTACTATGTGCCTGTCTGTTAAAGATTTACAACTCAGAAGAAGCCAAACTGAAAAATTCATGATCTGCCCTTTTTTTGACCATCACTCACACAGCTGCTGTCATGCTTGATTGGGAGCCCCCTGATGAGCACGGTGAGCTGTGTATGCACTAGCAAAAGCCCTACAGGAACCCTTGGGATGAACAGCAATTCTCAAAATGGCATTTTAACAAGGTGCCAGAAGATTGTTTAATCCCCTGCCACCACCTTCAGAGATAATCACAAGGAGACTTCAATTGCTTTCTTTTTTTACTATTTTTTAAATTACGATAAAAAGGTTTTATTATTTAGAACAGCAGGGTTTGCATCCTTCACTAACAGTGTGGAAATCATGTGTTTGCAAACCCCCTAATTGATGTTCCTGTTACAAATAACACACTCAAACATGGTTTCTGAAGAGCACCCAGTGCCATCTGAGCACCCTTGTACCCAGTACTGCGCTGCCTGCTCTGAGCCAGCCCATAACCTGAGGTTTCCACACTGCACAGCTAAGCATGGCCTGCACTAGCTCATTTTAACCCAGTCAGACACTTCCCAGCAATACACAGCCCAATATGCATTGGTTGTTTGATCCAGTGATGAGTTCCATGTATCAACCAGCCAGGATTATTGATCCTTTTTAGCTTGTTTACTTTCAGAGACTCTCAAAAGTGATTCTTTTCTGAAAGAGTTTGAAGGCACTAGGTTTCAAAAAAGGGAGAAAATGAAAGGCTTGACAAGACTCTATGCAGCATTCATTCAGTCTAACAAAAGAGCTGCAGAAAACTAACACCTATAAATATCTAGCAGTGTTTCCCCCTTGTTTCTAGGCAGAGTATTGGTTCATTTAATATCACAGACAGTTAAAAATCAGTCTAAATACACTCTTCTATTACCACCTCATCTGATTGCTCTAAACCCACAACAAAACCACTGAAGTGCTCCTTCCAGAAAGATTTGCTGTTTTCTCATTATTTTTTTTTTTGCTTTTCCCCACCCTAACTTGCTCATCTCTTCTCTCTTAATGTTATGTGAGGAATTGAATTCTCAGTTCTGCTGAGAGGACTGGGACAGCATGTCTATGGAAGGGAGGGGAAGTCATTGTGGGAAAGAGGGTACAATGTTTTTACATCTGATACCCCTTGATCTGGTCCAAGACTACAGCTCATCTGAGACCTGCTTCCTAGAAAAGTGTCCTATAACCACAGAGTTGCAAGGCCTTATCAGGGGGACTGCCCTCTGTTTCTCCTGCTGGAGTTGTCCCTTTTTGTACTAAAGGTCTGAAGGTTTGTGGCTCATCCAGTGGAGAGAAGATGATGCGTGACTCCCTGGAGATACATCTCACCTGGCACTGGAGTGCCAGCTCTTGCTGAAACCAATATTCAAGACCTCTGCACAGATTGAAGCAGCATCTGACAGACATGCAGACAGTCCTGCCTCCCCCACTGAATGCAGCACTACGTGATGGCTTAGTTCTCTTCTGTGAGGAGGGAGTTGCATGTCCAAACTCCTTCAGGCAGATAAAGAAATTAAACTCCAACTTTCTACACCCTGGGTGACCCCTCTAACCAGTTTGTTAAATACACAAAAGAAAGCCACTGGCCATTTTAATAAACCTAACTCCTGATACATTTTCACTGCTGCAACTATTAAGTTAATATATCCAGAATGTGTAAGTAGCTCAAAGGAAGAACAGATTTCTTGCTTCATCAAAATTTTTTTTCTGCAGATGTGCAACCAAGAACAGTGAGGTATCATTTGACAGTGACTTTCCAGGGCAAGGATGAATGAACTGCACTCTTTACCCAAAGGTGAACAACAGTGGAGCTGGGACCTTTTATGGTCCTCAGGCAAAATGTTCAAGAATAGAATTGACAAAATTTACTTCATCAGTTTACACCCAAACAATTACAACATTATCAGATAAAACTCCCAATAAATGCACACAGCACTAGGAAGTGTTTTTCACAGGAACTGGTATGGTGACACCCTCCCTGCCCGTGTGAGGTGCTGTGACCACAGTTCACATGGGGGAACTGCCCCAGTGCTGGGACCTCTGTGAGGATCTCACTTGGAGATGCCTCAAACAGCTTTGAGAGGATGTGGCATGCTGCACATATGGTCCCCAATGTACCAGACAGCAGTTTTGGGGTTCTCAGTCTTCAACTGAATTGCCTCAGCAGGATTTATGTGGAATGTAGGTGCCTGGAAACCTTTGTGGATCCAAGCCCAGAAAATTCTAAATTGTATTAGCATAAATTAATAATAATGTGTGAGAGTTTATATTTCTAGGCGGAAAGCATTTGCCATTCAGGTACTCCCTTCCTTCCTGTCTCATTAGAACTGCCCAAAGGATATCAAAGTTGTGGCATTTCAATCAAGGTGTTCAAAATACAGCCTTGTGAATCCAAACTCATCTTGAAAATCAGAGAGAAAGAAAAATAAGAGGGCCCACAAGAACAGTTTTCTCAATCAAACAAATTCAGCTCTATTTTAGTCTTTTTACTCTAAAACAAAATACATCAGAATGGTAAATATCTTGTCTGCCTTTTAAAAGCTAGAAAATCAAATATCTTCCACTGGTGAATTTGTCATGTTTGATTTGAAAAGCACTGATTTTTCTCTTGTGCGTTTCATTTCCAAATGAATATATACAATGTAAATGAATTTATATAATATATACAGCCTCCTTTCAAAGGGGACCATTTGTCAATGGTACATTAGCTGAGCTCTAAGCTGCTAGCACAACTGACAAAAATAGAGCAACTGCAAGATAAAACTACAGGCAGCTCATGGTGGATGCTGAAACCTGTTAATGGCATATTAGGAATTTACAGAGGCACCATGGGACCACAATATACACGTGTGTACACAGCTAAATCCTCTTCTTCCAAATGCCATTTATTTCTTTGAATGCTTAAGAAATTTTTTGGGTAGGGGCCAACTCCTCTCCTTATATTTTTCCAGCCCTTCTACAGGAAGGAAAAGGCTGGGGAAAAAAAAGTAGGAAGAGTTAAGAACATTTTCTACTACCTCACATAAAACTGTAAATCAAAATTCTATTTAAAAGAACTGGCTAAGCCAGGTGTGATTCCAACCTGGCAACGTTGCTACAGCAGCTCACAGCCATGACAGCTGAAGCAAGTCAATCTGTTGCTTGTTGCTGCAGTCCAGCCCCTGCAGTGCACTAAACCCTCTGGGTCAGGCAAACTCACGGATTGTTGATATCCCTGGCTGAGAAGCACATGGACAGTGCAACTGAGCTGATGCCAACCCCACAGGGGAGTTCACTTCTCCAAATATTCACAGGCAAGTATTCGAGTTCATATGTTTTTGAAAGCTTGTGATTCTAAACATGAGTATTGGAGGGTGGGTAAGCTCTGCTTTACTTGCTTCTTTCCTCCCACTTCACCACATGAAGAAGAGATGGCTTTTCCAGAGAAACTAAACAGTCCTATCGATTCCATGAGTGGAGGGTTGTTCTGTGGTTTTGGTTTCAGTTTTGTCAAGAAAACATAGCAAATATTGTAAGGCGTGCTGTAAAACTGCAGGAGTTGGCAAAAGTGCAGCTGTAATTATAAAGGGCTGTTATTCTCTTCTGTGTGAAGTTGCAGAATATTTATATATGGGTGGCATCCATCAGCTAGAAGCCAACAGAGCAGTTACTCCAGCACCCATCCATGGGCCAGAGCAGGGCCAGGTAGTGCAGGCAGCCCACCAGCCTCACTGTCAGTGATGCCAAAATGATTTTTGTTTTTATATATTCTTCACATATATTCGTAGCTCTAGACTGTTATTATATATTTGCCTAACTTCCATACTTTTCCTATTAAGACAAAAAAAATTCCTGAAGGCCTTTTCTAATCTTGCTTCTTATGGGAATTAAGGACAAGACACTTTCACATGTAATTGGCATTAACAATTAGCAAGGATGGGGGGCTTCAGAAGGGGTTGAACCAAGAGGGGGAATTACTTCATTACCTGTGATTCTAATTGGTGATTCTTGTCAATTATGCTTATTTGCTAAATTTTAAAAACTGTACTTGCCCTTTGTCATGTGAGCATCTCATATATTTCAGCATGTTGTGCACCTGGAGGGACCCTTCATTAAATGGTAACCATATTTTATCACTTAAACTTGTTTGGCGCTTGATTTTAGGGCTCAAAAGGCAACAGCAGCACCAGTGTCTGACAATTTGAGGACGTGATCCCAAGGCACCATCTCCAGCACTGACATCTCCAGCTTTGCTCATGAATGCTGGTGCTGCAACAGCCCAGAACACAGCAGGTTTTGGCTGTGTTTAGCAGGTATGGATCACAAAAGTGAGATGGGAAGATCTAGCATTCACATAAATTACATTTGTGATTTGACACTGTAAGATTCTTTTGGGGTTTTCATTTTTTCATCTATGCAAATTTTCAAGAGTGTAGTGTCTTCTTGTGAAATAAAGGCAGCAATACCATGATTAAGCTGTTTCTCTGTGTGATAAAAGTAAGACAGCTATGACTCAAAGCTGAGATCTGTTTTAGCCAGTATTAGCTTTGGAGAGACCATACCATGGTTTAGCCATACACTTAGATGTGTAGTTGGCTGACACCTAGGATTTTATGGCTTAGTTACTGAGAACTTTGATTCCTTTTGAGTGCACAAGAAGAGAAAGTACTACAGCAGATTCAGATTCCTAGAAAGTAGGATCTGAATTACAATGAGATGCATCTATCTAATCAAGAGCACGTCTTAATATCCTAATTATAGAGTCTTGGCAGTTGGATGAAGTATGAGATATTGAGAACCACTGACCAAGCAATTTTAAAGGTTGGTCTAACATTTTTTGTATTCCCTAAGAGGGGAGAGAACAAGTACTTTACCTTTCTGAGGAATAATGAAGTAGGGATGAAAGTCGTGATCGTGACTGACTAATACCTAATTGCTAAATAAATCTATGTAGCTGTCTGATACTGTATAAACAAATGCTCAATTCACTCCTACAAAGGCTTTCAATACATGGGAGAGTTTCTGTAACCTGGTTCTGATTACCTTTGGATGACAAATACAATCCTATGGAAACAGATCTCCAGCCTGATCTTGGTTTTGATTCCTTGGAGGAAATCTGCCACATTAATGTACTAACCTGTGTTATATGTTCTGAAACTGTACCTGCTGGGCATTTCTGGTCAGCAGAAAATGGGACTGGTTTAATGATAGCAATCCTTAGGGCTGAACTTCTGCTTAAAGATAATATTACATGCCTCCTCCAACTATTTTGTTTTAAATTTAAATAATTTCATACTAGTATGTATAACTGAGAAGAGCCCATTAATAATCTGTACGTAGACAAAAACAGACATGTAAATAGAAATGCATCTTCTGAGCCACTCAGACTTCAGACTGAACAGTTCAACTGTCAAGTGAGACATCAGGGGAATCACGAGACAATGAAGGAAACCTTTCATTAAAAGTGAGGGCCAGCTCATGGGAGAGAAGAGGGGACAATTTGCCCTCTCACATTCCTTCTGTGCTCCTTTGCAGATTTCTACCCATTCATTGCCTATGCCAGAAAGAAAATCAGAGCAAAGAGAGGGGAAACAAAAGAGTATTATACTACTAGGAAAATGCAGTACTCAGAGGAGATAGCAGATACCTGAAATAATTGCTTTTATTTTATTAAAAAACAAACTGTGATTGAGGGAACAATAAATTCAGCTATGCTGTTATTTAAACTCAGTAACTATACCTAAAGTAAGAGGGGGGGAATATAGAAATAGAAAAAAATAAAACCACGTCTTCTTTCATGTAGGTGAGTCCAGGTCTTGATCTGTCACAGAACTAAAAGTTGTTGCTGTCATGCCCAGCAGTCTCCTGAAGCTCTGAGGTTTGACTGTGTGAACACTCAGGCAAAGCAAAATGATATCCAGGTGTGGGCCATGTGGCAAAGCTTTGCTTTACACACTGATCAGCAGTTTTGTACGCATTTGTACTAGGTTTCACCCGTTGGATCACAGAGACAGAGATTCATGGAGATTCATTTTAATATGCTAATGGTCCCATTACCTGCCCGTTTCAACCAGGAACATTATACACTTATTTGAGCTTGGAATTTCAGAACAAATCCTTGATTAAGAGCCAACTCATAACCTTTATTTAATTAGCAGACATCCAAGCACAACATCCTTGAACTTTCAGAAGCATTAGTGTAAGAGATACAAGAAATTAGTTAGTGCATTCAGAATGAGACAAGAGTGCATGAATAGAGGAAAAAAAAATTTCCAAAGAGATAACAAGATTTAATCCCTATTCCAAGGGAAAGGAAGGGAAGGATCAGTTGTAAATGTACTAGTTCTGATTTCATTACTGTTTCCTTCTTAACATCCAAGGTGTTCTGTGCCTTTTGAATTTTTGCTAAATAATCAAAACACTATTTTCTGAACTGCAGTGGACTTGGCAGTTCAGGTCAACTCCAAGGACTCTCACACAGATTTCCCCATAGTCACCTCTCAGCAGAAGGTACAGTAGAACCTTGCTGGTGAATTTCATCACCCCATCTCCCCGACCAAATTCTGGCAGAACCACAGAATTCATGGGATGAAATGACAATGTGGTGGTGCAATCAAGAGTATTGACAGGAAAGTCATCTTTACAAACCCTGACTAAGTAATCTGTGGTAAGTCACTTCACCATAGTCCATGCATTTATATAATCCACCTACCCAACAGAACTGTAATGAGGATTAATTAATTTTTCAAGTGTTTTGAGATTCTTGCATTAAAGCACTATCTTTTTCTTGCAGTACTTTAACCCTGCTTATTCCAGACAGCTCAAAAGTGACCAATCATGGATATGAACAAATCAAAATGTCCACGAAGTATTCAAATCTCAGAAGGAAAATTAATCAATTCAACCTGGGAAGAGCTGGATTTCAGCCATATTTTATACAGTCTGAAATGAGAGAGAAAAATGACAGGTTCCATCCCCATTCTAGGTCACTTCTAGTGAAATTTTGTAACATCTGTTGATGCTAAATACTCCAGACTAGAAGAATCCATTTAAGGCTATTTTCTGCAAGCCCATACTATTCTCCAGGGTTACTGCTTCGATGTATTTAAGCCAAGCACCCGTCAGAACTCTCTTTCATGCCCAGAATGGAAAGGAGGGTGAAGACCAAGATCTCACTGCTATTTGAAATGTATAATGTCACTGAGTTGCCAGATTATGACATATTAAAATCCCATTTGCTATCCATGCCCTGGCATTAGTTCAACAGAAAACAGCAAATCTGTTTGAACTCAAATTTGATTGATGAAAATTTCTACACAGTTTATTATCTGGCATGTTTTTGTGACACAGACCTGACTTCTAATTCTTTCCCTGCATGGTTTTTGGGAGCCACAGTAATTTGCTTCCACCAAAATCTTCTGGGCATGGAAAAAGACCTCTTTCCTAAC
Organism: Catharus ustulatus; assembly: GCF_009819885.2. NCBI lineage: Eukaryota > Metazoa > Chordata > Aves > Passeriformes > Turdidae > Catharus > Catharus ustulatus. The sequence continues at coordinate 17,357,981 of NC_046223.1, forward strand.
TTCCTCAAATTTTGGTTTTATGTATTGCTTGTCAGAAGCAGCTTTTAATGTAAAATTGCAGAAGTATTTAAGAAAATTATTTGTTTAATTCACCCTAAATATCTAATAGAATTTCAGTACACCCCTTTTTCTGGTGAGGTCCTAATCTAAATTTTTACTCATATGCAAATGAAAAGAAACTTACCTGTTGAGAAAAATACCTAAGTTCCTCACATGAGAGTTAAACTTCCCAAAACAGTGTACTGGTTTTCATGCCAGTTTCAAATTAAACTCCAAATAAGCCACTCCCCTTCTCCCGCCCTGTCTGGTAAGGAAGAGACTGAAAGGAAGATTACGGGTTGAGATAATGATTTACTAAAAGCCCACAGCAATGGAATTAGATGCGCACAGGAGTGATATTAATAGCCGAAGTATACAATAAAAGAGAAGGTGTTTTACCACAAAAAGGTATTCACCACTAGGAACAAAAACAAGGTGGTAAATGTTCCCTGCAGGACATGTCCATGGGGTTTTCCCAGACAAAGACAATATGGACACCATTCTTGCATGCAGCAGGATAAGGGAACAAAGGTAATATGGCAGGGGAGCTCGACAGCCCAAAATAATAAAGAACGGGGAGAAAAAAAAAAAACCCTGGAGGTTAGATTGTCTGAAGAGGAGTCAAGCTGCCCATGTGCTTGTGCTGCTGCTTTGGACTCTGCCACCTGCGGGTTCTGCCACTTTTCCCACTGCTCCACTGCATTCTTTTCAGCTCGGCTCAGCTGGACTCGTTCTCTCTACCAGTCCATTCCCTGCCAGCAGCTTCCCTGCTGGCGCTGTTGTTTCAGCACTATGGTTGGTGGCATTTTTACTGCTGTCCCTTTCAGCAGCAAAGGTCCATGGTTGTGCTCCAGACAGAACGGGAGAAGGGATGACCAGTGACACCTGGTTGAAGCTGACACCTTCCTAGAACAAGGTAAAATGGCCCAATTCCAAAAGCGCGCCCTAGTTTTACCGCTGAAACCATGCACCCAGCGATGATGTGGGTAGCACAGAATAACAACCTGGTCACACCCACACAGTGCTGAACTCCACCCTTCTCTGTAACCAGGACAACGGGAAGAAAATAATGCCTTTGGAGGAGCTTGCAAAAAGGACAGCTGAAACACTCACACAGGAGCACACATTCAAGCATCTGCATATGCTGCTTATCTTTGCATGCACAGGGAGCCTGGGCTGCCCTTATGCCTTTTGTAGGCACAACTTCATTTGTCATTTCTGTAATAAATCATACTGAACCAAATTCTTCACGTCCCCTTAATACCAGTTTTGGTTGAAATCACGGTGTAGACATGCAAGCAGAAAGAAGGATATATGATCTATATATATGTAGGATATATGTAGAGGAGAGTGGGAGAGGCCAGTTTTCATTTCAACTATTTAGGCGATTCTTTTCTTCATGTTGAAATGTTACATAGCTATCTCTATGGACTTTTCCTTCATCTGGGGGGATTTTCTCAGCCATCCCCTGGCTAGCCATACACAATCTTCAACACCTTCCACTCTGTACTGCACAGAGTCAAATTTTTCCATAATTCTGTTTACCTTGACAAAAATCTCACTTCAAAAAAATGAGCAAAAAAGTGAACGAACAAACACTTCAAAAAACTACCATTTTATAGCCACTAGGGACAGCTGGACATTTTGACAGCTTACTTACGAGCATACCACAGGGCAGTTACAGACTCGAAGGCCTTTCTTTAAGAAAATTACACAAGACCTGATCAGATTTTTTGTTCTTCAGCCTGACCTTCAAAAATAATCACCAAATTGTCACAAGATAAAGAAGACCTCAGTAGATGATTAAAGAATGCAACTACCTACCAGTATGACTAGGTCTTTTCCACATGTAGAATGAGAGGCCTCATTCAGAAGCTGTTTAAATAATAAAGAAGGCAGTGCACCTATTCCAGGGCTGCATTTGTTCATCTTTTTCAAGAGGTAGAGGTGGTATTTGAAAAAAAGCTATTTCACCAAAGAAGGAGAAAAATAAATTATACAGAAACATTCATCGTCATTTGGAATGTCACAGAACTTTCAGGATGTCCAAATATATATCAAATGAGAAAGATGTATCCCTTGTTCATGAATAAAGAACATTTCAAAGAGTTCAGAAAAAACCCCAAAACATGGCCATGGTTATGCAACCCAAACTAAATAAATAAATAAACAAACTAAAACAAGGACACCCAAAAGGAAGAGTCTCCTATTGGGAGACAGACTTAGCCTCGACTTCAAGAAGATCTGTAAAAGTTTATCTTAAATGGCTGTTAATTCCAATCTCCAGAGCTTCAACCTATTTTAGGCCATGTTTATGTGCTTCAATTAAAAAAAATAAAGCCAACAGAGAGCAGAGGCAAATGTTTGGTTGCATTTTGTGCAGTATTTGTATCAAACACAAGCCACAATAGGATATTAGGATGGTAATTTTATACTTTATAATGTCCATATGCATAAAAATACGCATCCCTTAAGAATGTCTTTACTTCTGTTGATACTTTGGAAATTATTCATCTGATTAATGAATTATACACTGAATTTATACATTAACGTCTAATACTTATGCCCAAATAATTTCTGGACTAATATATTATTTAAAACCATGTAGGAAGATTAGAAACTGGGTTAATTTACTACTATCTGGCTTAGGGCTCCAATTTTCTTAAAGACAAATTCAGTACATGAACAGGCAACAGGACTGTGAGGACAGAAACTTTCAGATGTTCCAGTTATTAGGGTTGTTTAATAGATATTCTATATAAAATGGAGATTGCAGCAAAAGTCAGACTTCAAATGGTAAACTAAGAATTGCAAACTAAAAGCGCCTGATAAGCAATTCATGAAGCATTGACTTCCCCAAATGGATTAATGGAATATAAAGAATGGATTATGTGGAATAGAAAGAAGCAACATCCATGGCTGTAATGACCTTTCAGATCTCTGCTCTTAGACACAACAGAAGCTGTCCCTAGTCTCATGGCAAATGCAGTGTCAGATCTAACTCAACAAAAACGGAGGGGAAAAAAACAGCACTTTGTGTCAGAGTTACATGCAGTTCACCCTGATATTTGGGCATGCACATAAAAATAACTTCTGAGGAAACTGGTTATGTCACTGCAGTTCAAAGCTACAATTCTCAGAAAACTCTATCAGACGGAAGCCTGGCAACTTTTTCAAAACTAGACTTTGATTGATTTTAATCTCATTATTTGCAGATGTCCTTAAAATAGATGGTTTTTTGCACTTTCCCTTCATTCATTTAAAGCACACACACAAAACAAAGCAAATATTAGAGATTGATTAAATTGAAGCTGTTAAAGCAATTGCCTCCATCTCAACTATATTTTCCTAAAATAGATACAGATCAACAACTTTTGAAGATCTAACACTTGATGTGTGATGGAGAAATTTGGCACATAGTTTATATGAGTTTTTCATATTTTACTTACTGTTGAAAAAGCAATTCCTTTTAATCAATACATTGTTTTAAAATTGCTGCCAACCTTTTGGAAGGTGGCAAAACTTTTCCTAGTGTTTCATTTATAAGTTGCAGGTGGAGAGGTTTTCCTATTGCTGACATTGCCCAGCAGCCCTTCTATTTCAACAGTACAGGGACTTGGTTATCACTTTCTTCAGAATTTAAGTTTTTCCATAATAAAATACCTTATATGCTTTTTTTTTTTTTTTATTTTGAGAGAGAGAGAGAGAGGATAAGATGTCCTAGCTGAAACACTACTTGAAAAGAGTTTTTGGCAGATGATCAGCATGGAGAAATCTCTTTTCTTATGCTTTAAAGGCTGAAAATTATAAGCAATCAAAGGATATTAAAAACGGAAACTTTTGGGCAACATTTTCTATAGGCACTATGATCTTGGCTCCAATAATATTAGAGTGTTGCAAGATGCCTCTTCAAAACCACTGCATCTAAATTAATCCTTTCAGTAGCTTTTACACCATGCCTTTTTGGTGCGTGCTACATTTTATACCATCCCATATACTAAAATGTCATATCAGCAGTTCCATGCTTGGTATTAATTCAGGACTTACTACTGCATATCCACAATATGGATATGGCATTGGGCACTTACACAGAGCCTCAATTATTTCAACACATTGCCAGCTTTCAAGGGAAAATGTCTTCCCTTGGACCCACTATTCAAAAACTGTTGTACAGACCACCACCACCAGCTCTGAGGGGAGAAAATCAACTTTAGAGTGAGGTCGATGAACCACTGAATGGATTTACTGATGATTGCTGCATGAGAGGAACTCTTCCCACCTCAGAGTTTCACATCATTGCACCACATCTTGTATCTTTTTCAAATACATTCTGAAGTCTCACAAGCTATGCATGTTAGGACACTGCAACACAAAAGGAGCAGGGAAAGGCTTATTCCAGCATTTGCTGTACAGCCAACCATAAATATTTTAAATTCAGCTGTCCCTAAGTGCAAAAAGGTAGAAACTATGAAATAGAAATCAATGGTCATGCTTCATATACTACTTGATGTTTTACTTTTTCCAGAGCTTTATTATAGAATGTAGCACAGAATGAGCAGATGTGCATCTCCTGCTTTATGCTACTTTTTCTGCTTTGCAGCCTTCCCTGTTTCTTGACCTCCTGCATTACATCCTAGGGACAGCAGATGAATTTCTGTAGGAAGGTGGTGCAGTCACTATGTTTCTTTTTCGATACATGCTTCTTGTGCTCCAGAAGAATAATTCAAGTCAGGAAAAAACTTGCATGGTATGAGCTTAAGTCCAAACTAGATCCAGGATAATTACAAACAATTGACCTCTGATAGTGGCCAAGTGGCATACTCAGTATTTAACACAGGTTGAGTGAAAAGTGTAACAGGCAATTGTTCCCCTAAGACCATCACACTACAACTTGCACTCTCCAGAGCAGTCTCAGCACAGTTCAGCAACTGTGTGAGCTAAGGGTGATTCAATTCCTTGCTGCTCCTAAAAATAGTCCTATAAAAGTGAGAACGAGGTCTCAGACACAGGAGCTGCTCATACCACCACTTGTGTTACAGCTCTGCAAATCGAGTCCAGGATTTAGGAACTTAGAGTGCATCAGAGGATCTGTGCTGTGTGATCAATCATGCTCTGAGAAAACTGAATGGCCAATATGAGCATTTTACAAACTTCCCAAGCAATGAAATATTTCCCCTACTTTCTAGACTACTGTTTTTGAATCTGATGCACGCAGTCACCAGTGATCTGGAAATACAGTAATTTGTTAGAACTATATGTAGAGTTTTATTCAATTTAGAAAGAAAGGCGAATGTGAGCAAAGGGGAGTGAAAGAATATTTTATCGGAAACAATGCTCCAGATGCATCCAGAACCAGTCATCTGGGAGATGTATAAAACCATTACATATGGAATAGAGTTTTTGTGTTTCTCCCAAAGAAAGTAAAAATACAATATAACTTATAATTAGTACAAACAAAAACGAGGTTAAATTCACAGTCATATATTGCCAGAATGATTCTAACAGGCTGAGTGGAAAAGCTTATGTAGGCAGAATCTCAGCTAGCAGAAAATATAAGATATTTATCTGAGTTAAAAGACAGCAAGAATGACAGAACTACTAAATTTACATGCAGGTTTCTAAAATTAATTTCTGTTTGTAGAACGAACTGTGAGATTACCAACAGCAACTCTTACATACTTTGGAGCCACATATTTCTACCATAAGATGTTGTTCTTATTCTCTTTCAGAAAACAACTAATTTTTTGTTGCCCCAAATATAATATTTTATCGATTCACACTGATTAGGTGAATCTTTGACTATGGGACCTTCCTGATGGAAACACTGAGCAGAGTGGGAGGGTGGGGGAGATGAACCACAAGATAATTTCCATAAGTGCATTGCAATTATTTCTCCTTAATTATGCATGCAGCTGGCTCTATTTTAAGCCATGCCAGCGTGCTGTGCACACGAGCACTAAGGGTATCTGTCACTCCATGTGTCAGGCCTTTAACATTCTCACCCACCTGCCTGCGAATCACCAGCAGCAACCAAAGAGAAGCAGTCAGGCTTGTGGCCACCTGCCATTCATCAGCACTGTCAGGACACGGCTGTTGCCTCTTCATTTCTCTCGTGTTGAGACTTCCCTTGCACTCTGTTCAAAACACCAGGTCGATTTGCTCTTTTCTACCAAGTTACTCTATGAACTTCTAATTCACCACCAAACTAAGCTGCCTCATTTTTGAAAACATAATCACACAAATGTAAGCTGGCAGTTAAAAACAAGCTGAATTAGTGAAAAAAAAAAATCACAGTTGTGTTTATATAAATTAAATTAAATAATTAGATATCAAAACTCAGCTTGAATTTTATCTAAAATGACACTGCTGAACTTTTTTTTCACTTCATGACAAAGATTCTAATTTTTGTATTAATGCTTTGTCCGGACACATATTGAGGAAATGCTATGTTTGTCCGGACTTTCAGAGCATGGGAGAACCTTATCATTGGTAGAAAAATAATAATCCTGTTTTGCCATGCTACACAGAGATACTCTGGAAAATCATTCCTCAAATACAAGACACCACCTAAAAAACGCTGCCAACCACAGCACAAGGACATATCACAGTCATAAAATACAAGCATAGTAAATCTGTTCCAATAAGCCCTGGCTCTATCATTGCTACCTAACAGGAAAGAAACAAAAACTCAGATAGATGGTCTCATTCCCACCTGGCAGCCCACCAAGTCACCCCTGTGCTACCACATATGTTCCAAGTGTCTTTGCATAGGTACTTGCATTATTCACTAACTCCTGCCCACCATTGGTAGCTTCTTTGGGACAAAATATCTTGGAGAGACACTGCTCTCCTGGCCTCAGTATGAAGAGTGGCCACAATGACTCACCATGAAACCATGGACAATGCTTAATAGTCTAGAAGAGTTAGATATGCCTAAGATAATTCAAATAATTATCTGTTTCTTAATGGGAAACTCTATAAAACATTTAGCGAGAAACCAGGGTCCTTTCACATGGAATTTCTACGTATGGACTTGGGGGTTTTGGCATTTGCAGCACTGCCCAAGCTATTTTGCCACAAATATCTTGGTTTTGGAGATGATTAGTCTGATTCTTACTAACAGCAAGGCAGCACAGCTACCTTCTCTCCTTTCCACTCTTCCTCTCTTCTGCCTTTTCCCCAAAACAGAAAGTGGCAAAATGGAAGTTTTGTCCCTTCTTAAAATGGAAGCTTATTTTAATTTCAAATACCATTGTTATTTGCATTTAAACTATGGTGTGCATGAACCTATGAACTAATTTGTACTAAAACTGATACATAGTCAAGATTGAATGCAATAAAGCACAATAGGTCCTCAGACTGCACTAAGTTATCAGTATTGGCCCCAATCATCTAGTAGACATTAGGTAGGATACTAAAACCAGCATTTATTTGGTGTCACATGTAAGAAAACTGATTTCAACTAGTTTTGAATTTTTTCTTGAAATGCTGGTGTGAAAGGTATTCCACCTGCCTTTGGTATTCTACCCTACAGAGAAACATAGGGAAGAGCAAAAGATTTGGTTTTATCACACAATAAATAGTTAAATGCATGCATGCACCACATAGGCAAATAATTCCTATGGTATTCACCACTGAAAGTCATTCATTGACATAAACAAATCTAAGGGGTTGCAGGAAAACAGTACACAGGCTCATCAAACACCTTGCTCTAACAGCTATTTTTGAAGCAAAGGATATAGGCTATTAGAGTTCACTAGATTATGAAACCACGCAAAATGCACTTATTCATGGAGATAAGATTTATTGAATCACTATTCCTCCTGTTCTTTTAAGATATTTCATAATGACACTGACAGATGAAAGGCTTGCATGCCTGGCTCTCTGTCCCAGAAGACTGCCAATACTCCAAAATTTATCAAAATGACAATTCAAAGCTATTTTCCCCTAGTTATTAGAGAAGGGTCAGTTGGATTTTACACAACTTATCTTAAATGATTAATGAAAGACACTGGAAAGACAGTCACTTATTGCTTTCCAGGTATGCAATGCTGGAATGCTAGACATATCTCAGGATGCAAAACACACTTTATAAAAGTTATTGATAAAGCATGGGCCTCGGGGAAGCACCATTATTTTTTGCTAATAATAACACATATATTCTGTTCCTGAGAAATGTATGTGTATCTGAAAGAATGTTTGAGGAGGAAACATGAGAGGGTTCTTTAGGGATGGAGGTTACACAAGTTGGAGCAGCATTCAATGTTACAGTGTTACAAAGAATTCAGGCTATCAAAACACAATGATATACATCTTACTAGGTTAATTGTTCTCTAAAGATCAGAAAACAATAGACTGGTTTTGTTGGAAGATCACCTAGTTCCAACCTCACTGTCATGGGTGGGATATATTTCACAAGACCAGGTTGCTCAGAGCTTCATCCAACCTGGCTTTGAACACTTCTAAGGATGGGGCATCCACAGCTTCTCTGGGTAACCTGTTCCAGTGCCTCACCACTTCTTCCTAATAGCTAACCTAAACTTCCTCTTTTTCAGCTTGACGCCATTCCTCCTTGTCTTGTACATGCTCTTGTAAATAGTTTCTCTCCATCTTTCTTGTTCTGGACTAGAAACACACTTATAAAAAGGACACTATTTGAAAAGATTTTGATCATATGCAACATAGAAGGTAACATCTGAAGCCACTGGAATCCTCTCTTCCAAACCCTCTGTACAATGTCAAAAAGGCCAAATTACTTCTTTTCCTGAGATTTTCTCTCTTTTCTTAATATAGAGTCAAGGCCCAAGAAGAATGAAGGCAGTTATGGTTAATCATACCACCCCAGAAGAAAACAACCCAGCTGAAAAGAGGAAAAGCAGTGCTTGTACTTCCACACCCTGACTTGCTAATTCCCCACTCGGATCCGAAGCAGCAAAGGTCTGCAACAGAGCTGGAAGCCACCTGTTTTTGCATTCCCAGCAATGCTAACACTGTGCAGCTGAAGAGAAAGAGCAGTTTCTTAGGGTTTCTTAGGGTATTTGTTGGAGGGTTTTGTTCAGGTTTTTTGTGGGAATTGTTTGTTTGCTGGTTCATTGCTGGAACAGACGAGCAAATTTCACAAAGAAATTAGCTATCTTCCTCAATTTCTTGAAACTAATCCAAATGCAGGACATTTCTTGTCTCTGAGAGTCTTTGTCACCTATACTCTTAGCAGATGTCTATTCAAAAAGCCCACAAACTATTTTAGAAACAGCAGAAAGCCCTGAGGTCACGTCTACCTACTTTACTGCAATACATAATCTTCAAAATTAATTTCATTTTTTCATGATAATTTTGTGATCTCTTTTGATGCTGAAAATGTTATTTTCTTTTCTTTCCTGAGAGGAACTGCATTTTTAATCAGGCTTCCCAGAAAGAGCTTTTGCTGATCTTAATGTGAAAAGAAATCTATGAAAAAAATATGCCTGGGAAATACTATTTCAGAATGACAGAGTTTATTTGACAGCACAGAAGATGAAAGGGCTTGAGTCCTTAAATTCTCTTTTCTCTACAGACCACAGAAGAGTGTTTGGAAAGCTGAACGGTGAAATACAGTTATGCCTAGAGACTACTTGGCATCTCCTGCAAATCACAGGAACATCTGGAGAGATGTAATTAGAGAACAAGCAGCTGCAATGCCCCCACTTACTAATCTGAATTGTTTCATTGTCACCTTGTGCTCCCTCACTGCCTGCTGCATCTACTGAGTGACCTGTATTTTATAAATCAATTCTCAACTGTGTTGCATTATCATAGAAACATTAGACAGCAGTGGGTTCACCGATCTGTTAACAGAGCGGGCAGGTGTCAATGGGATGACCTGTTGTCTGTTGAGAGAGCCAAATATTCATCCTGTGTAACAAGCAGACACCCAGGCCGTGCCCAAATACAGTTAGGGAACTCAGGCATGACTTGGGATTCGACAGTCTTGTCAAAAAATCTGTCAGCTCCCTAATGAGAGGCACTGATTTACTCTGCTGATGTGCATGGTGAGCGATCACGTATGCAGAGTACCACAAATCTGAGCCTGTATTTCAAGCAGATATACTCAGTTTGTTGACATTCACAAAAAGATAGAACAATACAGCAAACACGTATCACAGGGTAACACAGCACAGCTCAAGCTGCCCTAAAAAACCCAGCCATTTGATGATGTCTGCAGTCAAAGAATCACAGAATGGTTGAGGGTGGAGGGGAGTTCTGAACCTGTTTAGGAATTGCAAAGACAAAACTTTCAAAGGTTTTTGGTGTGCCAAGAAGCTTCTCTGCAGCTCCTAATCAAACCACAAGGGTACAGATGTTTGCATTTGACCTTTCTCATCCAAGTAGGGAAGAAAGACATGATGTTCAGCCTTGCTCAGCTGACACCCTCTTACAGACACAGAATTTTGACAGGGGCATGAGGGCTGCAGTGACCTGGGGGAGCTCACTGCCACCCATTGTCACCCATGGCCAAGCACTGACCTGGCAGGCACCAGGCTGTGACTTACCGCTGGGTTTCACTGGGGTAGCAGCACACATTCATCAGAACTAACAAGTAAATCACATCAGACACCAAAAAGGGACAAGAAAAAAGCAAAGTGAACTCCATGAAGTGTTCCAGCATCAAAGAAGAGGAGGTCAGAATCCCTCATCTTCCCAGCAGTATCAGAGATGGTTCCCAATGACTCAGATTACAGCACAACCCATTCAGCACATCTCAGGGAGAAAGCCAAATTCATTCCTATTCAATTTTTCCTCCAGCAGCATCGCAAGGTTCATCAATGTCATCATTTTACTGAAAAACAAGGATCATGAAGGACCATGAACAAAACTTCACCTTGCACATCTCTCAACTCTAGCAATTTTTCATTTTCTTGGGTGTCAGTCTCACTTGTGTTGACCTCCTCAGCAACTCCAAAACATTTAAAATAAAATAAAACTTTAAAATAAAATAAAAACTTTCAAAAACTCTATTTCAAGGAAGATGGTTAACAGGTAAAATCTTAGTTGTTTAATTCATTAGTGAATATCTTCAGTTATTGAATAGCACAGGAATAAGTATGAATACTAGTGAAAAATTGAGTCCTTTGCTACTGAGACATCAGTTTAAAAAACAAAGTAACACTTCATTTTACGGATGATTGTGGCTGACTGTGAAACAGTGAAACTGCCCTTATCTCTCTCCACTTTAAAGGGTAAAGCTGCCGGCCGCATTTCCCATTTAGCCAGCAAAAGAGTTGACAAGTCAGTATTTTATCACCTTCCTGTGGAACCTCCCTTAGGTGTGTCACAGATTTAGAGCTACTCAGAGGAGCTGCACACACTGCTTCTAAGAAGTGCTTTTATGAGAAGAGCTACTTGTTCAGAACAGAAGATTAAAAAAAGAACTTGAGGAGGAACCTGCAGAGGAAGTAACATCAAGGCAGATCTGTGTACGATCAAGTCATGACACTGTCAGTCACAACTTCCACTGCAAACAGCCTTTTTGGAGGAAGATGCGGCTTTGGGAACTTTCCCTGTCCTTGGGTATGGAACTGAAAGGAACATCTGAAACCCTCTGTGTGTGACCCCATCAATCCGTGCCAACAACAGAGGCGACAGAGAGGCAAGAGATACCTGTGTTTTACCCAGAGAAAACAGAACTGCTTCTGGACCTTGCAGGACTCTGTTCTCAAGAGATGATTCTGTGATTGTTTCAGGATAAGGAAAGTGCCCATGAGACTCTTGAGAGAGGCTTTAGAAAAGCAGTGACCAGGGTTGGGAGGTCAGTGATAAGGCTTTAGACAATACCATGTTCTCAAAGCCACTCTGAAAGTCAGGCTTTTATTGCTTGGCTGGAGACATGTGTGGAGCAGCTCAAAAATTGCCACATAAAACTCTTCTTATAGCAATCTCAAGACAGAATGCAAGTTTACACTAAGATGGCTCGCAGTGCATCCGGGAGAAAAATGTCTTGGTCTTTCCATTAAATCAAAATTATAAATAAAACAGACGTGTCCCAGGATATCACTCCACAGAAACAATCAATGGACCAGTTTAGAGACTAGGAAAGAAAAGTTCAGAATTATTCTACCTTGAACTAACACAGGAAATCAAAGACATTTGCATATTAGTTGTAAACTAGTTTGGATAAGAGTTTTCATTTAGGTACTTTGGTTGTTCTTCCTTCTGGTAATTCTGCTGATGTGACTTTAATGCAATCTAGTCTGACCTTCCTATTATTTTTCCTTCCCTTGAGCATTTTAATCTGAACCCCATTCTACCATCCTCAAGTACTTCTGGAGAAAGAGATGAGAGTGATGATAAAAGACATGTTAAGAGGCAAGATCATAGTTCATCTCTTTATCTTTGCAGATGGGTTTGACTATCACAGTTACGTTGGAAAATATTTCAGAGGCAGAAACAAGGCGCTTTTTTATCCCTTCTGTAGTAAAAATCACATTCTCCTTTCAGATGGATATCTCAATTTAGTTGTCTTTTTCTTTTCAGAAAGGATATTGCCTCATTTCCCCCTTTCCAATCCCTATTTTAAAAAATAACTTATTTTCAAATTTTAAAGTGACAAAAGTGTGTTTGAAATAATTTTAGTACTATATACTGAGAACTTTTTCATGGGACAGAAAAGGCAAATTTGTTAACTTTTTCAGTTTCAAGTCTGGGACACCATGCAAAAGTGCCTTATCATGAAGGCATGACCACAGTAGCATAGGCAGAGTGAAAAAGGTAAAAGCTGCTCAGTTTGGAGACCTGCCTGGTCTGTTTGCTCTGCATAGTACCCTGGGGTATCTCAAACAGAATTTCATTTTAATAAAGATAAAGGACTTAAAACTAGGTCTTTGAGGATGCAATGCTTAATAAACAGTGGATATTAACATTTTAAGAGATGACTATCAGAACTTCCCTTTCTTTAGGCATATTCTGGTAAGCCTCACAACACCTGCCTCCTGTCACTGAATTCTGGAGAACTGTTTTCCCCTTTCCTTACGCTAGGATGCTCTCATGCATCATTCCCTTTCATAATTCAACTCAAAACCCAGACATATGATACCAAAGGTCTAAGAGTGGGTTACAGTAGGAAGTTTGATGTTTAATGGCCAACACCCATAGTGTTAGCTACAGTGCAATGGTTGTGTCCAAAAGCCCCTTCCACAAAATCACAAGAATTCAAGAACAAGAGTTCTTAGTATCTCCCATGTTCATTTGACCTGTGTAAAGACAGCACAGACACTACCGTTCCAACCACTGAACCTAGCACCAAGGCCTTCTTTTGCATTTCCACTTAGACTAATTGCTGACAAAAAAATGCCAGGTTAAAAATAAGTTCTATTTTTTATCTTCTGACACAAAATATGAGGTATGCTGTGTCTCCCTGTGCACTCACAGCAGATGGCCCAATAGCAAAGAGCAGAAAAGATGGTACTTGCCCAGTCTGTCTGTACCCGAGAGCAGGACAGGGGAGCAGATGTACAATGGGGAGATGTCATTGGCTTCAGTAGGCTTAGGATCAGGCCCTTATGCCTTCCATCAAACTCTAGTCCAAAGCCTTCAAGAAAACCTTATGAGTGCTCAGAAGAGAAACCCCTGACTGCTACAGCCTAAATCTGGGACATGTCTCCACTCAGTTTGATCACTCATGGGATGACAGTCATTGCTTTCTCCACAGAACACGATACTTCAAAGTAAAGTAATGTACTGCCTTCAGTTACACTAATGCAATCCCCTCTGATTTATTCCTTCTACCATTTCAGTCAACGTCCCAGCAAGTCATCTACTTACCAGCTGCACACCTGCTTGACAGCTTTAGGGATCTTTCTCAAGCAATAAGTCCTGAATGTCTTTCCAGGGTCTTATGCTTCAGCTCTTTACTGTTTAGAGGATATTGCTCTATTTATCCTCAGCCTCATAGTCCTCCTAATGTTTATCTACCAGCACTGCCATCTTTCAAGCCACTGTACTAACAGATAAGGCCTTCAGCACCTGATTACTGGTCCAGTTATTACTTGCTGTTTGTCCTCTATATTTAGATGCATTTTACATGTTTGCTGGCTTCATTTCCACACACTATTATCCTTGTCAGAGAGAGAGAATAACAGTTGCAGTCATAACAATGATCCTGCAGCCAGCTTCACTAACATTTTGCTAATTCTGCTCCCTGTTTATACTCCTTTAGTCTTGATATTCAAAGTTAATAGCGGCTTTCAACTTACAATGGAAGGGATGGATGAGCTACACTTTCAGCTGTTAGGGGTTTTTTTTTATTATTTGAGTAGGGAGATATTTGTTTTCTTTTAAACCTGATATTTCTGCTAATAATAAGGTAATTACTATCTAATTGAAAGCAGACAAGTTGGGGTTTTTTCCGGTTAGGTTTCACTTGTGTGATTTGTCTAAAGTCATTTCTCCACAGGAAAATTGTTGTAAAATAAACCCTGCAGTGCCCAGACCCAGCTAAATTCTACTGCAATCTTATCTTATTGGCTTGCACTTCTCAGAACAAAAAGAAATTCCTAGTTTTCCTTCAACACCCCTATCCCCCTTGGTGCATCCTTTGGACCTCCCTTGGACAATCTGTTCCCTTGGTGCACCAGTGTACTCACTTGCAGGTGAAGTGGGAACTTACAGTGCACTTTTCTTGCAGCTCTTTGGTGCTTCCTGCCAAGGAAGGGGCTCAACAGAGGGAACCTGACTGTCCAAATCCTCAAGACTCCATCTAGAGTGGCATTGTCTGTTTTCAAGCTGGAACTGTCTTTCATTACACTAAAGGTCTCCCTTCCCATTAATCTTGTTGAGCAGCTCTCCTCTCCAAGCTCTGCTGCTCGCAATTTGTGATTCCTTACTGTTGAGCATCCATCACACGTAAAATCAGTTCTAAGCACCCCATTACTCACATATTTAGAGATGTCAAAGCAAGGCCTCCATGTAGCTCCCAGAGCACTTTAGAATTCCCTTCTGCTTTCCCATCAAAAAGGCAAAAAGGACATAAGCAGACAGCATCTTATTTGAACTTACCAGAGAAGTAGATTTCCTTATACAGAAAGTTATGAGGAGAAGCAAGGCAAAAAAGGCAACTACATAATACAGCTACAGTTAATGATGCGTGAACATCATGAAGTTCAGCTCAGCAACGACCCAGTCCTGGGTCCTTCAGGTGACTTTTTCAGTGCCAATACAACAGGAGAACTTTCCTTGAAGACCTCACATGGAAACGAAGGTGAATTTCCTTTCTCATATTGGAATTTATATTCAGACCACTGCGCACAGCATTTAAAGACCTAGAAACCAGAGTTTTCTTTAGCTCAGCCTGGTCTTCAGTTTGGTCTAGGGACCATCTCCATTTATTGTTATGATGTGTACATACAACTATATCCTGATAAGATCAAGGAAACTGGAACACTTCTGAGGAAAAAAATCACTAATGTGGGGTGTCTAAAAAAGTTTTATATATTTAATAGCTTCCATTATTGGGACAAGCCTTAGAGAAAGCTGTTGAGCTCATGTCTAAAAACTTAGCATTCTCACACTCATGATTAAAAGGCATAGTACGATTAATTGGTCTCCAGGGTCTATCCAGCAATAGATTCCTTTCCCCAGTATAGGATTGCTGCAGTTCATTCATGCACTCACTCATTCATTCATTCATTCTGCAATTGCACAAACAGACTCTGTAAACAAAAACTCTTCACCAGCAAACTCCCACCGTGCCAGCAATATTAAGTGGCAAGAATATGAACACCCTGCAGAGAAGCAGAGGAAAACAGTTCTTTGATGCTTCTCTTTCTTCTTATCAGTATAGTTGATCCTGCTTTACAACCAATGTAAAAAGATAGGTTACAGTGGTAATAAACCTCAATACATTAAGTCTCTGTACAGACTGGTTGCTGAAGGCTTAATATCAGTCATAATTATTATCCATAAAATGTTATTGAATCAGATCTTAAAAGTTAATGCTGCTTTGTTTCAAGAGATAAAGGACAGTAGGCTGGTAAGGGAAGGAAGGAAACAGAGCTTTTGATCAATCTTTGTGTGATTTAAAACCTTAATCGCAAAAGACACTCAGCACTTCAAATATTATCCCAAATCCTATGAGCTGGCCTAAGCAGAGCCCAGTGGCAGGAGTGATTACTTCAGAGGGTGATTTAACTTTGAACTTGATACCAGCACCCAGATGGAGGATGTAACTCTTTTCTTGAACTCAGGTCTGGTGAATGCTGCCCTTTTAAGATAGATTGAAATGTGGAGTTAGTAGGTAAGGGTTTTCATAAAGGCACAGCATCCTGTGTTTCATTTGAGGCCTTGCTGCTTACAGCATCACCTTCATTCACGGGTGCTTGCCTTCACAGCCCTCAAATTAATACAAGATGCAAAGCATGTGCTCTGACAGAAGGCATCAGGCCACCAGCCAATGGAGCACATAAGCTGCCCTAACATTTACAGCTAATAAAGATTGCTTTCCTTCCTGTCCACAGAGGATCTGGACAGGCTGGATTGATGGGCCCAGACCAACTGTATGAGGGTCAGCAAGGTGAAGTGCCAGGTCACAACTCCTGGGTCACAACACCCCCCTGCAGTGCTACATTGCACAAGTGCCTCTGGAAAGATGTCCAGAGGAAAAGGACCTGTTCCAGAGGTGGCCAGGAAGGCAATGGCATCCAGGCCTGTATCAGTAAGAGTGTGGCCGGCAGGACTGGTGCAGTGATTGTCCCCTTGTACTTGGCACTGGTGAGGCCACACCTCAAGTGCTGTGTGCAGTTCTTGGCCCCACACTATGGGAAACACACTGAGATGCTGCAGAGATTCCAGAGAAGGATACTGGAGCTGGGGAAGGGTCTGGGGCACAAGTCTAATGATGAGGAGCAGCTGAAGTAGCTGGGGGGACTCACCCTGGAGAAAAGAAAGCTCAGTGGTGACCTGACCACTCTCTACCACCTGAAAGGAGGGCATAGCCAGGTAAGGGTCAGTCTCTTCTCCAAGGTAACAACAGATCAAGAGGAGATGACCTTAAATTATGCCAGGGGAGGTTCAGATTGGATATTAGGAAAACCTTTTCACTGATAGGATTATCAAGCATTGGAACTGGCTGCCCAGGGAATGGTGGAATCACCATTCCTGAAAGTGTTCAAAAAATGTGTAGATGTGGCACTTAGGGACATGGTTTAGTGGTGGACTTGGCAGTCCTGGGTTAACAGCTGGACTTGGTGATCTTAGAGGTCTTTTCCAACTTACACAATTCTGTGATTTTATCAGCTTTCAGCACTCACAATATCACTAATGCAGCTCTGCCTTACCAATTTTGTAGTACAATATTGCAACAATCTGAAGCCATTACTCATCTCAACAAAGAGTCAGGAAGAAGAAAGGCTCAACATAACAGCTGGGAAGGAGCAAAGTGGACCAGCCTGCGTCCTCCCCTTCAAATGCCCCGTGCTTCCCAGCCAGAAGGAGACCCTTGGCTCCCATATAAAACAAGTGTCATCCCCTCCCTTGGTTATTTAGCAAACATTAATCATGCTATGGACACCCCAGTGTCCTGCAAAGTGAGGACATATTTTTAAGGTGCACCACAGGCTTTAGATATTTGAGAAGTGTGTTCGGATTTCTGTGCCAATTCTCAGCCAGCCTCGAGTAGATTCACTCCCCGCCTCTGTAATGCACCTGTTTTGCAAAGCAGCCATTAAATTTGGAAGCTTTATGGAATGCAACATTTTTCAAATCTAAAAAGTATGCCAAAGAAATCATGCAGAAGGGTAATAGGAAATACTTGCAGGGAGACCTATTCTAAATCATCTACACATAGATAAGGCACCAAACTCCTTTCCTTAAAGATTTTATTAACCTTTTGCTGATGGAAGGAGATTACTGATTGAGAGCTAGATGAGGTCAGTGCAGCAATTATATTTTGAAACCTCTTCAAACAAGTCTCTTGTACAATGTCAGAAAAAAGTTGACAACATGAATTGTTACTTAAAACGAGTCTTTTAGAAGAATAATTAACCTATAATAACTATTCTGGCCTCCTCTCCAGCCCTGAAAAGTAATCCTTTCTCATTAGTTTCAAGTTTAATTAGCATCAATAATGAAACAGCCCTTGGAAATAACCATTGCATCACAGTCTGTAATGCTGACATACACGGCCCTACAAAGGGCAAGGCCACAGGGGGATGTCTGAGGATAGGGAGAGGCTCAGCAGATCACAGATGATCCTAAAACTAAGAAAACAGTACTGCAAAAGGTGTGGAATGTGATAAAACAAGATTTATTTAAAGAGGAGTTTCACAAATATGGTGTGGAGCAGAGGAGACTCAGACAGTTTTGCCAATAACTGCTGCAGTATTCCAGCAAACCAGTGAGCCTCTCAACTCCAATTTCTTGTTCTTTCTTGGCCTTTTGGCTGAACCAATGAGAGAGACTTCCCTGTATAGAATATATTTCTCATATATTCTATATGAGAAAATTCTATTCAGCACTTGCTGTCTAACATAATCAAATAATGCTTTTTCCATCCCTGGCTTCTAGGATCTCTCTGTAAAATAGATATAATAATGCTTAGCATTGTCACTAGGGTGATAAGGCTTAAAGTAGTTTAAGAATCCAACATGAAAGAGGCTATAAAAAGCCCAGACACTCTGATACATCCGGGATAACTCGTTACTCAATGGGCCAGTAGAAACAGCAGGCCAATGCCGATGTACAAGTTGCAATTAGAGGTCTGCTGCAATTTGCAACAGAAGCATCAACACAGATTTCCAGTAAGCCAAGTCACAGATACTCAGCTGCATGTCACAAGCACTACAGTGACTGTGTTCAGAAGAACCCTACCAGCTTTCAGAACTGAGCTGGAAAGAAAACTTCAATAACATAAAATTGTTAGGAGTATGACATACGAAAATTACCATTTGTCTACCAAGACTAGTATTTTCTCTTCCCAACAGACATCAAGAAATACACAGCACAAGAATCCACACACATACGTCTCCCTCTGTACTCCCACTCTCATACAGCAGGATCCTGCTTTTTCCCCCTGCACTCACCACCCAAATGTTCTCTGCTCTTCGCCTTACAGAGAGATGCCTTCTCTCCTTTTGCCCAGCTTGTAAATTGAAGATAGAGTCAAATTTTCTTTAATCACAGGGTTTTGTAAGATATGAGACCAGCAAGAGTTGAGTGTCAGTAAGGAAATGGGGAGAAGCTTGCAGAAAGAGCCTGCACCTCTTTCTTCACAGTATATTACTGCATGGAAATCCCAGTCCAAAATGGATTCAACACACACCCTGGTTTGAGCAGGAAAGGTAGATCTTCTGCCTTAATGTAAACATTGGAATACCAGTGGAAACCCTTAAGATTTGCAATCTGAGCTGAAGAGTTGTAAAGGCAGTAAATTGCAAAGGGGATGCCCAATATTTCTAGACCCATCTAGCCGAAAGGTTTCAGCCTAGTATCTCCACTTTGCCATCTGTAATCCAGGAAGAATCAGGTAATCCACTAATGTTTTAAACAATCTCAACCCCTCCAATCTGTTCAAGAAAGAAACCATAAAGGATAAACCTCCTCCCAATGCCTCCACAACATTCTCCTTTCCCAGCCAGGACAAAGAGTGCTGGGTTTGCTCAGCAGTCCCCATTAGCCAGCAGCAGCCAACACCTGCAGGTCCTCACTGCAAATGGAGATGGAGCCCAGCTGCAGCTGCCAAAAGCACATGGGCAGCTGGCCACAGCCTATCCCGCCCTCACTTTTCCTGAGTGTACAAATAATCTTGGTCAAAGACTCACAAAATATTCAAATCTAAATTTCAAATCTAAATTTCACTATTTGGCTTCAAGATGGGTGGTGTTTTAACAGACAAAGGCAGGACTCAAAATTTTTCACAATAAAAAAGAAACTTATTTTCTTGTAGCTTCAACCAAAACTCTCTAAGTTTGTTATTACTTAAATGAAGAAAATAGCAGTCCTTTGACTATTAGCAGTGTAGAGATGGGAATAAATCAATATGATATACTGACTCTTTTAGCTTCTCCCTTTAAAAGCTGAGAGTTCAGACTGCACCTTACTGCCTTTATTCAGGTTGTTAGAAAGTAAAAGCATTATTAATCCCCCCCAAAAAAGCACCATCTACCAACAGAGTTGAAAAGCAGTCAAAACTACCCTTGCTTTGCAAAGGAAATAACTACCACAAAGGGAAGTATTTCATGTCACACAAGATGTCAGCGGCAGAGCTGTGTACTGCAAGATAATTAAGTTGGAAGTCAAACTAGAACTCAGTTCTTGGAGCTGCCTGCTGAAGTTCTTTGGCCAAAGAAATGCCTGTTGTAGGAAACTTGTCTGAAGTCAGTTTGAAGCCAGCCACCAGCTCTGTCTACTGGATACACTTAGAATACTTCAACCACATCACAGATCCTACTTGACTAACAAGGGAAAGTGATTCTCCTTCACTACAACTGACAGAGTTCACAGCTTCTGCAAACAGAGATATCTAAGTCCTACCCACGCTGTCACATGGAATTTCTGAGTAGCCATGCTAACTAAACAGGACAGGCATGACCATGAAGCTACTCAGCCATCTCAGTCATAAGTTAAAATACTCATGTAAATTAGAATTTTGTCTCAAAATGTGTTTCTTGCCTAAATATTTAAACACATAAATAACCTCCAGCCATTCCAGCTTGTCATTTTAAGCTTTCTGACATTTATTGTTCGCGAGAAAAGAAAGGTCAGACTTATCAAATCTGCATTTATGCTTCCATGACATTTTTCTCCAACCAAATCTTTCTGAATTAAAGAAGCAAGACAAATGTGGCACATTTCATAAAGGACCTTTCTCAGCCCAGCACTGCAGTCTCAGCAACCATGTTGAGCTCAGCAGTGGCTTCCCAGGAAAAAGAAGCCTTTGCTCAGTGGATGAAAGAGATCCGAAAAGCAGGCAACTAGAATTGGTGTTTGCTATTAGGTAAATAATTTGTGCCAAAACCATAGATATCCTAGTCTCAGTACTCTAGTTCTGAGTAGCCCAAAAGGATGCTTTGGTGTGAGAACAAGACAGGAAATATTCAGGCACAGTGTGGAATTTGCTTCCATTTGGGAAGCAACTTGGATTCTCAAGTCATTGCTCCTAGAGAGTTAGCACTGATGTATCCAAAAGGTAGGATCTTCTTTATTAAGACAAGGCTCACTTAGTTGAGAACTTTGTAAGTGCTAAATCCTGCCAGTCTCCCTTCAACTCTTCTATTTCTTTTGGCTAATTCACAAACATTGTCACAAACATGCATTTAATTTCCTATCATGTAATGTTTGGGTGAGATGTGCAGTGAACCAAATGACCAGATTATTTCAGGATCCAATTCACTCAGACACTGCAAAACCGCCTTTGATTTTGAAGAATGTCTCTGCTTTTGTATAATAAAGCACTTAAGTTTCCCTGTGCACCTCTTTACTATAGGTATTTATTCCCTGTTCTTAAGGATGTGGAAATAAAAGCACCGCAAGTTTAGAGAAAACGTATTTTTTCAATATGCCATAAATGTTCATTCAAAGATAATAAATTGTTACTTGTGCCCCTTCTGGTGTTTGTTTATGGCTGTTTTACTGAACATGCTTATGAATAAGAACATTCAAAAGAACAATGAGCCTAAAAGTAAACAAAATTTGCAGAAAACAGACCTAGAAATCATAAATACATTGTGCATAATCCTGGCTCCCAATGAGGATCAGCAACCCCACATAACTCTGGGAAAATAAAACCATGTGATCACATCACACTTTCTGTGAACCACTCAAAGACTGAGCATCATTTCTAACATTATCTGTCAAATAATTGGCAATAAATTTCCAAATCTCAATGGCTCTTGAAAGCCTCATGGCTTTGCAAGCCGAATTTTTGTGGTCAACATGGAAACAGTGGACAAGGCATCATGTGTCTAAAGAGTCATAAGCTGAGTTTTCTCAAGTTTCCTTAGTGCTGATGGAATAGGAGAGTGACTTGAACAGAAACAGGCAGGACAGCAGTAGGATCAAGGATCATACTGCCCACAAAGCCAGGCAAACCCCATCACAAGAAAGTTGGTTTCCCCTTCAAGAAGCATTTCCAGTTCAAGAAGAGACACTGTGAACTGACTAAATCCATATTCCTGGAGAGCCCCAGTGACTGGAGGTCCAGAGGGAAGTGCTACATACCTAATAGGGCAGGAAAGTCTGGGAAAGATGCTTCTAAGCCCACTCATGATTCACTGATTTAGCAACTGGTAACCCACATGCAGCCCACTGGTACCATTGACAACCCAAGGGTAGAACAGGAAAGCCTTGATTTGCACCAGTTCACATCTAGAGTAAACTCAAGTGCAACTCACACTGGCCTGATAGATGAGGCAAAGCACAAAACCCCAGCAAAGAGCAAAGCCACTTGCACAACCTTTCAGAATTGCAGATGGCAGTGCCTCAGTCTTATCCACCAAGTTCTGCCATTGCTTTATCAGAAGAGCAAGATCAGATCTCAGGTGTGACACACAGCTGAGGGTGAGAGAAAACCAGAGAGCAACTGCAAAGTGACCGATATCTTTTACCAGTTTTCTGCTCACTATGACACAACTCCAAACACTATTCTTTGAAGGCAGCAAAACAAAATCAAAATAAAATGGAAAATATAAGTAAGAGGCCTTGATTAAATGCTGGTACTTCTAAAATAAACAGAAATAATTCTGTGGACTTCACCACAGTCAGATTTCAGCTTGGAGCTCTGATTTTAATTTACAAAATGTCCACTTCCAAAACCTCATTTTTATCTAGTCTGAAGTTCTTTCTAATCTTTAGGGAAAGGGCTCCTCCTGCAAATGAGTTCAGGTGTATAGTAGCAGTCCCCTAAAGATGTAAAGCCTAATTGCCTCAGCATTATAATAGCATTGGTATGTAGTGAATGCAGACAGTTTCAGGGAGAATACATGTGGCAAGTTAATAAAATTTTAGATGAAGGCCATAGTGCAGGAGTAATATTTCGCCTAGCCAGAGGATGAAAAGTTATGCATTGCTATTTAAAAAATATAATTGGAATGTTAAATCTATTTCATGAATGAAAGTACATCGACCTTTAGAGGAAAGAATGACTCGTTTTCAACCCTGTATGCCCCTTCTTAACATACGCTTCCCACCTTTGCATATGTAAGTAGCAATTAGTTTTCATGGGAAGTTATTTTATGGCCATTTCAGCTTATTAAATTTCCTAGGTAAACTCACAAGAAACCTATTTAGCAACATTTGTGGCTCAGGTGCCCTATAGTGAGAGAACTGGTTACCTGTGAAGTCAACATGAAAAAAAATCCAAATACCAGTGTAGGGTTAGAGTGGATTATTTCCCCCAAGAAAGCTCAATAACTTGTCCAGTTAACTGCTACAGACACCCACTGTGGTTCAACACTATACAGCAAATCCTGTAAGACCAGAAATAAAGCTGGCCTGAAAATCTCCTGACAGCAATGCTCACACTGGCTGTTCAGTTCCCCACAGCAATGTACTGGTATTCATTAAATTACTTTGGGGAAGGTTTCCTTGGAGGCACAGCAGAGTTTCCAGTCAAAACCATAGACAATGAGAGCAAAGTCAACAATGGTAGTTGGGAGGTTCACCTCAAATACAGGAGATCTGCAGCGCTGCACTCCTGCCCAAGCCTCTTTCTCCCTTCCTCTGCATTTCTTATTGTGTCTTTCACACAGAAAAGATTCAAATTAATTTTTTTTTTCTCCCAGGGAAGTACTGGGAGAGGGCTAAGAAGGCAGTATTAAGTCTGAAAGCATTTCCAAGCGAAGAAAATGCTCTTGTACCCAATTTTGAAAAGGCCAAGCCGACAGAAATGGTAGATGGGCTGAGGACCACAAGTTCTTTAAATGGATGCTTCTTCTTGCAACATGCTTTGTTCCCACAAGGATGAGTGTGAGAGAAATCTGAAATCTGGCATCAAGAATATTTGCAGGAGAGGCCTGTAGAAATTCCTGTGAACTTTATGGCTTTTCTGCTGAACAACAGCTGACTGTAAGTACATCCTTTACTAATTGTTCAGTAACAGACTAAGTGCTTTACACTTTGTACAAACGTGGTGTTAAAAAAGGAAAAGGTTCACTCCAGTTAAATTTGTCTTTGAGCCAGCAAATGAAAGTTAAAGTGAACAAAGCATTATTTACAGGACTCTGTTGTCACCTCTAAGGTCAGTGGAAATTCATCCCCTTGCCATTTTTTCTCACCCTAAAATATAATTCATTCTCCATTCATGTGGAGGATAATGTGGTGAAAATAATTTAGCAAGGCAATTACATATTTTTCTGGAAAGTACTTCAACCCTGGAAATCTCCAGCAGACAAGAAGAACCAAAAAGCCCAGTATGCCAACAAAAGTGAAGCAGCTTTCCATTGTTGATGAGAGGATTGTGTTGTTTGAAATCCATTCCCAATTAGCTTAAGCAATAAAGGAAAGGCTCAGTTGCCTTAGGAAGGGCTTTAGTTAAGCTCCGTGCCCATTAGCTGCAATGGTGTCAATAACTGCTGGAATCTGACAGGCTCGTGGATGCTGCTCGTGCTGTTATCACTGTGTCAGCACATCCTGCTGTCGGCAGGGCTACACAGCACAAATTTAAAGCTGGCAGTGACACATGGTGTTCACATAGGCAGCACCTTAGCAAAGCAGGAGGAATGGATTTCCTGATGTTGTTAAACAAACCCACGTTACAAAAGCAGGACAAAGCCACAGACGTTGTAACTATGCTAAGGTGTCACTGTTGAAAAAGCAGAGGTACAATTCAAAATGAGACCAGGATTTTTACAGGAGATTATGAACAGCTGCAGGAGAAGTTACCAGTTCAATACAGGTAAAGGAGGTCCATATTCCTTCCCTCTGCTCCTCCTTTTCCTTCATCCTCTGTGATCGACTTAGCATGACTGTTGCAGTAAGAACAGCAGAGCTTTCTGTCAAACATGAGAGGGGCATAGCTTCCTATTGATCTGGAAAAACATGCATTTCTCCTCAACAGTGAGACAACAGACAAAATAAAGCCTGTGACTTCTACTAGCTTTGGTTAAGGCTCCATCTGCATTGTATTTGCATCAGACAATCTGTGAGTTCTTACATGTACCCCTCCCTCAGGTTAAAAACACACCTTCATTCTCTAAGAAGACAAATGCATGTCCTCCAGCTCTATCATTGCTGTAAGCACCTGAGTAAAGATGCCATTCAAAACTAAGGCTTCACTGCCCAAGGAGATCTGTAAATCGAAAAAAAAGTGCTAATCACAACAAATTCCCTGAACAGAAAGAGAAGGAGACAGTAGGGTATGGTCTTTAATTTTTAATTATTCTTTCTTTACAGCAGTGTAGCAAGGCAAGACTTGCCAGAATGTGGGGGGTGTTGGCCTCACCTAGCCACCTTGTGGTGAACAGCACCTCTGCGTTACCCCTGCCAGAACCAACACAGGAAGAGCTAACCTGGGTACCTCACTTCAGCCACAGCTGCAGGACTTACTGACACAGAGCTCACCCTGACAGTCAGCTTTGGTTGTCATTTCAGGCAGCAAGGAAGGAGATGGGTTCCATTTGTAGTTCTTCAGATGGCTATCCCATCTTTTCAGATAAGCATCAAAAATCAGTTGCTCCAACTTTGTATTCAAAGCACAGCAGTGATTTCTCTCTCCTCTTCTGAATTTATTTTAGTGTATTCTGTGGTCCATTAAGTAGGTGGCTACTCAGGGACACACCATTGACTTCTACAAAGCTTCATAAAAGATACCTGACTTAACTCACTGTGACAAATTATTTGGACCTGCAGTCCTCTAAGTATTATATTCTTCTAGTAGGAAACAGTAAATCACAGCTTCTGTTAAAGATACAATGCACACACAGAATGGAAATTTCTCTTGATCACTGGCCCAAAACAGAGTCCTGATTTGAGATAAAGGAGCTGACCCAAACCGTGACTACCAATCACCGCCCACCAGAACCAAAATTCTAAGCCTGGTTCTCTCTTCACACAAGTACCAGTGCTGCATGAGCCTTCTCAGATGTACACCTTGTAATGTAGCTGATACTGTGCAGTTCACTAAGGATCCTTCGGGGCTTTAAAATGTCAATCAGCCCTTATCTCTTATGTTTAAAGAAGAGTAATAATATTAATATCAATAGCCAGTAATAGAGAGAGCAGCATTAATGTACAAAATCGGGAGCCAGATCCAGCTTTGGAGATTTTGTGCTGTTCCCTGGTCTGCTTGCACATAACCTTGAAAACACTTGAAGCACGTTGAGGAAGCATTCCTTTTTAGGATGATATTTTTTAAGTTTACAAGAACCTGATCTTGCTGTCCTTCATCTAATGACACTTTAACCTTTGAGTCCTGCTTGCAGCTTTCTAGCACATAGGAATTGTCGGGCGTTTCGTAAAAATCCCTCATCACTTTCAAAAGAGTCCTCCTGGCCCCACCAAAGCCCCTCGATACATTTCGCACGGGTAAAGCGCAGCTCTTAGGGACAAGCCGTGAGGGGAAGGCGCAACTGCTCGGGGGAGCTGCGGTTCCCGCACCCGCGGGGCTGTCAGTGACTGGGTAGTGCGGGGCGCTGGACGCGTGTCCCGGCGGGGAGGGCGCACCGCACCGCCAGGACACGGCGGGGGCTGCGCGGGAACGGGCGAGGGGCGCTGCCCGGCGCGGTGCGCGGCATGCAACGCACGGCTCACCTGCCGCGGAGACGTGGAAGAGGAGGCGGGGGCGGGCGGCGCGGATGGCCGCCGACAGCCCTCGCTCGCTGCCCAGGAGGGCGCCGCGGCGCTCGGGCATCAGCCGCACCCGCAGCCGCCCGTCGCCGGAGCGGAGCCACCAGGCGAAGAGCTCGGTGAGGTTGAACTCCAGGTGCGCCCCGCCGGAGCCCGGCGGCGGCTCGGCGGCGCAGCCGTCCCGCACGGTGCCCTCGCCCACCTCCAGCACCATCTGCTTGGCGCGCCGCAGCCGCCGCCCGGCCGCGGAGGGTCCGGAGGGGACGGCGGGCGGCTCGGCCCGCGGCAGCGCCCCGCCGGCGGCGCGGAGCAGGGGCGCGCAGTCCAGGCGCAGGTGGCACCGCGCCGCGGCGCGCCCCGGCGGCCCCAGCACCAGTTCCCGCACGTAGGTGCGAAACAGCGAGGGCACGACGAAGTCCATCGCCAGACTCCTCCTCTGCAGCCGCGAGAGGCCGGGGGTGTCCCGCGGTCCCGCCGCCCCAGGGGCCAAGCTCAAGGCGAGGCAGGCGGCGGCCAGGAGGCGGGCGGGCAGCCTGCCCCCAGCCATGACCCGCGCGGAGCCGGCAGCGCCCCGTCCTGCGCCCGCGGAGCGGCACCGGGGAGCGCGATGCCGGCGCGGTGCTGCGCGGAGGGAGCTCGGAGCCGCCGCCGGCCGCTCCGCCCGGGGCCGCCGCTGCGCGGGCTTTGCCGGCTCCAACTACCCGCCACAACGCAGGCATTACCCAGCGAGCGCTGACGTCACGGCCGAGCGCGCCCCCCGGCAGCCAATGGCGTCCCCGGTAGCGCTCATTATGCAAATACACGGGGGCGGGGCGGGCGGAGCGTTCATTGAGGAAAAAAACGGCCCGGCGGCCGCGGGAGTGGGCCGGGGGTGCGAGGTCCCGTGGGACGGGGCTGGGACACGCGCGGGCTCTGGGAACGGGGACAGGCAGCGGCCGCTTGCTGCCCGCAGGGGGAGACCCGGCGCTCCGGCCAGAGCACGCCTGGAACCGCACCTCCACATGGCCCGGAGGGGCTGGGGGCGGGCTCCGGTACCGAGCCCGGCTGCCAACCCCGTGTGCTGCGGGGCTCCGTGGTCCCGTTCCCCGCCTCTCTGTGCAGGCAATGATGGACTGACCTGTCCGCTTTTCTTCCTTTCTTGCCTTTTCTTTCCTTCCTTTTCCTCTCTTCCTTCCCTTCCTTTCCTTCCTTACCGCCTTAAATGCTGACATTCATAAAATAGCCCTGCATGTCTTTCCCTTGTAGAGAAAGGAGAAAAAACCAAGAGAATCGAGAAGTAGGGAGGAGGAGAAATCTTAGAGTATAAGTAATTCCAAAAAAACTGATCAAAATTCTTCCATTTCTGCATGAAAACAACAGCCTTAAGAAAGGTTCATGCAACAATTTCCCCTTTTTTACCCTTCATAAATACAATATAATTACTGTAATTACATTAGTGCTGTGCCTTAGGATAGCTAATCATAACTCATTCATATTTCTGGAAGTTGCCTATATGAATTAATGACTTATTATTATCTCTTTAGTTTGATACTTAATGCATGTATATTTTTATAATTCAGGTGCTGTATAACTATATAATCGTTAGAGTGCAATTATTCTGTCGTGCAGTTATTCTTGTACTTATATCAAATTAATGTTAATATACAGATATTGTGGAGCAGAACCACAGTGTAATGCCTCCATAATTGTAATGCCACAGAGTGTAATTGCAGTCACAATGCTAGAGAAGGGAACCATGATATTTTCTCTACAGAAGCGTTGAGGAAGGAACTTCAGGGCAATTGCCGAAGGATTAGTTAGATAATAGAGTTAATACAAAAAAAGCCACTTCTGTGCTGTGTTTAGCCTCATACAGATAAGCTCATTCAAAGCCCGCCCAAGAGGCTGGCATTTCTCTGGCTGCAATTGCTTTGGATGTAGACTTGCTTTCCCTCAGCTCTTCTTATTTCGGAGTCCACTAGATCAACTTGCTCAACGTGTGAAGCCTGATCCTTCACTTTTCACTTTTAATGACTTTGGGTCTCAGTGTCGTCATGACCCACCAGTAGGATGCCATCCCTGATTCTAGGACTGGGCAGAGATGCCATGCACCAGTGTCTGTCCCAACACTGACACCAAGGCTGTGCCCAGGGGGACGGACGTCAGGGAGGCCACCTGCAGCTCACTACTTGCCTCTCCTGTCTGCAGCCCAGCACCTCCCTGCACTCACAGCTCTGCTTGGGCCTGCGACAGCTGTGGGTGCTGAGCAGCAGGAGGGAGGCAGTGGCAGAGAAAGAAGAGGAAGAGGAGGAGCAGGAGGAAGGTAGTGATGAGGCTGGGACTTCATCGGCAGCTCCTGCAGCACCACTTCTGGGTTAGTTGCGATGCTACACCCCATGGCAGGGCAGGAGAGGTTCCCAGCCATGCACACACCACCCTGGGAATTATCCCTGCCTCCCGTGGCAGGGAGTTGATGGGTGCATTTCCATGTCCTACATCCACTGGTCACCTTTTGGTCCCCCATCAGGGAAGGGTAAAAGCCGCTGTTCTGGCAGCTCAGAGGGAGCCATGGCTCGGGCAGCACCTCTGTCCTGCCCCACAATGGGCCTCTGTCCTGCCCCTGTGTCCTTTCCACCTGCCCTTGGGCTAGGGGAGCAGCAGGCACTGGCACTGGTTCTCCTCTCTTTCTGCAGCTCCTGGGCACTGAAGGAGCTGTGGGTGGCAACACTACAGGGGTAAGCTGGGAGATGCTCCAGGAGCAGCTGGACAGGGGAACACAGCTCTGCTCCTGGGCAGAGGTGCCCTTATGTTTGGGGGCTGTGTTGCACAGAGCTGCCTAAGAAGAGAGGAGAGGCAGCTGGGAGTATATCCAGCTTTCTCCCTGTCCCTTCCTACTGCACAGGACAAAGGAGCCCAAGTGACCTATCTGCCAAGCATCTAACCCCTGGAGAAGGAGGTGAGCCACTGCCATGTAGTGTCTCTGCTCTGGGCTCTGTCCCTGAGCTCTGCTTCCCCAGCTGAGTAGCAAAGGCATCACTGTTCCCTTTCTTCCACTCCTCGTATTTTACCCAATGGAGGACATTGAGTACCAGGAGTCTGGTTGAGGACCTGGCAAAGGTGAGAATGGCTGCCCTGTGACTGGACTGGGGTGCCAGGGATGCGTTGCTAGTGGAGTGGTGTGGGAAGGAGGAATAGAGTGCTTGCTTCTCCAGCAAGCAGAGGAATTGGAGAGCCACCAGGAACACCAGCATGTCCTTGCCACTGGCACTGGGAGAAGTGCTGTTGTGCTGGGCAGAGAGCCCAGGAGGGCAGAGGGTCCCAGCTCTGCCATGCTCAGGCTGCTGAGTGGCAGCTCCCCAGTGCCCTTTTGTTGTGGGGCTGGGGCTGTGAGCAGAGCCTGGTTCGTGCAGACTGATCCCAAGTAAGGACCTCCAATGGCCCTGTCTGGCAATGGACAACTTTGCTGTTCACCAGGTGAGTTTTGGAAGGAAAGGCAAGCTTGTGCTTTGGCTGAACTGTGCTCACTTTTCCCATGAGTGTCATCATGCAGGTGTGGGACCCTAGGGTAGGACATCTACCACTGACCTGGATGAGCAAGGACACCCATTGGGTGGCAGCCACTGAGTACAGTTCTATGGGGACAGAGAACCTCCACTGCTGCCCAGGGCTTGTGGGGGGGAAGGGCAAGGGCTGGGACAGGCTGTCCCAGTGACACACCAGCTTTCAGGAGTCTCTGATCCAAAGCCACAGCTCCAGCTGCCAGCTCCCTGCCTGTTCTGTCACTTCACTCAGCACAGCATATGCACTGATGAGCTTTTGGGATCTGTGCAGGTCCTCTGGTCCAACTCCCCTCCTTGAGCGGGTTCATCCAGAGCAAGCTGCCCAGGACAGTTCATCCACTGGTAGCTAGAGGAGTCCAAAAATTGATTTCTTTCAAAGCAGGATATTTATCTTCCTCCATCCTTCATATTTACCAGTGAGCTGAAGTTGAATGGTTGCTTTTTTACACAGCAGTGTAGTAAGAGCTGGAGTGTAAAAGAGCCAAAGGAGACTTTTACAAAGGTCTCTGAGTTCCTGCATTTTTTGTGAAAAGGGCAGGTTTTTAACTATCATTTCTCCTTTAGTAAAAGGCATTGCTCAGAATCAGCAATTAAAGCAGTCACTCGGAATCGAAAGCTTTTCTTTCTCTCAGACCTGCCTTAATTCCAGCATCTTGGGCATTGAAAGCTGGCACAGCAGGCCTGCCAGAGACACTCCCACAGCTTGGCTGGTGTGCAGCAAGGAACTGTTTTCAGCCACCATGGTCATGTCCAGGAAAAACAGCTTGTGTTCCTGACCAGGCCCTTCAAAGGAGAAAAGAGCAGCAATGCAGATACAGCATTTGCCCGCAGCCCAGGACAGCAGCTGCTCAAACCAGCCCACTGTGACTGTCTGTGCTGCTGGGCCTGTGGGGGTTGCCAGGGCACACAGGATTCAACCTGAATTGCCTCCATGAGCCACAGCTGTCAGGAGCCTCAGTGCACAAGGACCCAGGAACTGGTCCTGGAAATCACTGACCCAGCACATGGAAAGCTTTCAGCAACTGTACCTATCCTGGAATAGACTGCTGTGTGCATCCATTTATCTTAAAACTCCAAGAAAAAGAGGCTTTCTCCTGAAAAAGACTTTTCCTGGGGAAGAGGCACCAGGGAGGGTTTGAGAGGGAGGAGAACTTCACATAGTACAGGGACCAGATGTACAATAAGTTTTTTCTTGTTTGTTTGTTTGTTTGTTTTGGTGGTGGTTGTTGTTGTTGAATTAAAGAAGGTGCAGGGAGGGCCGTGATGTTTGTTATAAATTCTCACCAGGCTGAACAAAGACAACAGGCTGTGGGTCAGGGAACTCTTGATCTTTACTGTGTAGTCATTCAACTCCAGCAGCCAGCCCACTGTTGAGACTGAAAAGGTGTTGACTAAGGAGCCCTTAAATTTGTACAATGGACTTCCACCTGTGGAGGCTAACAAGCCTTTAATTGTGTACTGTACACTTCCATGAACTTTCAAGTCCTCAAAAGAAGCTTCTCAAAGGGGCTGGCTCACAAGTCGCAACACACTTCCACAAGCTCCCCACTTCCCACAACAAACAGTATGAAATAGAAAATGGTGGCTGTGCTTTGCCCAAGCAAAGCAAGGGAGAAAAGTGGAGACAAGAAAACAGAGAATATCATGTAGATGGTTCATGTAGATGGTCCAGAGCTGAGGCAAACAATGAATGAAAGATAAAGAAAGGGGAAACAAGAGAGTGAGAGGCTCTGACCCACTTCCTTTCATAGTTAACCTGATCTAGGCCCCTTAACTAAACCAGATTTTTCTCACCCTTTTGTTCACACATGCACAGCCAGCCCTTGGAACCCTCCTCCAGGGAGTGAGTCCAGGGTGAGACCTGAGCACAAGTCTCCAGGCAGAGCAGGAGGTTGGCTCAGTTCAGCACTGCCCCACCTCCACAGGACCCTCTCTTCTGATCACAGTTTTCCTGCCACAACAATCAGAATGTTGCATTATGCCTGGTGCTTCATTAGTCCACAACTGGAAACAAACTGAAGTACATACAAGTGCTGTAGCATACAATCCATTGCAGAAGGATTTCAAATTGATCTGTATGCTTCTATTCCTTTGAGCTCAGATTACTTACTGGAAATAAATGCTAAGTGGACTGAATTAATCCTCTGCTCCTGTCTTTTCATTCCACCTCTTCTTCTACTCTAGTGGGTAGCCTTATAAATGTGCACAACCCTGGACCGGGAACTACATCCTCAAATCTGCCCCTCTTCATCATGTTCTTTTGGGCTCTCATACTCTGCGCTACTGTTTTATGCGCTACTGAAAATGTCTTTTATTGCAGATTATTGTATTCTGGCCACAGAAGATGTTCTAAAAATTTCAACAAACATTTTCTTATGGGCTTTTTTCCTGCTTGAATAGATCAATCAGATTTCCATCAAATGAATCTGCTGCTGTGGGACTTCTAGAGTTTTCAGTTCTCAGTATCTTCCTCTGGGATTCAATCAATTTGAGCCTAATGCTTAGGCTCATTTCAGTGATTAGTAAGTCTCCTATTGAGTGTAACTGGGTAGACCTTGGGCACAGTTCAGATTTTGAGCTAATGTACAGAATAATTTGTTACAGATAATGTTGCAGAACAATTTAATTGATTCCTTTATGCTCACCATCTTGCTGAGATAGACCATGTCTTCTCAAATTTACTCTTTATCTTGGAAATTATATGGGCACCTCATTGACCTCTGTCTTAACTAGGAATTTAAAGCTGGCCCCAGTGATAAGTCAGGCTGGCATGACTGGAACCTTTGCTCTCTGATCTTTTCTGAGAATTAGATAAAAATATGTGGTGGCACACTGCACTTTCTTCCACACTCCTCTTTCATATTTCTGGGTGATATTGCCTGGAGTGGAATCAGCTATTCTAATCTTTTTAGGCTCTTCCTTCTCAACTATATTTGCTCCCCAAAAAAACTGTTGATCAGGAGAAGGTATTAAGATGTGCCTGATTTCAGCACATGGGAATTTGTTTCTGGTCAGTGTCACCAGTGCAGGCACTGTACAGATCCAAATGGTTCTGCCACCTGTAGAGGAGATGTTCCCTTCTGGACAATATGGAAAAATCCCTGAGGTGCCTGGAGACAAGACAATGGGAGGATGATCTTTGCCTGCATTTGGGTGGTGATTCAGTCTTGCATGCCTAAGGCACACATGGCACTCAATGAAATAATCTGCATGTGCTTGATGAACTAAAATAAAATAAGTAGGGTTCTGAGACAAGTGGCAGCTAACAGACTGTTATTTACCACTGCCATGGAAATTATGTAGTGCATCAAAGCATGTAGATGTGTATTACTGTATTACTTTGTTTCATTCCCACAACCCACAAGAAAGTTAGAGCTGAAAACTGAAGAGGTGTCTTTATTAATAGTATTTTAATGGCACAGTAACAGCTGTTAATACTTTGAAAGAGAAAAAGTGAAAATGTGAAAATGGACCCATTAATGCATGAAGAGAGGCAAAGAAATCAATGAGGGATCTCCAGTGGTTGAGTTGCTGGCCTGCTTTTTCATCTCCTTTTTTAATTGGTCTTTAACAGGGAGAGTGGTACGGACAATTGGAAAGGAATAGAAGCCTGGCCAATACAGCTGCTAATGAAGGCCAGGTAAGGAAATACTTTGTTCAACTCTGTGATAGGTTGGGATCAGCAGATCTGGACAATATGCTTCCCAGGTTTTTAATTTAGCTAATGAATTGACTCTGTCGCTGGCAATTAATTTTGAAAAGTGGAGGAAAACCAAGGTAGTCTCAAAGGATGTGGGGGGATAAAATACAGTGCTAACCTTTACTGTGGAGGGGGAAAGTCACATTGGTAGGTCTGCATTTCAGCATCAGCAAAAAAGTGAAAGAGAACAAGTCAGACGGGGGATTTCTGTGGAAGCACAGTGGTGTCTGAGGGGTGAAGGTGTGACACTCATGGAAGGCACATTCTGCTGATAAAGGACTCACAAACCTCAAGCATTAAGATATTCACGCCAGGAAAAATGTATTACCTGTTTGGGATCTAATTTCTACTGTTTAGATGTTGGAAAAGACCCAGTAAATTTCACACATCCACATTCTATCAAACCTTTGCCAGAAATATTACTGGGGTAATAGACCTGAGCAATACCATGCAGCCTCAAAATCAGTCAGAAGACTCTTGGAAATGGAGTACTGTGTGTGAAAGATGGGTTTATAATAGACTGAGCAAGCATCAGAAATTGCTTTGCTCTAGCACTTCTACTTGTACTCAGCTGAGAATATAAACAGTCAGCTTCTTAGGCAATACTGCTTTGGGAAGGCTTCACCACAGCCAAACGTGGAGATCTTGATTTGGACAGACATATTAGAACATCACCAAAGCAAAAGGAGAAAAATACTGTTAAGGAACAAAGCCAAGCTATCTACAAGGAGATTATGTGTAGGAGCAGTGTTTTCAGCTAGATTTTGGAAAGGAATAGTGACTACTGAGTATCAGCACTCCTGGTGGTGTAGAGGGAGATGCCATTTATATTTTCCCTCTTCCACTGAATTCCTACTACAAGTATCTGTCATCTGTACTCTGGGTGTGATGTTAGATCCAAGGTGCAGTGGCAAGGCCTCAAGGCAAAGTGTCTGTACACAATTATTTCAAAGAGACAGCTGAGGATGGGGACTGATAGAATTTTCAGTGTCTAGACATGTCAGCTTGGAAGGAAGAACACAGAGGGAGCTGGCAACGGGTCTGGTGATGGGCATTTTGTTTGGGGCTGTGCAGGAAGAGAGCAAACTTTAAGGAGAAGCAGCCTTAGTCCGTCCATGTAGTGCACTCTTGCTTCCTAAGCCTGCTGAGCTAAACTGCCTGACAGACCCCTTAGGCCACCAGGATCCAGCTGCCAGCCCAGCCTGTTCTCTGGCAGATCTTCCCTCACTAGGGTTAGGCTGAACTGCTGATCAATTAGCATCTGATCCATGAAAGACATGGGCTCAATTCCTTACTCTCTCCATGCTGCTCACAGTCCAGAACTTGTAACTGAGGGGCCAGACCAGAAAGCCTGTAAATATCCACTGTACTGACTTCAATGAAGCTACTTTGGATTTACACTAATGAGGCAGAAAGTAGATTGTGGCTCTTGCTCATCACTTTGTAATCACTCTTGCTCCCTGAGACAATGGCAGTGAATCAACAATGCTCATTATTTCATTTACTGCTTTGCTTAAGCCACCTGCCCTTTCTTAAGCTATTGAGTGTTTCTAAAGTAGCCTTCCATTTGCCAAGATAAAGCATAATAGCCTCTTTTATTACCTTGGATTTTTGTCTTCCTCATCATGTCAATTAGTGTTTGCATTTTAACAGAGATCCTGCCTGAAAGCATTCTATTCTCTAATGTCACAATTAGTGTTTCTTTCTGTTGGGCCAATTATAGGTGATAATGTTACTATTTGACAGTGTTTGTGTTCTAATTAAGTGCCTGATTGCAAATTTGGTTCTCAATTCCAGCCAAGCTGCTTCTTTTTCATAGGTTATTCCCTAGCTACAGCTATCTACAGATCCCTGGAATTATGCATGGAAAATAAAAATAGATGAGTCACCACTTGTATAAAATATTTTCTAACTTTCATCCAAATTCATCTTTCCTCTTTTGTTATTGAGTACCCTGAGCATTTTTTCTTATTTGGTGAGAATCTTTATCAAGGACAGAGCATGCCACAGATAAAAGCAGAATGGAGCTTCTGAATGACAAGTTTAATCCATCACTTAAAGCTCCTGCTTTCAAGTGTCAGCCTTGAACCACTGATTGTTAATATCACCCAGCACCAGGGTGCATCAGTACAACTGTTTTGCCCATTAAGAAAAACAAACAAATCAACGCCGAGTGTCAGGTTATAAAATGGGAAACCCCATCCTATAAAGCAGGTTTGGGGACAAAAATGAAGATGAATTACTGTGTTTATAATGGGGGAAATGCCATTCTCATAAATACATATATATATATATATATATATATATGTTTTCGTCTTATATTTAGCACTGTGTAGAACAGCATGGAGACATTTGAGAGCATTGCCTGTCCTGTAATTCTGCTTGCCCCACCTTGCATAAAAGAAGGGATCTACTTCTAAATCTGCACCAGTTTGCAAGCCTTTGGATACTGGTGCGCACTGGTGCTTATAAAGTTCATGTGTAAGAACAGAGCATGCTGGAAAACAGCATGTTTGTGTAGAGTGTGCTGTGATTTTCATACCTTGTAGGATCCAACACATCACCAATGGAGTGTGATTTTTTCCCTGATCACCTGAATGAGCAATACACAAGCACAAGTAGAATCTTGCCTTGCTTCAGTGCCCTCAAGTGAATTGTTCTCACAAGAGGGAAAAGGCCAATTTTATGGCATTTGAAGTGATGGTTGAAATTTTAAAAGCAGTCAAGCTAGCTAAAACATTCCTGTTTCACAGATACCGAAGGACCTTGCAGTGGAATTCTGTATCTTGGATGGAGTTTCTCCTAGAGGACTCAGCTGATCACATTAATTCAAAAGAGCAATATTGTGAAATGGAAAATGTTCCAGCATCATGTAATATCCCAGTGTGGAGCCTGTTCTTGTACTGACGGACGCAAACTGCAGTTCAAGGAAACAGAGCCTGACTAGAAAACTCTTGGTGGGGCTTTGCTTTTGCACTGCCAAGAGTTCTCACTGCTGCCCAGGTACTTATGAGGCAGCTCCCAGCTGGGTCTTGCCTTCTCCCAAGGACATTTATCTGAACAGACTGCAGAACCCATGAAGTTTTGGACACAGGATCCCTGTCTCTAGACCCTGAAGAGGAAGAGCAACCTGTAGCTCAGCTTCCGTGAGTTACCAGATCTGGTATTAAATCACTTTGTGGCTTAGGGGATTTTCCCTGTGGGTGCTCTGGATTTACGATAGGGTTTTAGTTGAACATATGGCTAAAATATACAGACGTGCTTATGGAAAGATTTAGAAGCACTATCTCCTTTTACTTTCAGCACAAGAAAATAATAAAACACTGTGCACATTTCTCTGCCTCCCTTCCCTTGCTATTCTCATAGGTTCTCAGGTGTTTGATATGCTCAAGAGTCCTCTTGAGGTCATGGCTTTTCCTCTGAAACACAGAACCTGTCTCCCTTGTGTAGCTATATCCCTTCTCCCTTAGCTAGTCCCCCTCTCAAGAAGGACATGCTGTCTTCCTCCTTCCTGTCCAGAATTCATATGCCTAAAATTCTTCTGCATTTTGTACAGGTTGTTGTGCTTTGTGGTTTTCAAGGCTTCTACTGACTTTGAACCACCTGTCTGGGATTGTGAACAGCCGACTCTGTGTCCATGCTACATTAGAATGCATTTCACATGAATCCCAGGTATTCATGCTTTTGCTGT
Source organism: Catharus ustulatus (assembly GCF_009819885.2). Taxonomy (NCBI): domain Eukaryota; kingdom Metazoa; phylum Chordata; class Aves; order Passeriformes; family Turdidae; genus Catharus; species Catharus ustulatus. Next base: position 17,395,698 of record NC_046223.1, read on the forward strand.
TTCAGAGCATCAGCCAGACCACCTTCTTAGTACACAGACGTGCTCCCCTCAACATTGCTGTAAATAAAGGCTTTCTGTTTTCTAGGCTTATGGCTTGTCACCTCAGTGGGGCTTGAAACAATTTTTGAATTCCTTATAGGCAGTAGGACTCCTGTATCTCATTCTCTGGAAATGGAATAAGTTCACTGGAGGTCTTTGGATTATTATGTTAGGAACACAGGTCACATCTTAACTTATTGCAAATGGAGTGAAAGAGACCTTTTCTGAGAGGTGACCTTAAATTTAGCTGGTGTATACAACCGACCATTTCATTTGATGTTTGTTGTGTTATCAGAGAAGCATGATTTTTCCCATTTCAAAGCAAAAAAATACTCACAGTTATTTACTTTCTGTCTGTGAGGCTAATTTAATGCTGAGTCGAGCATTGTGAGAGAAATAATGAACAGTAAGTGCATATGCAAGAAACTTTAGGGTGTGGATTTCTCAGGCTGCTGATAAGGTGGCATTTAGGGCTGACAGCATAATCAGCAAAGTGCTTAAATAATGAAGATGAACGCACTGCACTTAGGAGTTGCTTTTCCTCACTAATTTTCAAATGTACTCCTTCCCCAAAACTCAGTAACTGCCCAAGAGAGGCTAACTGTAGGGCTTCCCTCAGCTTTTGGCATGGGGCAAGGCATGGTAGTGTAAAGAATCCTTGAAGAATAAGTAGCCATATTGCCTTTCTGTATGACGGATCTGTAAAATCTCCATTTGCCTTTGCTCCAATTTTTTTAGGTTGGATTAAAAAGGGCAGTAATACTCAAGAAGATTTTCTTTTGTTTCTGAAAAATGTAGTGCTGTTGCAGGCACATTTGGAACATGTTTGTGGTACTCAGTAGCAACTGCAGTGCCTAACTTCAAATGGGAGTGTGTTGGCTGGGGGCCTAATTTTTGTACGCAGTGAACAAATATCTTTGCTGTTAGCTTCAGTGAGATTGTTGCTCAGCATCTGTGAGGTGCTACTCTGAGCACCCAGATGTTGCTGATGTCAGCTTTAGACACCCTGCCAAGCACAGGAGAGTTTTTTATTAAAAACCCCCCAAAATTATGGAATGATCTCATAGTAAATATAGTATTTAATTTCATTGTAAATTCAGGAAAAAAATCAAAGTTCTGTATATTGCAGAGTGTAATGGAAACTGTTCTCAGGAGTCCTCTTCACATGCCTGCCAATTTTAATGAAGCAGTTGGTTTCAGATAAATTAGAGATATATTATCTCCCAGAGGAGATAATAGGTTGAAGAAGCCCGAGATCTATTTCACGGTTTCTCTTGGTGCAGCATGGCTATGAAACCCCGTCGTGCTAATTTAGTATTGTTTCACAGTGCTTTGACATATGTACAGGAGGAGCTGTGCTAACAGGGTCACAGATCTCCAAGACAAAGCTGAGGAAGTTCAGCAGCTCTCCTGCTTGAACTAGTGGCAATTCTGAGAACTGAAGGAACACCATGTGGTTGTGGAATAATACATGATAAAGAAACCCTGCCCTCATCTTCAGATTACTAATCCTTTCTTCTTGGCTAAAGTTTCCTCTGCTTGAGCGTCTACAAAAATGATACTCATTGCCTGTGTACCACGTGAACCCAGGTTTACTGAAGTTTGAGAGGTCCTGAGATGCATCTGCCAGGCATTATTATTTGCTTGAAGCAGCGTTTTGTTAATATCTTGAAGGTCTTGGGTTACAAAAGCCTCTAAAATCATTCATTGAAACATGCAGACATGTTTATAATTGCTTCTTCTTTTCAAATAGCCACAGATGCTAGAAGTTGAAAAACTGTGCATCCTTCCTCTGCAGTAATTCCTAGAAATTCAGTGATGCCCTCTGATCCTCTGTTCCTATGGCAAACTGAATGATAGGGCATAAAACAAATGCCAAATTTACAGATCTTTCAGGTAATGGAGAAAAAGCCATTTAATAGAGAACTGAGTCTTTTCAAGAAAGTACTGCAGCTTTGTATGATGATATTCTTAGTGATTAAAGAGGGTGTTTTATAAAAGCTGCATAATCAGGCTGGTATTCTGTCTGAAATGACCCTTTTAGTCATCTTTCTATTCCATGGGAAGCTTTAATACTAACAAGCATAAACAAGCTAGGGTAAACCTTGAATTTACTGTTATTAATAGGTTTCAATCTGCTGCAATATCATCCTATGTCTCTCCAGGCAATTAAAGTTGTTTCTTGCTTTTAAAGGAGCTTTAATGGGTGCAGCCAATGGACCATCCATTATCATGAATGAACTCAGTTACTATCTTAGTCACGATCAATATTTGCTTACACCAAGTTAGGAAAAATACTGAAAGCTTACAGAGTGGTTAAATGTCTGCTGATGTTAAGACAGCAGGAAAGCCTGAGAGCATTGAGAAATACCTTAAATAAGTACAGTTTGTCTTGATATTTCTGTAGTCATCCAGGAGATAAGTGCTGATGATCATCTTTTCTGACACTGGGACTGCAAATTTGCATTAAAGAGCTAAAGAATTACTAAATCTCTCAGTGGGGAATGGTTAAAAATTAACTCATTGTTTCACTGTTATGATGAAGAATGAGTTCTAAGAATCAAATTCACTACAAAATGCTCTGCAAATAAGCCAAGCAGACAAACATTCATGTTAATACATGTGACTGACCTGAGTGGGAAAGCCACTCATAGACAGTGTCTCTGGGCTGAGGCCAACCAGCTCTGTAAGGACTTAGCAGAGGAATATTGTGCCCCATCAGCATGGCTTTGCTTACCCTGCAGAGAACAGGCAGCATGCTAGGGCCAGAAGGATCAATAGTCTCAGAAGGGGCTGAGGAGCAAATTTCATCAAAACCACGTCAACAGCCTCCCACAGGAGTCAGCTTCATCATCCCATTTGATGACTTAATCACTCCAGAGAGGAGCTATTTGGTGATTCCAGTGTTGGAAGGGGAGTCCAAAGTTTCTGAACTCCATGTTGCTTTTTCTCTGAGTCACTTAACATTTCTGCTTCAGTTTCTAGTTTTAAAAACTGGCTTCATGCTCTGGAAATTGAAAGGTAGCTAGGAATAAAGAAACTGAAAGAGCAGGAGAAGCTATCAAAAGAAGTTCCAGGCTTTAGGACTTTCCTTTCCTCCCTTTCCCTTTCCCTTTCCCTTTCCCTTTCCCTTTCCCTTTCCCTTTCCCTTTCCTTTCCTTTTTCAGGGCAGTAGAATGTTATTTTGTCCTGGAAGATCATCATTGGCAGAGCCTGAAAACCTCCACCTTGTCCAGGTTTTACTGTCTTAGATGATTAAGGTTGCCTTTGCTTTAGCAAAGCCGTGAAAGGCTGACCTATATTTCAAAACAGGTTAGGATACAATTAATTTCTTTGGGCCCTGCTTGGAAGATGTCCCAGAGTATCCACAGAGCCTGCCAAGCAAGCCATCAACTAAAGATTACAGATTTCTGATGGAGAGGTTTGTTTATGGTCTATTCCCTACATTGTGATAGAATCATTCTGGCCAGGTGAAAGAAAGGCAAGAACTTCCCATTAATCATTTACACTTCACAAATGAATCGTTAAAGTAACAATGGGTCAGTCATCTATTCTTACTGAATCTTAATTATCTGTCTTGAAAGTGAGCTGAGATCCCTGCTGTATACGTGGCATACAGTTGAGATACTGTCGCAAGTACTAATTTGTATTATACTTTGCAAAGATGTAAAAAGCTTAGCTGGATTCAAAGGGTGGTAAAACTGATGTCAGAAAAATGCATCCAGGTCTATTAAAAAGAAAGTTGTGGCTTCCCCAAAACCCCTCAGATATCAGCTTTGGGTACAGATAAGTATGATCCTAGGAGATTGTTCTGCAGGTCCTCTGAGACTGACTGACAGCCCTGAGGATAAAGAGCACTGGGCAAACCAAAACATCAAAAAGTGATTTGATTTATTCAAACAGGTAAACAAAGGAGAACAGTTTTCCAGTATGAAATACTCCCTTATTTCCCTCTTCCATTTCCTCTCATCAATCATTTCAACCAAATAAAATGTCACGTTGTTTTTAGGTTGGTTTTCTTTGTCCTTCTATTTCAAAATGGAAGTGTCAATATTTTAGTGAAACATTCTCCTTGGGGAAACAGCAAACAAACAATTTTAGCTTTCAGTCAGAAATGTCTGTTGCTAACAAATAATTTATTAACATTGGTTCATAATCAGATTTTGACTGACCTAAATCTGCATTTTTCAAGAAGTACAGTATTCAAACCCTAAACTGGCAGCTGTTCTCTAGTCTCTTGAAGAATGAGATCTACTCCCTCTTTTCCAAACATTTAGCATGAAGAAGAGGTCCAGTTCTATGTCATCTATGCATCAAACTTGAGAATGATCATTGTGAAAAAGTTTATGTGCACAGGTCATGCAGAATGCTCACACAGTTTATTAGAAGTGCAGGGAACTTCTTGGACATTTCTTAACCATGATGAGTATTGCACCATTTCAGTGCATCCCTTCCTGATTGCTTTATAATACCAACAACAACAACAAAAGCCAACCAAAAATCCCCAAACAACAGCAACAGAAGGAAACCTGCTTCCCTACACAATTATTTCTTTTACTATCCCCAACAAATGATCACACACATTGCTAACATATTTGCTTGTTTTAAAGCAATTTAAGCTTCTGTTGCATTCTGCACTTGCTTTTCTCAGGCTGTAATCCAGAGAGGTGCAGAGCAAGCTCAGCTGCCTTATGAAGCTGAGACAAGGCCCTTGGAGATTAGGGCTTCTGAGACTGTTTTATTTCCATTCACTTCAGACTTACAAGTCTTTGTTTTTCATCTTTCTCTAAAGTTGCTTTAATTAAAATGAAACAAGTCAGAAAATCCCACATTTCTCCAAAGCAAGGTCCAAAATAGCCTTGTCTCTTTCTGTTTGCTTACTAGGTCCTCCTAGGAGTTAGGCTTCCAATTTAAGAGCACGTTGTATTCATGTGAAGGGGGGGAGAATGGAAATTTCCACTCTGAGAATTTTCTTTAGAATGTTTCTGTTGGGAACTGTTCTGCATAAAAGAGCAAATTTGCCATGGAAGAAAGTGCAACTTTCATCTTCCTAATGCACATATCCTTTGACATCCAAGCAAATCACACAGAAATAATATGTTGCCAACATTGAAAAAAAGCTGTGCTTCTATCCCAGTGCCAGATGACAGAGAGCTGGGAGTGAGGCACAGTGGTGAAAAACCAGTCTGAATCTCAGGTGCATCAGACCAGGTTTTGTTGGTGGACACAGGGAAACACCACCCACAGTGTTGGTAAGGCCCCATTTCCAATACCACAGTTCCTCTTCTGCCTCCTCTGTTCCAAGCAGAGAAACTGAAGATAGCAGGGGTGAAGAGATGGGTTTCTTTCCTCAGCAACAGAAGATCTATCTTACAAAAAAAGAAAAATAACTTGGTTTGTTTGGCCTAGTGAAACAAGACTGGAGATGGGAGAAAGTGACCCTGTATAGATATATCAAGGAATAAATATTGGGGAGGGAGGAGGATTATTTAACCTTAAGGATAATGCTGGAACAAGATCAAATGGATATAAATTGGTCATGAATAAATTTAGACTGGAAATTGGGAAAGGTTTCCAACCATCAGAAGAATGACATCCTGGAATAGCCTTTCAGATAGAGTAGTGATGGGCAGAAACTTCAATTTAAACTTGTGATATGAGTCCTTGAATCACCAAGTGGGTTTGAAAAAAAAAAAGGTGTTGCTACATTATATGTTTACATAAAATTTATTCCATGCTCTGGAGCTTCTACTGATTACCTGCCAGGGACAGAAAGAATTTTTTTCACTTCCTATGTAATTTTGATTTGAAGGGTTGTACTGGTTTTGGCAGGGATAGAGTTAATTTTCTGCTTCATAGCTTATGAGTGCTGTTTTGGATTTAGGATGAGGATAATGTTGATAACACACTGATGTTTTAGTTGTTGCTAGGAAGGCTTACTCTAAAAATCAAAGATTTTACAGTTTCCCATGCTCTGCCAGTGAGGAGAACAAGAAGCTGGGAGGGAGAGCAGCCAGGACAGCTGACAAAAACTGGCCACAGGGATATTCCATAACACTAAATGTCATGCTCAGCATATGAACTGGGGGAAGATGGCCAGGAGGGACCAATTGCTGCCAGGGAATGAGCTGGGCATCGGTCAGGGGGTGGTGAGCGATTGTGTCACTTGTTTCCCCTGGGTTTTATCTCCCTCTACTTCTCTGTTCCATTATTATTATTGTTGTTGTTATTGTTACTGTTGATGGTATTATTATAATTATTATTACAATTTTTTATTATTATGGTTTTTATTATATTTTATTATTACGAGGATTTTTGTTTCAATTATTAAACTGCTCTGAACTCACAAGGTTTTAATTTTTTTTTTCCAATTCCCCACCCTGTGGGGGACAAGAGTGAGTGAGCAGCTGTGTGGTGCTCAGCTGCCTGCTGGAGTTAAACCATTACATGAGCTTTTTTTTCTTCTTTGCCCTGAAGTATCAGGAGGAAGCAGAGGTACATGCACAGACATTCTTCAAAGTATTAAAAGCTTCCAGATGGCTTTAATTGTTCACATACCTGAGTTTCTACTGATCTAAGGTCAATTGGTAATTTTCTCCTAGTTTGGTCCTTACACAGGGGCATAGGCTTGACCACCTGAGAATTTAATCTAACAGATCCTGAATAGTATTATATGCAAAATATTATTGACAAAGTCAATCTATTGCTTCCTGCTTATCCTAGATGATGGCTGCAGCTGAAAAACTTTGATGACAGTCTAAGACTCCTGATAGGGCATGGAAAGTGTTCTGTGTCAGGAAAGGACTGGTAGATTAAGACCAAACAGTCATTTCACAGTGCTCAGGCTGACTAATTGGGATACAGGTCCTCCTGTGAGTCTTGACACTCTGAAACACAAAGGGTGATAAAGTGATGTTGGTGCTACAAGAATACCTCTTGCCTAGCCTTCATTTTATCCTCTTTGTCTTATGGCCAAAGAGCAAAGTCACATTGTGGGTGCCATTTCCTGTTCCTTGCATCCAAACCTGAATCAAAATCCAGAGGGTTTTGAGCATGGTGAGACATGGAAGGAATCAGTATTTTGTCAAGGCAGTAACCATTCTGTATCATCATTGCACAGTCAACCAGGCACTTCTGAGATCAGCTGTGAAGTATGAAGTGCAAAGGAAGCCCACATCCATACCTTAGGGTCAGATTTCCATAGCACTCTCCTTTCCATACTTGCTAGCATTTTGTAAGGCTGCCAGCCTCTTTTTTCCAATTCAATACCATCATGCTGAAGCTTGCTGCAAGGCAGTTTTAAAATCAGCCTAGACAGAACTCAGTCCTGCCTCTCCCTCTGAAAAAACACTTGGCCTTTCAGCCCATTCTGGATACTACTGCCAGCCTCTCCTTCCATCTAACCTTCCTGACCAGGATCTGACATGAAAGACCATTTCCATCCTACAGCTTGTCTGTGGCCTCCTATAGCTCATCACTGGCCATTTATCTTCCTGACCTGCTAATTGTACAGGGCCAGGTCCATGCTGGGGCAACATTCTCTGCTGCAGTATCCCCTGTAGCCCATGAAGCCCATGAGAAATGTTAGCATCTACAATTAGGAATGCTCTGAATAAAATCTTTACTTTTTCCTCTGTGTATCCAAGGAGAAAATCTACTTGGTCTGCAGAGAGCCTTGATCCTGAAGATTCTTCTAATCCCACGGTCTCCACTACAGGCATGTCTTAGTAAGTAAAGGTTCAAGGATTAAGTCTTTGAATTCTGTCCATCATCAAAGTCCATCTCTCAACCACTTTATAGAAACCAGTAATCTGAGATAAATAAAAGCAGGAAGACAGAAGTAAGGGAGAAGGGAGGAGTTTTCAGCTGAGACTTGGAATGAGACGGAAAGCCACCAAAGCAGAAAAAATGTGACAAGTCTGTTCCAGATGACAGGAGGCATAGAGGAGAAGTTGCTCATCCCACCTCTGGTCAGACTGCATGAAGAGGCAGAGAAAAGCAAAACTTAATGAAACTAAATGGCATTACATGTAGGGGGGAAAAAAAGGCTTCTCTGCACTGGATGCAGTGAATCTGTAGAATATGCTACAGAGAAAGTCAAAGAGCTAAACAATGAGGCTGGATTTTTATAAGAGTTTTGTCAATGTGGGATTATTAATAACATGCAGAGCAGTGTCAGGTAACTTGGAGGTGATCAGATTTCAAAGCTTCCTAGGATAAGCCATCAACACATGCTAACCTTGAGATGTAAATGCTCAAACAAAATCCCACCACTATCTGGGAGCATTACAGGGGTGTGTTCCCATCTGCAAGAACCAAATAGTGATCCCTGCTGGAGAACAGACACTTGCCACACTGACCACTGCTTGTGCTGTTTCTCTGTGACCTTGGTGCTATTTGTACTTGTCAATTATGCTGTTCCTCTTCATCTGGGTATTCAAATCTGAGTATTTCTTCCTTTATATAGTCAGGGAAACAGCAAATTGTTGTGCCTCCCTACCCACACTCCTGCAGGATTACTGAAGGTCAAAGCTGGGATAACCAGCATTAACTTCATGCAGGTTTGCTATTATCTGAGCAGTTCAATTAAGATGAGGCTGAAAGAAAAGCATCTGGGGCTTTAAAAGCTCTCATCTCACAACAAGCCCATCTTCGTGCCCCATGTGTTTTATCTGCTTCCCTCCTGTTCTCAGAGAGTCCTGGGATTGTCCAAAAAGTATTCAATATATTGAGCCTTTCAGTTACTGCACACACACACACACACACACACAAACAAACAAACACACTGCATTTCCTTGCAGGAATCTTTGTGATGTTTCAGATATTTAGCTGCTTGGGATAACCAGGAACAGCAAAAATTACAATAATTTCATTTGGAAATAAATAAGCATAATTTTTATGGTAGGATAGGGAAATTCCTTCTCTCCTTTTTTAACCTGGTCATCCAAGCCGTTCTATGATATGATATTATATAATTCATTAGTTACAAAGACATTCTCTGTGCTCACATTCTCTGCTCACACCTCTTCATCTACATTTGGCTACCCCCAAGACCTTATGCAAGACAGTCCTGCCTCATTCCTGCAGGATTCCTGGCTGAATGCTCCTGACATGCACAGGCAGCACTGGGCTCAGCAGGAATGGCAGCGGAACAGCCACACACCAGCTGGTGAGGGCACTGCAGCATTGGTGACCAGCTTGGAATAAAAACACAGTAATTAAAGTATTTATTCAGGAACTGAGGGAAGAGGGCTCATTAGCAATGTACATAGAATGAAATTTGAATTTGGGTAGTGGGCACAGACAAATTACCCCTGCCTCTGCTGAAGCCATTTGCAGCACCACAAAAAATGCAAAACTCACATGCCCTCAAAAGAGCAAGAGAGAGACACCAGGAGGATGCTGGAAGGGTGCTGGGTGAGTCAGAGGTAGACGGAGCAGGGAAACAGGACACACCTGCTGGTGTGGAGTGGGTATGAGGGCTGAGGGACACAAATATTCTGCAAACATCCTTCATTACTAGCTGGAAGCACAGGTGAGAAACATGACAGATCTCCTATTATGTGCTTAATTCAATTGCTACCCCTATATCCAGGACTGGCAGGGCTAAAAGCTACAAATCACATTCTGGCTCACTCTAACTGGGCTAAACTCTAAGGAGTCTAACTCTTCACTAAAAAAGACAAAACCAATTACCAACAACCTTCTTCTGAGGACAAAAAGCCCAGCTTGCTAATGAAGGTCTAAGAGTGGCCATTCCACCGTAAGAGACACACCATCCCACTGCCCATTTAAATGTTGCATTTAATAGCTGTATTTTTATCTAGGAAGACTCAGAGTGCGATATTTATTCCTACTGTCCAAAGGGTTGCCCCAAGGATTTTAATGGTTACACTAATTTTATTCTACATAATGGAGATGCATTTTAAATGGGAAAAGAGGAATTATAGAGTCTGGAAAATATGCTCTACTGTGGTCTTCCCATTTGGCTTGGGAGCAAATATAGAACCAATTCCAGAACTTTGGTTTTGGAAGAGAGGGAAACTTTTGTCTATTTGCCACTCTAGTTAGGTTCCCTTTACTAGCTTGGCTTCCTTGCCCACTAACAGGACAAAAATTCATCCATGGGAGAAAATTCCTCAATGCAAACTAACAAAACAACCATTAAAAGGGGTCTTGTTTTATGACATGCTCCATTGGAATTGCAGCATTCTGCCTATGTGGGCATATTTTCTAACACATTATGCAGAAACAAGTCAGGGAAGATGCTGAGGATTGTAATTTTCTAATTTAATTCTGCCATTTCCAGTAATGGAAAGCCATAGTATGGCTATTTATCTTCATAAGTGACAGATGCATTTCATTAAAACTTCCTTAAATAATTTCTCATGGCACTTGAAGGAGGAAAATAAGGAGTGAAAAGATCGCTGTTTTGTAAGCACACACACATCGAGGTTTTGAGAGATGTTAAACACGCAAATGATCTATGACTGCATTAAAGAGGTCAAGTAAAAAGACATTTGTCTGGTGGTTTTTGCAATGTTGATGCCTGTTGAACTCGTCGTGAAGCAATCTACATTGATTATTGCTGGATGAAAATACGCTAATAATATCCCCGTACACGGATATAATGAGTGCCACTTGGGAGAATCCCAAAGCTTGGCGTAATGCTGTGACAGGCAGATGCTTCCCTTCCAAATACTGCTGAAATGCTGCCCTGTAGGAGCAGGAGGATGTAGCAGCTGCAGAGCAAGTGACTCTGCAGAATAATTTGGCCAAGAAGTGAAGAACTTTCTATTCAGTTGAAACTGCATTTAAATAAGCAATGTTCCAGAGCAGGTGAATATTCACCTAATTTTCTTTCTGTGCCAGGCTACTGACAGTGGTGCAATAAAATCTCTTTTGAAGAAACCTGCATCATGTACTGATGCACCTCTAAAGGGTGTTCTGTGTAAAGTTCTAGCCCAGGTCTTGGCATATATGTTGTGCATGGAAGTAATGAAAGCATCGCAGAGGGAGAGCTGTGGGTGAGATCATGTACCATTTTTCTGTTGTCCTCATACTTTAACTAGCTCAGGAAGCCTGAAGGCTTGCAGCAGCTCCTAGAGGGTCATTAGGTCAAGGAAAATCACCAGTGCATTTGCATTTTCCTCACCCATTCAGTAAACCCATACAGAAAGGAATGGGATGGGGAGGTTTAGAGGTAGCACTGTCATTATCTGCTCCTCAGTTTCCCATTTAGAGAAACTTTTTAACTTAGGAGGTTGGCGAAGGTGACAGAGTAGCAAAGAGAGCCTTGCCTGAACTCCTGCCTCACAAGCCAATCATTTAGTCTAGCAACTGCTGCCCAACAGTGCCAGCAAAAAGTCAGTGGCTGGGTCAGCTGTTAAGAAAGAATTCACCTCTAGCTCAAGGAGAGAATTTCCATATACTGGTGTTATGGATGGATAAGTTTTCATGGTCTGTAACAATGCTGTTTTTACTCCAGGGGTCCCCTTGTTAAGGCCCCAGAGCTGTCAAGCAAGCTGAAGAGCGCCTGCAGCAACTGTTGCCATCCCCTTGGCACTCAGTAGGCCCCTGTCTGTTTGGCTTCATCACCTTTCCGCCACTCCACATTTGCTCTCAGCAAATAAACCCCAGGGAATAAGCTATTCAGGAAACACTGCCCTCTCTTTGGTTCATGAATCTCGCAGTCCTTTCTCTCTTAATTCCAAACTACTGACTGAATATGCTCCATTTGCTATTCTTTCCCACTGGAGTTTGTTGACAAAGATGTCGTGATGAGCAGTAGAGCAGTGTAAATCAGTATGGACTAGATAGGTGGTCTTCTTTCTACACTGACTGAAGAAATGCTAACTCTCTAATGAAAAATGGTAACCCTCTTAACAGTAACATTAGCAAATGAGCCAAAGGTTGCTTCTTCACGTGCTTAGAACATGTGGTTTCCATAACTAGAATGGTCTGGGTGTTTTTTATCTGAATGGCAGATCCACCTGGTGCAGAGCAGCAGCACCCAGGGTGGTAGGAAAGCCACACTTTGGGCCGATGTCTGCCTCCTCCCTCCAGCCAACATGCAACCTGCAATGAGTGTCAGGGCACACACTGTCCAATATCCCGTGTACTTCGTCAGGAGTCCACCTCTTTGAAAAGCTTCTAAAGGTATACCATGGTTATTCTCAAGTTACTGAACCAGTTGACCAGTCAACACCAGGCCTGTCAGATAAAGGCCCTCAACCAGCGGTACGAATTCAGCATGAAAACTGGGGCAAGCACTCATAAAACTTTCCTCTTCCTCTACTGCTCCTGAAGTCAGTCTTTACTTGCGTATTACTTGCATATTATGGCAATAATGTATGAGAAGGTGAGGCAGAACTCCTGCATGCCCCTTTCCTTGCTCTGTTGAGTCACTGTGGCTCTGTCTGGCCCTGGCTGCAGGTGGGTGAGAATACCTATTTCGGCAGAGAGGGCAAGTGTAGAGGAAGTCACAGAGACTCGGCTCAGGGGAGCTGGCAACAGGAGCTGATGTCAACTCATCAATAAAACCAAGCTTCAGAGTGGGCTGAGCTTTCTTACTCATGCTCTGATGTTCAGAGCGTGACTCAACTCCTTCCCAACGCATGATACTCAAGGGCTGCACAGAAAGTCTTTAATCTGCAGCGTTTTGGCTGGGCTGTTCCTGCCACCACCTCTTCCTTCCCCCTTGTGTTTCCATCCAGGTGATTAGTTAGGACTGACGTTCAGTGCTGCTGTAGAATGGCTCAATGGTTACCAAAAATGCAGAAGTTCAAGGGGCAAAGTAAAAATTTCCCTTGCAGTTAATCACTGGCCCCACTGTGGAACTCATCAAACTTTGAGGAAGTAATTGAAGCTATTTGCACTTGTGGAAAATGAGAAAGACAAAAGTACAGGAAATTGCTTGTTGTTTTGCTCTCAGTGTTGCAGCTATGATTACTCTCTTTTGGACGAGATTCCCTTAGAAGAAGTGTCTTCCAGCTATAGAATAAAGAGACCAGTCAGAACTTTTTTTTTTTTTGTTTGCTTTGAAAAATCCTTTCATGTTTTCTCTGGTCCTTAAAGACAACCTTGGTGTATGCAAGAAACACCCCTCTGGAAAATGAGGTGCTGTAAGGAGTGCCCATTTGAGCACTCTGTTCTGCCAGCTTCACCTGTCAGATATTTAAAAGTGAAAAGAGTTAACTGGAGCTCTTAGTGGATCCAAGCCACACAAAAAAGAACATTTTTGGTCAGAAATTGTTCTTACATGTGGCACATCTCTGAGGGCATGGCACGGCAGTTTGTGCACACAGGGCAAGCAGGTGGGGTTGCAGGTTTCTTACTGCTAGCAAGGCCTGCTGTGTGTTGTTTACTGTGTTTCTGTTGGTTGGTTGGGTTTGGGGTTTCTGTTAGTAAAGGTCTGTACATGACCAAAAACTGTAGTTAGTACAAGTGTGTGTAACCAAACAGAGCCCTCCAAAAAGGACATGTCTGTACAGACCCATTCCTGTGTGTAGTGTTTGAGCTTATCAGTGGTACCAGGGGCCATTGCAGAAGAAGCCTGCCTGCGGTGTGAACAGGTGAATGATCTCCTTTGGCTGGTGGCCGAGCTTAGGGAGGAAGTTGAAAGATGAAGGAGTATTAGGAAAAGTGAAAGGGAAATAGATTGGTGGAGTTCCCCCCTCCCATCCTTGAGGGCGGCCCCCCAGGAGTCAGAGGACTCCCAAACCTCCCAGTGTCAGGCAATAAGAGGACAAGGGATGGATGAAGGGGAGTGGAAGTGGGTCTCTATTCAGGGAGGCCATAATAAAAATTCCTCCTGACCCCATCCCTTAGCCAGGTGCCACTTCAGAATAGGTAGAAGATCCTGGATTTAGAGGGTCAGCTAGATGACTTAGAAGAAAATGATCTGACCAGTGAGCCTCCCAATTATGCTTCATCTGTGAGACAGAACACCACCTCTAACATCAAAAAAAAAGAAGGGTAGTTGTAGTTGTGGTGAGTGACTCCCTTCTGGGGGAAACAGAGAGCCCCATGTGTTGACAGGGCCCTTCCACAGGGAGTGTGCTGCCTCCCTGGGGCCCAGGTACAGGGACATCACTGAGAGACTTCCTGGGCTGATTCAGCCCTCTGACTATTACCCACTGCTGATGCTCCAGGCGGGCAGTGATGAGATGGAAAAGAGGAGCATTAGGGCAATTAAAAGGGACTTCAGGGCACTGTGGCAAGTGGTTGATAGGACAGGGGCACAGGTAGTCTTTTCCTCAGTCCCTTTGGTGGCTGAGATAAACAGTGAAAGGAATAGGAGAGCCCACATTGTCAACAAGTGGCTCAAGGGTCGGTGCATCGGCAGAATTTTGGGTTCTTTGATCATGGGGCAGCTTTTACAGCACCTGGTCTGCTGGAACTGGATGGGCTCCATCTTTCTGTTGAGGGCAGAAAGATTTTAGCTTATGAATTGGCAGAACTTGTTGAGAGGGCTTTAAACTAGGTTCAAAGGGGGAAGGAGATGCAGCTGGGCTGTCTGAAAGCAGGCCCAAGTGTAGCAAGCCTGAGCTAGGGGTGAAATCAGTAGCCCAGCTGAGGTGCATGTACACCAGTGCACACAGCAGGGGTAACAAACAAGAACTGGAGGCAACAGCAGAGCTGTGATGCATTCACTGTCACAGAAACGTGGTGGGACGACTCACACAGCTGGAGCACTGCACTGGATGGCCGCAAGCTCTTCAGAAGAGACAGGAAAGGGACAGGAGGTGGAGGGGTGGCCCTTTATATTAGGGAGGCTTTTGATGCCATAGGTGTTGAAACTAATGGTGATGGAGTCGAGTGCTTATGAATAAGAATTAAGGGCAAGGCCAACAAGGCTGACATCCTACTGGGAATCTGTTATTGTCCACCCAACCAGGAAGAAGAGGTGGATAACTTATTCTATAAGCAGCTAGATAATGCTTCAGGATCATCCACCCTGGTTCTTGTAGTGACTTTAACCTGCCAGACATCTGCTGGGAACTTCATACAGCAGAAAAAAGGCAGTCCAGGAAGATTTTAGAGTATGTAGAGGATAACTTTTTGATGCAGCTGATGAGTCCACCAGGGGAAAGACTACGTTAGACCTGTTGTTTGTAAATAGAGATGGGCTGGTGGGAGATGTAGTGGTTGGAGGTTGCTTGGGGCACAGTGATCATGAAATTATTTGGTGACATCAGGAGGAACATCAATAAGACTTTTACACTGGATTTCCAGAGGGTAGATTTTGGCCTTCTTAGGAGACTTATTCAAAGAGTTCCTTGGGAAGTAGCCCTTAAAAACAAAGGAGTTCAGGAAAAGTGGATGTGCTTCAAAAGAGAGGTCTTGAGAGCACAAGAGCAGACTGTCCCAGTATGCCAAAAGTTGAGTCAACGAAGCAAACGTCCAGCCTGGATGGGCAACAAGGTTTTGAAGGAACTTAGGAATAAAAAGTTTTTCATGGAAAGAGTGATAAATTAATGGAATAGTCTGCCCAGGGAGGTGGTGGAGTCACCATCCCTGGCCGTATGTTAAAAAAGACAGGATGTGGCACTTGGTGCCATGGTCTAGTTGAGATGTTAGGGCATGGGTTGGACTTGATGGTCTTGCAGGTCTCTTCCAACCTCATCATTCTGTGATTCTGTGAGTCTGGGATTTTTTTTTTGTTAAGTTATGATACTATTTTTAATAAGTGGGAAATAAATAAATTTCTGTAGTAATGCTGCACTGGGTTCTTAAATTTTCTGATTGTCAGGAGAATTGAGATTCACATGGATTTGTCAGATGGCACATGAGGAAATGCAAAGTATGGTGGTAAATATGACACGAATGTAGGAGTTAAATTTTGCTTACATTTGTGCCATGCAGACTCTTGGTAAAACCTACTTTTGGACATTTGCTAGGGTATATAAGATCAGAATATTATACTGTGACTTGCCTTTTAAGGCATACCATTGCCTATGATGTTCTAAAGGCATCCATGAGGACATACACATAATGTACATGATGATGATGATGATGATGATTATATATGTGAAAACAGCTCCTCTGAAATCTGCATGCACATCATTTAAATGGCCAGCTCTGTTCCTGGGTTTTGTGTCTTTCTTCCTTTATCTATAATCTTTCATTTTAAAACATTCATTGGATATAACTGAAGGAGTTAATGCTTTTGTTTTCACCTCTGCAGGGGCCATTTTTAGAAGTCATCTTATCACTCTCTCATTCACTGCCCTTGCCCTCCCTCTTCCTTCTTCCTCTGTTCAATCAGACTCCATTCTTCCTCCAATTGCTTTGCACAACCTTGCATTCTGCACATTGACCTTTCATATGCTGCCATTTGGATCACCAGCTCTAGCCATTACATTAGCAACACACAATTACACCCTCAAGGTAGACTCAAGTGCAGATCCTACCTCTACATAAATACCTTAATGAATGGAAAGGTGCTGATGTATGTTTAAAGTATGTTTTCAGCTCACGTTCGACAGAAGGATTCTGCAGAGATGTGAAACCATGGGTAGTGATGGGAGCATTTCCCAAATGTTTCTGTTCTGCCACAGTGCCCTCTGTATGGTGCTGCTCTCTGAAGTGCCCAAGCATTGTACTTTTTTCTAGAGGTTATTGCCAAAGCCACACCCAGATGTCATAGCAGACTTGTCACAAATAGTGAGCTCAGATGGGCAGCTCTTGCTGAGCTTGTCTGAGCAATTCCAAAAAATTGTTCTTGGTAGCTTAATTTGTCAATTTTGCTTTTGATAAGAAACATCCATCCTGAGATGCTGTAGTTTTGTGATATCTGCTGCTGTTTGGGAGAGCGATGCAGCCATTAAAATACCTATGCTTCTTTCTTATTATTTTTGGTTTTTTTCATTTAGAATTTAACATACATTTTTCTGTGAACATACAACGTCAGAACATACAATTGAAGCAATTCTGGCTTCAATTCTGGAACAAGAATTCTGTAACAATCAGACAATGAAAGATGCCAAATCTAGCTGGTGAAAGAATCTGCTCCATGGTTATGTGGGTAACGAACATAGAACTACATGGGTCATGATCTGATGTCTTTGTTATAGTCTTACACTTGCCGTGAATTGAGCAATATGTGAAGTGGTGGTTTTCAATCCATTTGAGGTATCGTTTGTCCAGAATATCATAACTAAAATTTGCTCTCACTCCACAGACCACTAAGAATGAACTTTGACCCTTCAAGGAATTTTGCTGGGGGAAGAGATGGGAACTGGACAAAAGGTACAGTGTGAGGCTATCACACATACCACTGTGGAGAAAGAGGTATCTGCACAGTGTCTCTCAAAGACCCTGCTGGGCATGTGATACTGACTGTACATTTGGCCTAGAGGAGAATCTCACTACAGATTCCAATATCAATTAATATAGCCATAGTTCACCAAAATAACCATCAGGTGTTATTTTACGTACAAGCATTTAATATTGCTCCTATATTCTTCACTAATTTGACTTTGCAAATGGGACCTCCTCCAATTCACAGAAATCTTGCTTTAGCTTTGTTTACAAAAAAATTCCTTCTAAGATGCATAAGTGTAAAACAAAATCTGTGGCATGAGTGGTCAGTGTGTTTAATTAGCCAGTTCAAAACAAGTGAGGAAAAGAGACCACTTCTGAAAGATCCCAAATGGAAACCAACTTGTTTCCAGTGGAGCTGCTTCCCTCCAGCATATTCTAGGTTATGCCTGTATTTGATATGATAACCTCAGTAAAATCCAAACTGAAGTGATGAAATAAAGGTGTGGTGAAAAGAAAGGGAATCTAACCCCCTTTTGCACTTCTTATAGCAAGGTTTATTCAAACCTTGTCCCTCACAGAAAAATTTCTTCACTGAGAGGAGAGGAGATGCTGGGCCGATCAATGGCTGCCTCGGTGGATCTTCGATCAGCTGGCAAGCACACGCAGCCTCTGGCTGAGGCAGCTTTAAGAGAGATGGACTTCAAATATGCAATGCCTTTTGCTGGGCTTGAAAGGATTAATAGCAGCAAAACCTAAGCATGCTGACAACATGGGCTCTGTTGGGATAAACACAACTGAAACTCTGCAAGGATTTTGGAATTGGGAGAATATGGCATTTCTTTGTATACCATGGGCAGAAGGAGAGCTATTGTACAAATATTTGGAAGTTTAGGTCAATTTCATCATCCAAGAATTTAAGTCCAATTAATTCACCTCTTTTTTCCTAATTAAATAGACAAACCTGCTTGTTGGACAAGCAGGACAATAAGACAGCCCATAGCTGAGGATTTCTAAGCGGTTTTATCCTACTGCTACCAGGGTTTGACTTTTTTTCCTTTGCCTGCAGGGTCACAGTGTCACACAGGCAGGGACACTGCTGCTGGTACAGCATCTCATGACTCCCCTCCCTCCAGCCCATGCTGTAGTGCTCTAGGACCATCCTGAATAGCCAAGCCACAAACCTGGGATAAGGAGCTCATTTACAGAAGAATGCAATGCCATGGCATAACCCAGGCCATCAGGGAAGTCTGAATGCATTTGGGAGAATCATTTATGACTGGCAAAAAGGAAAAAGGCAAAAAAAAGAGAAAAGAGTGAGGAGGAAATTGCTAGTTTTGATTTTGACATTTTCTAATATAAATCATTTTATTTTTCATCCCAGTGGGATCTTTCAAGGATAAATTCAGTCATACTTACTTTCCAGAAGCTAAAACAAATGAGCTTCACTGCAACACAACTGAATTCAGTTGAAAGCTAAAGTCTCTTGGTCAGGTTTCCCTCTGGGTCAACTCAGATACAAATTTTCCTGCCTTACCTATGCTGCTGCAGAGCAGAGAATAAACTGTCTGCACAGCTCAGCCTTTACAATATGTTTCCACCTTTAGCCTGCACAAGAAGCAGGTGTTGGTGGGAAGTACAGCATTCACAACCAGCACATGTCCCCAGTGACACACTTTTAATGCAGAACATAAAAATATGCAATAAAAATATTTATGCAAAAGTTGAAGAATGGGCTATGAGCTTTCAGCAGATAATTCTGTTTTCACTGGGATTAGCAATTTTTCATATGCTTTGGCAAATTTTAGCCTAATTAAAAGAACAAGTAGGTAACTACTGATAGTATACACAGATAAATTAGAGCAATAATCTAGTCATCTATCTCAAACCTATCCAGAAATTTATGAGGACTTGGTGAAGTGCAGATGAATCCCCTTACATAAGTGACCATAAGTGAGGCTAGAGTATTCAGGATTAGAATCTTACATGTCCAATGAAATTTTGTAGCTCAGAACCTGTGTTGTTCAGTTGGAATAAGAGGCATGAAGAGTGATATAAAAACCCATCATCCCATGCACATCCCTCTTACATACTCTTAATGACTTGTTTAACCTGCTGTGCTCTGCTGCCACATTTTTTTCTTTCACCTCCTGCAAGCTGACATCTCTTTGTCTGGCTCCACTTGTCATATTTCAGTATTTTAATCACAACAACCCCGTTCAGCACGACAGACTGGGGGCAGAGTGGCTGGAAAACTGTCCAGCAGAAAAGGACCTGGGGGTGCTGGTTGACAGTACTGAACATAAGCCAGCATGTGCCCAAGTGGCCAAGAAGGCAAATGGCATCCTGGTCTGTATCAGCAAGAGTGTGGCCAGCAGGACCAGCAGTGGTTGTCCCTCTGAATGTGACATTGGTGAGGCCACATCTCAAATCCTGTGTCAAGTTCTGGACCCCTCACTACAAGAAAGACATTGAGGTTCTGGACAGGCTCCAGAGAAGAGCAGTGGATCTGGGGAAGGGTCTGGGGCACAAGTGGCCTCTTCACTGAGGCTCATGGGGATGTTTTGCCTGGAAAAAAGGAGGCTCAGGGGTGACCTTATCACTCTTTACAAGTCCCTGAAAGGAGGTTTTAGCCAGGTGGGTGTCAGCCTCTTCTCGCAGGCAACCAGTGAAAATGGCCTCAAGTCGTACCAGGAGAGATTCCCTTTGGATATCAGGAAGAATTCTTCCACTGAAAGGGGGGTTAAACATTGGAAATGCTGCCTATGGAGATTGTTGAGTCACCCACCAACACTGTCTTATGAAAACCTTCTTGCATCACTTTCACAGGTGTTCACTCTGCCATCCTTGATGGCCAAGGCCTGGTTGGTTCCTTATGATTATATCAAATAGGATGCAGAGCAGTTAAATAAAACAATACTAACTGAAAAGGCCATCCTTTTCTAAGTACAATGTTATACCTTTCTGACTCACATTCCAGCTTCCTCCCATTGCCCTCCCCTCAGGAGGAAAAATCCATGCTGAACCCAAGACCTGGGCAGTGTCTGACATCTTCTCATTAGGAAGCTGTAGCAGTGACTGCTCCAGCTCCCTGATGTTTGATCCCAGACCTCCCACACTCATCAAGATACAGGAGGCTCAGAACCTTGGGGGCCAGAGTTTGTGAAGAAACACAAATCCCTGCTGAGAACGCAGGAGATGTGAGTCAGCATGAGCAAGACCCAGATTACTGTGAACAACACCCCAGCTGAGCAATAGCAACTTAATCATAGTCAGAGAGTCAGTATTGTGCTCTCACCAAAACAATCAACATCTCCATTTTCCAGGATCCATAAGACTATTGTGCCATTTAATAGTTTGCATTCTAGCTGCTAAGACATCACCATTCTTTTTGCTGTCTGTCGCCTCAAAAATTGGCATATTTTCTCAAAAGAAAAAGATAATCTTTCAACTCGTGATTTCAGTCAGTAAATATCCTATCACCTGCTTAACATGTCACTTCTCACTTTGGAATCTCACAGTTATCAATCATAGGCTGTATCTTGCTGAATAAATTGGAGAATTGAGGCAGCACCCATGTTTTTCACACACTGAACTTTTGATCAAAAAAGTGTCAGGAGAAAATCTACACACAACCTCTTCTTCTACCACTGCTTGCTTGCCTCTGCACATTAGAGATGCGAAGGTTTTTGCACAGATCTAATTTAGATGTTTAGAACAGCTGTTCGCTTCTCTAGCAAGTCATAGGTGCCTTTACCTATGGCAGGAAGATGCACAGAGTTCCTTGTTAATAATAAAAAGAGTTGCCTTTGCTCTTCCAGTAACTCCATTTGAGATGTTATTAGACTTCATCTTATGTCAAAAAGAAACTCTGAAATGAAATGAAACGACCATAGAACCATATACCACACTGCTGAGGCACAGCAAAAGCAAGCTAAATTCACTATTGCAGCTGCCAGAGTGAATTTGTCTGTTTTTATTGGTATATGACTCAGCTTTAATATTTTTCTAAGACAATTCTTGATAGTCTTATTGACAAATAAGTAACATTAATATCACAGAAGAGTTGGTCACTTCCTTCCAACCACCCTAGTAAACCTATTCTGGGCATAAAGAAAGGCAAAACAAACCAGAGCATCCAAGTGTTGTTCTTTGGGATGGAATACTCCTGATCTTTTTGCCCTGGACAGATTTTTTCATAAGTGAGAAAGCATTAATCAGGGAGAAGAGTACAAAAGGTAGAAGTACTGACTTCCTATCCTAGTTTGGACTATTGCCTATGGGGATCTTCAGTAGCTCTTCCCACAGCCTCAGTTTTTTGTTGGAGCACAAAATACGGGTTTTTTTTTTTTTCCTGCAGCACATACACAGGCCTTATCAAACTTTCAGTGAAGTACCTGGTGATTCTGGGATGAGAATACAAATGATTGCTCCCACTTTCAAAATAGTTAGTTTGGCATCAGAGGAAGAAGTCTCCTGAAGCTTCTGGAATTAAATGGGAAAGAAAAAAAGAGGAAAGAAGAATTGATCTGCCCTTAGATAACAGTTGCACAGATGTTCTCACATCTCCTAACCTCACATTTATGTGATGTTGCACATCAGCAATATGAGGTTTTTCTGGTGAGCAGCGCCTTTATTTATTGCTGCTGAATTAATTTTCCTTTAAGAAATAGAGTTCCTTAACTGCTGGTATTATTGGTCTGCTCTCTCTTTTTTCTTAGATCCTGTCACCACTTTTCTCCTGTAGTGATTCAGGGCACTGTGCTTTGGATCATAGGGCTGCAAAGTGTCATTTGGTGTCTTTTAACTGTAACCACAAACAACAAAGGCAGCTGGCTTTGCCACGACTACTGGACTTTGTATATGTCTGAAAACAAGCCATAAGTGAAATATCTGACATGTTATGCATTTGTGATACCATTGCAAATGGGAGCGTTTCCATTTCTGTGAGCTAAACTCTATTCCCTCCTCCAAGAGTTTGCCATCAGTCCCAGTTTGCTATTGCTGCCATCCTGAGGGGCTGTGTGCAAGCCAGGGATGTTTATTAGACAGAGTTAATTCCTTTCAGGCTCCTTCTATGCATGGCTGTGACAGAGGCGGGTGCTGTTTGCAAGTGTCAGTGGAGCATGACCTCGAGTTAATACACTGAGTGATGAGAGAAAAGAAGATTCATTCAGCATCTGAACTCTGTGCTGAGATTAGCCAGAAGTACAGAGCACATACAAATCACTGTTTTGTCAGTACAGCGCTTGGCAGAGTTTTTAAATATTTCAGCTATTCTAAGCCATCACCCTTAAGGCCAGGACAACTAAAAAAAGAGGAGGATCAAAATAGCATTTCTGATCCAAACATCATCGGTTTAGATGTGAAATTTGGACCTGGATGCTTAAAGCAATGCATGGCAGCCACATCCCAGGTTTGATGTAAAAGTACTTCCAGTAACATTCACAGAGCTGTTTACAAAACTCAGAGAAGGAACCACATGATGTAGCTTTTCAGTGGTAGATGCCTGTCCAGCCTGGTGAAGAGAAATTTGCAGTTACAAGGATCTCCACATTCTGTCTGTCTGCCTGTGCTAATTGCTCTCATTTCAGTTGCCTGTAGCCATAAGGTGGTCTTCCAGATGCCATCTCTGCATCTGGTATTAGCAGAGTAGGCAGGGGCCACATAGGCCATGGTAGGTGACCTTTTCTCTTACCCAAGCAGTTCTGTCCAGATCTGAGTCTGTCTGGGGGCACTGCCTGCATTAGTGTTCAGAGCATAGATGTTATCTCTACTTGGCTAAAACAGTTAGAAGGTTGGGGAAAATCCATGGAGAGTAGCAGTGCTGGGGATTTTTGTGTGATTCTTCCTAGCTATATAGTTGGTCCTTTCTTAGAATTTAAAAAACAACAGAGCTGGTAGCAGAGGTGTTGGAAGAAATATGGTTTCCCTCCCTCCTCTGAGAGGGTTCTGAGTTCTAGCAGTAACTATTACCAGAGGCAGGATTGAGAGAAGATATCAAATCTCTTTCTATCTGTGCTTCCTATTGTTGATTCTGACAAGTACATCCATTTAGGGTCAGATTCTATCGTGCATTGCTGCTTTGAAGCCAGCAGACAATAAACGCAGAATTTAGAGCATAATAAGTCCAATACTTTCAGTGCAAAGAATCCTCTGTTCGCTTCTCCTCACTGCCTGTCTCCCTCATGCATGATTCCCTTGACTTCGTATCTGACCCTGTGCACCTCTGCATCATCTATTTCTCTTGCAGTCCTGACTGAAGGAACTTCTCTCTATTTCCATTGCTATCTATTAGGTTTTGAGTCCCTTAAAACAGTAAGACCAAAACTAGTCCTGTGTTTTCTCAGAGGTGATCAAACCCTAAGAAAATCATTACTATTTTCTCGACCTTCTTCTATCTCCCCTCTCACAGCTGCCCCAGGGAAGCAGGCATACAAAAACTCCACATGAGAGGCAGAGGACAGTAAATGCCTTCTTTTGTGAAGGCACCAGTATCTGTTCTGGGGCTGCTGCAGCCCATTAACCTAACACAGAGAGATGTTGGGGGTGCTTTCTGTTAATAAACTTTTGGGGTGTGTTGCTAACCAGCACCAGTAGCTCTTAAGGAAAAGACAGGTTTTTCTGAAGCCTATTGCTTTTGAAATAGAGTAATTTACAAGCAGATACAGTTTAGATTACCAAATTATTGGCAGCAGTTCGGTACAACACCTGTTTTTTTTTTCCCTCAGTAACCTCCATCATCTGCTGACCCACCCCAGAGCTGGCTGCAGCTGAAGTTGATACAAAAAGTACCGCAGCTGGGATTGGCCAGTTTGTCACTCTCCATTTGCTTTTTCTTCTGTTTATCTGCTCTGCCCTCTCAAATGGTTTCTCTCTACTTATCACATGCTCACTTACCATGTGAAGAAGAACAAGCAGAGAAAGAAGAGGCAGCTGAATTAACAGTTAGGCAGAATTATGTGTTATATATTTGTGTCATTACTTGCCAGGCCCTTGCTTGAATGATGTGCTATTGTCACTATGTGCTGTTGTGGGCAGGGTCAGTGTCATTTGCTTGCAAGGATGTGCGCACAAGGAAGACTCATTCTTGCCTCCGAAAGGATGTGTTGGCCAAACTGCTAGTGAACAGCAGAGTTGAGTCAGCAGTGCAAAATTATAATTTAAAATGAGAAAGAAAAAAAATAAAATAAAAAGGAAAAATAACAGCAGCCATCATTTCCTAGAGAGCTGTGCAAGCTCGCTGGATGCCTCTTTATAGCCTTGCAAATGCTGCGAGTGGTGTGCAGGCAGTTGCCACTAAATGGTGCAAATGGGAGAACTGCAGGAACTCACCATCTTTCCACAGTGCCAAGACTGGAAAATACCCAGAGCATGCCACTCACACATGGTAAATCAGACTTGCTCTGCCACCTCCTGGCCGTACCAGACACCGAATAGAATGTAATGCGTTTAACAGCCTACTATGTATCTTACTCGCTTTCTGGTCGGGGCCTGACCTAAGGTTCACTGAGGTGACCAAGCTGTAACCTCAGCCTGGAAAGCATATGCAGAATGAATGGATAAAGCCTTTGGGAGCATAAATATGGAACAAAAGCTTTGCTGTGACCTTCACACACGTATTTTAAAACACAATGAAAACATTAGAATTCTTTCTATGCCTGCTTCCCATACAAATGTCTCATAGTGGAGTTTCTCACCTTACAGTCAGGGAGCGATCGTTGCCTCTCGAGGTATCCCTGATGTTGCAATTGTCACGCAACCAAACATTTGGGAATCTCTGCCTCTTCATTGCTCCGTGGAGAGGAAGTTCTGTAAGTATACAAACAAGGACTACATATTTGTTTGTTTTGTAATATGGGACTATATTATGGAAGAAAGGCTCTAGTTAATATTCTTCTTATTTGCTTCCTAGCTTGCGATGTGTGGTAATATTTCCTACTAATGTTGGTGTAGGGATGGGAATAGATATTGACTTTCATCTCTGTACAGAATTCTAGCTTTACTGCTCCATAAACTGCTCCAAGAGAATAATAATAATATGATGTTATGATTTATAAGACAAATACAATTTTTTACACTTTTATACAGTTTCAAATTTGCTTTCACAGTTTCATTTTATCTGAACTTCTATTCAATTGGAGAGTTATAGAAAAGCTCAAGGAAGTTGTAGCCTAAGGACACAGAACCTTTGGCAATATGAGTCCACTAGTAAAGAGGGAATGTGGGTTTCACATCCTTGTTGCTCCAAGTCTGCCCTTCAGTCATCTGTTTGCAGCCCCCATTATTGCACATTAATTAAGGACTCTGATAGCCCACTGAGTAAAATAAAAAGATTTTTCAGAAAATGTAAACCCAGACAAAAGCAAGAGTGACTGCATTTTGAAACCCACACCACCTGCCCTCTGCAGCTGAGTAACATCAATTTCATCTGGTAGGAGTACACTCTTTCTTTGGTTTACATGCGTGTCAACAAGTGATGTATTTTTAATGAGATTTATTTTCATGACAGGAACCTCATTGATAATTTGCACTAAAGACAAGCTAAATGAGCTGTTGAAGAGTAGAACAAGCTTTCTCACATTTGTTTCCTTTAATTAACCCATATAGGATGTTCATTTTGGATTAAGTCCTGCCTTATACCATCTATGAGATCAAAGTCATCCTTCCATTAAATCTTTGATCACCCTATTTTCTTCATGTTAACCGTTTGAGGATATAACTCAGAGAAGAATTAGAAGGGCATTTGTTTTAATGTTCTACCACAAAAATACAGTAACTTTATTTTCTGTTTTGTCTCAAGTAAAATGTCAATTGTTAAAATTTCCAGCTGGACAGAAATTTGTATTTCCAGACAGGTTTACTTTAAGTACCTAGTCATTTACTGGAATTACCAAGTCACTTCCCATGTTAATTGAAAAGAAATGATATTATGTGAAACCCTAGTGACCTCCAAATGGAACTGAAACCTATTAGGTCTGAAGCACAGATCTCTACCACATGTGCTAATAAGTAATTGGTAGCAGTAGATGTCTGTTATCATCCATAGGGATCAGTTGCATGAGGTAGAAACTCAATCAACAAATTTGAGGGATGTAGAATACATCCTTCATCACCAGATAATACAGATATTGCCAACAAATAAACATGGAAGTTCTAGAAAGCCTTGGTTTGTTTCAGTGTTGGATGAGAAAGAGTAGATGTAAAAAGTTGCATGGATGCTGCTTCTGCTTACTCCCCTTCCTCACAGCTCCTTCCTCCCTATAAAATTAAGTCCAAGTGTCCAACTTTAGCTCCTGCTGGCCCTGCTCCCCACGCCACACCCTGCAGTGCTCCGCACCAAAGGAGAAGGTGCCAGCCCCGGGTTGCAGCATGGAGCTGTGCGCAAGCAGATGAGCTGGCAGGGAGAAGCTGGAAGGTGCCCACTGCAGATGTCACAGCCAGGAATTCAGCTGCCAAGAGAACAAGCTTCTACTGAGGGTGTTCAAATTAAAATTAGTCAGAGTTTATGATTTGGCCAAGATATGTTTTCCTGGAGACAGTGAAAGGGGCTTACTTGATACCAAAAATGCCTTTTCTATGATGCCTGGAAAAAGTAAGCATTCCAAGCCACTTTATTGTAAGATTTTTAACCAGGCCAACTTAATTGCCATACAATTTTTAGGTGTGATTGAACAACTTCAGATAAAATTTTAGAAAGGGTGGCTGACATAATCTGCAGGAAAGGGTGCCTAGAAAGGTGGTATTATAAAACATTTTAGATGCCACTGCAGTGTCAGCCTTCTATTACAGTGCTGAAAAGCCCAATCACATCTCATGGCAGGGATGGAAACACCCCTTATCATCATTCCCAGAGCAAGAAGCGTGGCAGAGGCATCTTGAACCTCTTTCTTGATGCCAGGAGTCATACCAGAGAAAAATTAAGGAACAAAGCACAATATGCACTCTACCCAAAGGATTCAAAGTCTAGGCCTGGACACAGATTTGAAACAGGCAGTCTCTGTGCTGTGAAGCTGCCAGCACAGCCCTGGCTTTGGTGTGGGTCAGCAAATGTTCTTCCAGATAATGCCTGTGCATGGCTTGGGGCTTACTAAGGCTGCAGATTATTCCCAATAGGCAGTTTGGAAGCAGATACCTTGTTTTGGAGGCTGCATGAGTTTATCTGTGTCTTGCTAGGAGTTTACCAGGTGTTCACTAACTTGTTTACTAGCAGTTTGTTTACTACCTTACCAGTTTGTTTACAAGCAGAGAGAGGTTCAAACAGGCTCATAACCCCAAAGAATGACTCTGGTCACACAGGGAGATGGTGCAGCTGTAGCTTACTCCCCACTTACTTCCCCTTCCATTTATCATCAAAGAAATGGGCCACTGGTGCTCAGCCTGTTAAACCTGTAAAGCCAGGCATTCAAACTTCCTGTTGGGAGCAACAGCATTTAAAATTACATCAAAAGAATTGGGAGAAAAGTAATTTTTATACCCATAGGAGGAGACCAAAAAGACACCATATCAAGCAATTTTTGTCAGGAGACAAAGCCAAGGATCATTACTTGAAGGATTCAATGAATGTTATTAGAAACTACACTTTTCCCCACTTTGTTCTTATCATGACATCTTGGCAAAGTGCCAAGAACTATTTCTAAGGAAGAGGTTATGGATGCTGGCAGACAGGAGCAGATACAATCACAAGCTTGAACTTACAGAACATTATATGGCAGATTTTAAAAAAATAATAATTAAAAAAACTTTCGGAGCAAGTGAGAAAAGATCAAAAAGAACTAGCATGGCAAAGTAACAACTGCAAAGGCAAAGATGACAGAAGATGTTTTTAAATTGCGGGTAAGAGTCCAAGAATCACAAGAGGAGCAACAGTTAAAAACAGGAGGGTTTTAAAATGACTCAGAGCAAAGTGAAGACAGCATATTAAGGAACCTTTACAAATAGGTAGAGAATGATTTCTCTGAGGAGTGGAAAAATTACTTAAATCAGTGCCATCCAGAAATTAATTAAAAGCAGTGAGTTCCAATCCAGGGGGAAACTTTAAAGCTAGATTTTGGAAAGGAAATACAGTTCAGTCTGTCATCATTTCCTTTGAATCCAGTGATATAACTTGTGCTGAAACTCTGTAAACCTGTAAGGAGGAACATAAACCCATCACTGACAATAATTTAAGGCATATGATTAACAAGGAAGGAAAAAGAGAACTACCTCTCTTATGCCATCAGTCACAAATCAGCCAGGCCTAACCCAAGGTTGCAAAACTTGAGAATCTGACAAGCTTGCAAAAATAAACCAAAAGATTCTTCTGACAGATACTGCAGCCCCCTCCCATTAGGAAAGTTTTAAGGCCTATTGCAGAAGCAATTGAATTGGGAATAGTTAAAAAAAATAAACAAAAATGAAGTGGCCAAGAAAGAGCAATGCTGTTCTGAGAATAGAAGCAAAAAGCAATGCATATTCCTGTATTTAGATCATTCAATTGAGAGCTGTATGGGAGGTAACATAAGCCTGCAGCCAGCTCCAAGAGCTAAAAAATACTGCGTTGAAGTTTTGAAATGCAAATCTTGAGGACCAATTATGCAAAAACTCTTACTAGGCAAGTTTTTGGGAAACCTTAAAAATAAATTGTAAAGAACCACATGAAGCAGCACTGTGTAGAATAGTAATTTCTATGCCGGGGAAAGAAATGAAAGGAATGTGCTAAGAATGTCATCTCTGACTCTACTGTGAAACACTGAAGTTCCCCAGAGCATGAAGTGAGAGCTAACAGAGCATTGTAATCACCATCCGTTCCTATGGCCAGAGAAGAGGTGGGCATTACAGACAGGTGCAAGCTCCAGGCCTGGAAGAACAGCCTGACCTACACGAGAGAGCAAGGTCAGTTCCAGAGTGTGTCTGGAAGACTGAGTTCTCACAGCTACACAACACACCATCAAAAACAAATGGGACATGCTGCATACCTGATTTTGCTTAGGAATGATGATCAAGCCCTCTCTCCTGTCGTTTTCAGCAAGTCTGGATTACAGTAATTTCACAATTATAAACCGCATCTAATTATAAGCCTCACGTCCAGGTGTCGACAACTGTCTTGGGTTACAATACAGATGAGATAACAGGTATCTGTTCTATCACCACCTGTTGAGGGTGGGGGCAGTGATCCTTATCTCCGTGGGAGATATTCTGCTAATGGGCCATCCATTGAAACCAGGTGGGGCATTGTTCTTTATCTTTTCACAACCCATCCTTCCTCCAGCCAGTCATTTTCTGCTAATGGCCATTGAGTCCCACTGTGGGACTGATAAAATCACTGCATCCCATTGGGAGTTGCTCCAGCCAGGGGGAAGAGCCCAACATTCCTTACCAAGATAAAAACAGAGGGTTTGGGACACTAAGGGAGCCCCTTTCTCCACTGGACTCCAGAGGAAAACCGGATTTCTCCACATCACCACTGGACCTCCAGAGGGAAACTGCACCTTGTACAGGAGCACTGCTCCAACTGAGCCACATCTGTCACTGCAGGAGGATGCAGCCACCATTTAATGGGACTGCTACCAACATCCTGCCTGATGGGGTGTCAGGTTGTACTCTGACTTTGTCAGGGTTTGGAGTTTGTTTCTTTGTAGTACTGTATTTCTATTTTAATTTCCCTGTAAAGAACTGTTATTCCTAATTCCCATATCTTTGCCTGAAAGGCCCTTGATTTCAAAATTATAATAATTTGGAGGGAGGGGGTTTACATTCTCCATTTCAAAGAGAAGCTCCTGCCTTTCTCAGCAGACACCTGTCCTCCAAACTAAAACAGCAACTTTTCGTTCTTTGTCCATATAGAAGCCGCACCTGATTATAAGCCGCACTTTGGGTTCGGACCAAAATTTTAATCAAAATGGTGCAGCTTATAATCGTGAAATTACTGTAAGTGAAATGGATTCCCAGTAAAGACCTGCAAGTAGTGACCGACCAGTGTCCTGACATTTGTTTGCTCAAAAGAAACAATCTGCTTTTTTAATTCCTACAGCAATGTGGCTTCTTGTAATGAACAAGCAACCTCAGGTTCTTTTCTGCACCTTGATCCACTCAGAGGAGAATTAATAATTTATCTTTACAGTTACAATTAAAATTTACCTTTGCAACTGGAGTAGGTTACTGTGCTCAACAGGCTGAGATGAGCATATGCTGAGATGGCTGCCATTGGGCCATCACCATAAAAAACCCCCAGGAACAGAGTCCAGTGAGCCCCTTCTTTCTGCCTATACCTAGTATTCCTTATGTGCTGCCTGTCCCAAGCTCGAAGAAATGTAACCTGGTTTGCTCCCAGCAATAGTATGAAAAGCAGCCAGGACAGCAACATCTGCCCAGGTGCCTTATGGACAGCAGAATCACAGAAACAAAAGAGCAACAACCTTGTCTTTGATCAATTGCTGCTGTGTGGTTTTGAAGATGGTCCCCTCAGACAGCGTGATGTGACAATTCTGGCAGGCTGCCTGTGATCCCAGCCTGTGCTCTGTTGTAAACTCTGTAGCCTCCTGAGCTAGCAGTGTAAGATTAGAGGCACCACCTTAACTCTGCTCCTTCACGTGTGTGCATCACAGCACATCTCTGATGACATGATTATATATGGCTTCAAAAATAATATAATATTAGGCAGTTTTGTTCTACAGCCTTATTTATTACTTCTGAGTCTGTTGTCTCTACTTAATCTTTTCTTGCCTGGAAGAACATCACTCCATCAGTGAATCAGCATCTCCAGAGAGGAAACGAAATGGAGACACGTTCATAATATACAGCAAATCACTCTTAACACTCATTTAATGTTCCACAGTGGATTAAGAATTATTGTCCTAGTATTTCAGCTTAGTCCAGATTTAGTGCCCCAGTGGAAGAATTAAAGACTAGATGAAACAGTGCATGTAAAGCTACTTTCTAGAGCAATACAGGAGCATGTTACTATCACAGCCACTAAGGCAGGTATGTAAAAATCAAGGAGCTGTTGCAAAGTGGTTCCCATTCCGCAAAAGTTTGAGTAAGGGGAGAAAAATGCATTTGGATACCAAAAGAAATTACAGTGGTATTGGTGGAAAGCAAACAAAGATAAGCTGGTTAAACAAAATTATGTTGCACTATGCAGTCATAAACGGAAAAATGGCTTGTGCCTCCATGGTCCATGTGTTGATTTGGATCATCTAGTTTGGTACTGCCTGAAATGGCCACAAAACAGACTTTACAGCAGTTGACCCACAAGTCCTAAACCTTTACTCACAAAAGACTCCCCTGAGGGCTGAGGTCTTCAGTAAGGATCTAAATTTGAGAGGGATTTTCTCTAAAATTCCTACCTCTATCCAAAGAATATTTCTGCAGCTCCATATCTGCCCAGTGCTCTCTCTTTCCCTTCTCTGGCTCTGATGTGCTCTTGCAGGTTTGTGGTGACTAAGAGTCGCTGAACTGTGTGTGTTTTGATGGAATCTGAACTGTAAAACCCAGGAAGAAAAGTCCCTGTGAAGGTTCCTGTGATCCTCACTCTTCCTGCAATTTCAAATATCAGCTGTGCCACCATGAGCTCACACATCTGACTCACTGCTTCTAATCTATTTTCCTCAACTCAGTTTTGCTTTGGCAATATTGCCACCCCCACGTCTCTTGGTGACTGAACACTAAGCAAATTAAATCCTGATCTTTCTCTTTGCCTCCTTTGTTCTCCCAGTTTTTATAACTGGGATGCTGCTATATCCCTTTTTTCCTTTAGGTGAAGTAGCCAGGCAGCTCTGATTGCTCACAGTACTCTCTTGTACATCAGGCTATAGCTAAACACAAATGATTTTTCTTCTGCAGTGTTTCTAAGACTCAGGACAGATCATGCCCTTGACCACTTTATCTTTTGCCCGATGTTATCTGCGGTGTTTCTTGAGACTGCAGCCAACCCAAAACACAGCTTCTGGATTGACCTCATGCCCTGCAGAATGATGGCATCATTAATACTCCTTTTTCCCTCCTCATCCTCCCTTTCCTCTACAGCACTGTTTTCCACTTCCTGCAGTGCCTTTCTTGACCTGCTTGTCCATTTCTGACATTTCTTTTACTGTTCTTCCCTCCATTCTGACAGTACTGCTGACTCTGAGCACCAAGTACAACTTGTTTGTCACTCTGTCCTCTTTCTTTCTCTCATGCTGCCAATGACATAAGTGACTTCTTTTTTGACCTGGCAGATCAATGATTCTCCATGTGCCAGTAGAGCTGTCTCTGTCCCAGGAGCCAATGCACAATGTCACATATTACTCCATCTTTTTTCAAGTCCCTCTTCAAAACCTTTCCCTTTAAAACAGAGAGTGACATCACAAAACCAGAATAACCAAAAATCACAGTGCCATTGGGCCTGCAGAGGGAACTACAGCCAGGCATTTCTTCCTTGTGCTGCTAAATAAAATCCATTCCATAGCTTCAGGGGAGATGATAAATGGTATTACTGAGCATGGCAAGAAATGCAGAGACTGAGAAGGAAACCTCAAGGTTTTAAGATCATTCTAAACTCATCATTTCTTCACTGAATGATACAATGTCTACATTGAACTGTACAGTTGAATTCACCACTTCTGTCTTCATTCATCAACCATTTTATGCACCCATTCCTGGGAAAAATACACAGGGCTGCTGGTGCTGCTGGGATACATGACACATTTCCCACTGACCCTGTGCAAGTCAAGCATTGGCACAGGCTTACATGCTGCAGCATCTCAATCTCTAACCTATTTCTATAGATTAGCTCTTTACTAATGCAGTAATTTCATTTGTTGTCAGTTCCTTAATTTCTCTCCATTTGTTCCTATAAACAGATATGAGGTATTAACCTTAAACATTCTATCCCATTATTAGGCTGTCTCCTTCTAGTTGGGCTTGTAGGAAAATGAAGGGAATGCAGTTTACTTATGACACATGGGGTTTCTTTCCAGGGTTCCAGGAACACTCAAGGCTCAAAATGTCTTCTGTGACCACATCAGAAGCTTTCTGCTGAGTAAATTCCTGATATTAGCATGTGTGCCCTCTCTCTGAAGGTCCCTCAAGTTGCTGCTCAGTGCAACTTATGTTATTTGGTCATGCCCTTGTCCAGAATATGGGCTTGTGTCTTTTTAGAAAGTGTAAACGGCTGGGCCTGGGGACAAAAATAGGAATAGGATGCTTGTGCTACTATACAAGCTAAACTCAATCATCTGTCCTTTCTGCTCTTCATTTGCCATGTTTGCCCGTGCCTCATGACAGTCCAGGAAAATGGAGGGGCATTCTTCCCTGTCGGAGAGGTAGATAATGCTGCCAGTGTGAAAGAATGAAGTGGACTCTTATGAGCTGTCTGGCCTGTGTTTTCCACCCTCAGTGTTCTGTGATTCATCTAATTAAGGTACACAGCCTGCAAAACAAGAGGAAATTTGGAACTTCTACTCATTAGCTGGGCATGAATGGGATTTTTTTTTCCCTCTTGACTGCCTCCATTTTATCTGCCGCAGCTCTTCATGACTCAGACTCCAGAAGGGCTCATGATTGTGTGGGTTGCCTCTGGCAAAGGCAAGGAGCTTGAAAGCAAGTGTCTGTCTGTCTGTCTGACTTTTACTTGTCTCTGAAAACAAACACTGAAAAGCCTATTTCCTGAGCGACTGACCCAGCTGCTGTGTCTTCCCTGCTTGTTGGGGTACAAAATGATTAATCTCCTTCTACACAGTTCAGTACTTAAAACATATGTGAAGGGGACACAAGGGCTTTCATATTAAGCAGAGACAAAAAAATACTTGTTTTACTCTTAATGAAGAAATAATTTCCTTAAGAACAAAAAGCTCCTCACAGCCAGTGCTTATAAATTGCTTAATTGGAAATACACATAACAGTCCTATGAGGATTATCAGAGTGCTTCTAGCTGGAATTAGAGTCAGGAAAGAAAAGTTATTTTAGAGATACTAATAAAACAGGAGGTTCTGAAGGCTTCTGGGATATATACAGATGTTTTATTTTATGCTTTGCATATAAAGCTGATTTTTAACCAATTTGTTATTGGTTTGCAAGCTCTGCTGATTAGCCTTGAAGCAGCAAGGAGTGAAAATAAAGGAACAGACCCCCAGAACAGAGAATAATAGCTCCAAAAAGACAGACTGGGGCTTTTTCAGCTGAGACTTCAGGCTATTGGGCCAGCTACCACTGTCTAGGTATTTGATATTTCATAAACATGCCAGAAACAAAGCTAAAGACATATTTGGCAGTACCTTTCCTTGTTTCCTGATAGCTATCAAGCCCCTCAGCAGTTCTTTGCTTTCTGCAAGAGATGCCCTGTGCACGGGCAGGCTCCCTGCCAGGCTGCAGTGCATGTGCTTCCCGCCCAGTCACCCTTCTCCTGGGGATGTGGGAAATGGTGGCTCTCACAGCTCCAGCATCACTGACTCCTCTGTCTGATGAGCTTTTCTGCACAGGAGCAGTGATCCAACGGGGCTGCATCACATCCCTGGATTTTATGTGCTTTGCTAAACACAGATGTGGAGCCTCTCAGCTGCCTACAGCCAGCTGAATTACCACAGCTTCTCCTTTCTCTTGGAGGCAGCAGAAAGGATGAAAAATGTCCGCCTGCTCATCTCTGCCCAGCGACCCCACATGTGGGAAAAAATTTGTTTCTGTTTGTAGCTCTTTGTCTAGAGCCCAGCTCCATGGTCTACTTCTATGGCACCTGAGGCCTTTCCATCGCTGAATAAACCCCAACCTTTCTTTGGTGGCTAACAGCAAAGGCACCTTCCTGCAGCTGGGTTTGCATATTTGGGTTTGGTTTAGACACTGCATTCAAAAGGTGTGCGGTAGGATCCCCAGACAGGCACGGGCAAGGGGCAGCCAACAGTGTCAGGCTCACCTCACAATCCCGGGATCCCCTCGTGGCAGCAGGTTCTTCTCACGGCCCTGGAGTCTCGTTGTCATCCACAAAAATGGGATTCGTGGGCAACAAGCTATTCGTGGGCAACACTTGAGAGAGACATCGATTATCTCAGAGTTGCACAAGCTTGGATGCTCAGTGATATTCCACAAATCAAGCACGCCAAGTAT
Organism: Catharus ustulatus; assembly: GCF_009819885.2. Lineage (NCBI taxonomy): Eukaryota > Metazoa > Chordata > Aves > Passeriformes > Turdidae > Catharus > Catharus ustulatus. The sequence continues at coordinate 17,431,059 of NC_046223.1, forward strand.
CAAAACCTTTTACTATTTATACATTTTAGCAAACAAAGGAATTTGTGTTCATTAGCTACAAGTTACATGGTTCTCTTGTTAGTTAGTATTCTGTCTTCTGCTTAGTAATGATTCTTTCATTTCTCCTGCTAACAAGTCCCATACTCAGTCTTTCTCTTCAGTGGGTTTCCTTGATCCATGAGTTGGTGAGATGGTGATCACCATCTCCCTGTGCCAGAATTATATTTTATCCAATTGGAGCTGGTTTGGCACAGTTGCTGACTTGTCTTTATTAATTTCTTCCTTATCTTTGAGGTCCTGCCAAATGTCCTTGTGGCCCATATATTCTGCATTCTTTGTGTCCACTATCAGCAGTGTATCCTTCTCCCCAGGCTTTGTTAACCTCCCCCGAGGTCGGAGATCACCTCGAGCCCTAAACCTTAACGAGATAACTCCACCTGCTGTTTCTAAAATCTCCTTTCCTACTGATTGGGCTGGAAAGCATATGAACGTCAAGCAAAGGACGTCCTTTCTTAAGGAAAATTTTGCATATTCGGCGTTTCGCAGCCCCTCACGGCCCGGGGTCCCTCAGGGCCTCGGGGGCCCCTCACGGAGGCAGCCGAAGGGAGGTGGCGCCACCTGGCGGCCGTTGGCGGCGCAGCGGCCCAGGCCCGGCCGGAGCCCGAGGTGGAGCCGCCAGGGTGGAAAGGAAGAAAAGTCGTCAAAAAATAAAAGACAAACCCGGAAATAATCACCGGTAGCGCCTGCAGAGGTGTAAGGAGCTGGTTTTATTTCTCCGCAGCTCAGGCAGCCAACAAGCCAGGACACACCTGCTGAGAACTCCTTTTAATTCCTATCCGGCCCTGCCCAGCCGAGTTTCCTTATTTTATGAGTTACCATCTCTGTTTTCTCTTCTAATAAATGGTGGTATTTAGGTTCAAAAGCCGCACAGGGCTCATGCTACTGATGCTGAGGAGAGGAGGAAGAAAAGGTGTCCATTTGGAAGATGGATTCACTTCAAAGTTGTGATTTGAGGAGTGACTGTCAAAACTCAGGGAGCCGCGCAGTGAAGCCCACAATAGCAGAGCAAAACTGGCTTTTCAGGCACCACTGAAAGAATGAAGGAAGAAGTAAAAAAAAAAACACGCAAAGCATTTTAAATGTAAGACTTAAACACAGGCTTTCATTTTAAAATACATTCCTTTTTTTTTTCCTTTCTCTTCCTTTTAGCTGGTGAGAGCATATTCAGCAGCTCTGCCAGGTTGAACAGTTTCTAGATTTGATTGAGGATGGTATGAAGGTCCACATGGAGTAAAAGCAGTAGCTGCTAAAAAATAAAGCTGAAGTTGCCTGTTTAAAGTCTGACCTGATCCTAAAGGCAAGGAGTTCCCTGCCTGAATCTTAGAAGCGTTGCACTGACAGGCAGCTCAGCAAAACCTGTCAGGCTGGCACCAGTAAGGAATTGGGATATTTGTTGTGGACTCCTGACTGAGGCAGGGGCTTTTCACTCTAAAAATAAGCAACACTCATGAAGGGCATCTTCTTTCACATCAGCTATGGTGCTTGCATGTCCATGCTGTATGCTGCATATTCTGTGCAGTCATTTTACAGCTTGAAATTTGTGTGTTCATGCCCTCCAAGGCAGTGGGGGCAAACGCCCAGGCCATGATGGAGGGAGCTCCCTGGGTCTAAATAGCTGAAAAAGGGGAATAAGAAAGGGCATGGACAGGTCTAGGTTTGGACTTTGTTGTTTTAGTGATGTTTTTTAATGGAGGGGATGATGATCACGTGTCAGGGCAGAACTGAGACATTTTGAAACCTGGATCACATTTTCCAGAGAACACAAAGCACTGATCTGCTGCTAGAGTCTGTTAATTCCACAAAAGAAGAGCTGGGTAATTTTGTGGAAAAGCTACTCTCACCTCCCTGATCCCAAATTTGGGTTACTTGCCATACCTTACACTTTCCTGAAGCTCACCAGATCTGAATGAGCCTAAGTAAGCATGTGAATTTCTGAGTGTTTAGGGAGCACACCTCTAAGCAGAAACCTAATTTAGGCAGAGCTCTCTCTTCCTATCATTTTGGCTTTCCTTTCATGAAATCCCAAATTATATATGGAATGTAATTTTATCTCTGTCTGTCACCATGCTGGGCTCTGCAGGCTGGTAGACAAGTAAGGCAAAGCCTGTAGCTATCAGCAAAGCTCAGTTCTACCCATGGGAGGAGTCCCATAAAAATACCCCATTTGATCAAGCAGTCACCTCTATCAGTGAGAAGTTTAGTGTCTGCAAATATATGCATCACAGCTGAAAATAGTGTCTCACTACGATCTGTAAACTCAGAGGAAGAGTCTGCTTACAGTGTCACTCCCTAACACCTTCTAGGCAGAAGAACTGAGATTTTTGTCCTATAGTTGCTCAGTTTCAGCTTCGGTCAAAGCCTCAAAATTAGAAGATACTTTTAAAGAAATACCATCTGGAATTTCCCTGCAGTCTCAAGGCAATGTGTTTTACAAAATGACAGAAACAAAGAATATTTTGAGTTGGAAGGGACCCACAAGAATCATTAAGTCCAGCTCCTGGTCCTGCACAGGACAGCCCAAACAATCACACCATGGGCCACCATCTGTAAGCAAACTTTGTACAATGCATAAAAATCTTTACGTCCTCCTAATGGACAAAGCATTTTAATTCTGCCATCTCCTGTCAGAACAGATTTTACTGCAAAGTTTACCTTCATAAAAATTGAATTGTTTGTAAATTACTTAACCTCACTCAAAAGGACAGAGGATAAAGGAAAGATCTGGTGAACATTATGTACTTGGATTCTCAAAAACCTGGGTTTGAGAATACCCAGGCAAGGTTCCAGAGTAAAGATTATTAAAGAAATGAGCTGTCATGAGATCACAGGAATTATTTAATGCAGTGAAAGCTGATTGCAGATTGCAAAGGGTGAAGACGAGTCAGCAGTAGGGTGTCCTGGAGATTGGTGCTGAAACCAATTTTTAATATATAAGCTGTGGCTGGAGAAAGGAGTGAGAAGTGATGGCTAAGTGTTACACAGAGGCACCTGAAGGATCCCACTAAACCAAGTAGGAAAAAGACGTGGCAGGTGGGCTTGGGTGCAGATAAATGTGAACTGGCTGCTATAGGAAGTCATGGATGTGACTGTATCAATGGGCTTAGAAAAGAACTAGACAAATTTGGGACACTAGGTCAAAAGATGAGTACTCTGAAGGACAAGGCAAGGGTATACCCTCCAATATCCCCAATCCAACAGCTGTGGGAACTGAGGGAATTAAGTAGGGAATGTATTGCTGAAAGTAACCAGGCAAAAGTGCTCTGCTTACCTAAATTCTCCCATTGCCAGTGCTGGAGACATGGCATGATGCTGGGAGCACCCAGCACTGTGGTCTTTATGTTCCTATTTTGACAAAAATTCTGCTACAAGAAAATCTGAAAAAAGACTTTCAGCTATCAAAAGAAGTGGGTTTTTTTAAATAATATTTTGATTATTTTTCAATGCTTTAACACTGTTAAAAATAAAAAGCCAAGTATTACATTATCAAAATTTTACTATTCTTTAAGAACTATCTTGATAAATCTGGATCAGTCTTCTTCCTTGTGAAAATGGCTTTGATATTTTGAATTTTCATTTCAAATTAGAACTGAAGTGTATTTTGCAATATTGTCATTTTCATGGAATAGAAACATCAGTTCACAGTCAGCTCTAGAGACTATTTCCTTTTCTAATGCTTTTCAGCCTCTTCTTTATCATCCCGAGATTCTCTGCAACCCTGAAGCCAACTCCATGAGAAAGTGACAGGGAGGAGTTTCTGTGTTTCTCATAGCTTGTACTGTGGTTTGGGATTCTCCAGATTATTTTCCCTATTTCTGTTCAGCTGTGGGATGTGCTTCCCACAAGGCATCTAGCCATACCACCTCTCCCAACCTTTTTCTTCCCTTCCTTCCTCCCAAGTTTTCTTGTGTGAGTCTGACAACTCTGTGATAATCATTCCTCCTCCTCACCCTTCTCCACAGGGATCTGCGTGGGTGGGCAGATCTGGTGTGCAGAGCACAGCTCTCTTATCTCTACAAACTCATAAAATTTGGCAAAAGCCTTCCCACCTCTTCACAGGAGACCCATAGCAAAATACACACACACTTTACTAGAGCTGGAGCTGGCACTGGTTTTCCAGATCAAGCACTGGTTAGGAATCAGTCCTGGAGAAATCTGGCTTCTTGGCTTCAGAGCAGCTTCCAAAGTGCTGGAGACAAAGGCAGGCATCCTGGGAGCTGGAGCCTGGTGGTCATCCGTGTCAGCAGCTGAGAGTGGTGGTGCAGCAGAAGGCAGAGCTCCCCCAAGGCATTGCTGCGTGCTGGCCAGGCAGACATGGGACAGTGTGGGACATGCCAAACCTGTCAGCTGCTTTTGGGGTGACTCACTTAGGGAGATGCACCCAGCAACTGAGGCGTGGGCAGGATTTCGCTCCATGCATCATCTGCTTGTGACAGTGCTTCCCTCCACGCAAGGGAATATACCCTTTAAATTTCTCTATTTAAATCCCTGTCTTGCTGCCTGCTGATGTGTGGGCTCCAACTAACTACAGTTGTAAAAAACCCGATTCCTATGTGAGACTGGCTCTGAGGCATGGGGTTCCCTAATGGTCAGGCCCCAGCAGAGCTGCCAGTGCACAAAAGAAATGGAATCAAATTCCCTTTCTCAAACACAGGAAACACGGAAGCAAGTAAGCCAGAAAACTACATCTTTGAGGACCACATTTTTGTGGTGAAGTAATTAGGGATAAATCTCCTGCTAGGAAGGCAAGGACATAGTCTTGATGTTCTTTAAATGGATCGGTAAAACTTCCCTCTCTGCAAACTTCCATGAAACCAGTAACTTACTATGCAAGCATGGGCTCAAAGGAGTTATCCTTTTGTTATAGCTTGTATGTGCTAGTGTGCCTTGAGGAGGTCTGTGGGTACAGCTGGAGCTGGAGTCTGCACCCCATGGTTATTATCATCATCCTCATCATCCTAGCCAGCTACCCATCACATGAAACACTTCGGGTGGCTGTTTTTATCAGAGCAGAGGAGGATCTGGATGGTTCAGGCTTTGGCACAGAATCTGGTGGATCCTTACCCCATGGAGAGCACAAAGGTTGAGAGATGCACATCTGCCTGAAGACCTTCAACTGAGCCTATGGGAGAGTGCTGGAAGCCTTGCCAGGGCATCTTCCTGTACAGAGAAACACCTGAGGAAGGAAAGGAGCTGGTTGATGGTGCACAAACCAGAGAAGGAAAGCAGGCTACCTTCTTATGTTCATAGGAAATAGTTACACTCTTATGTTCACAGGAAATAGTTGCACAAGGTGAACTCAAACCTAAAAAATTAAAATCTTTGAAATCTATTACCATTCAACCCCTGTTGAGCCCCTCCTTCTGATTTATGACCACCTTTCAGTAGATCTGTGGAGTGTGGGTTCACCTCATCTCTTGGGGTCATCCTCTGACAGCACAGTCAGCTATGTAAGCCTGTGAAGGGAAATATTTTCCAGAGATCACATTTTTTGAGATAATGGCTCAGCAGTCAGAATGAAATCATCAAACAATAAGAGCAGCCCAAGCAAAAGCAACAGATACTTGTGGATGGTTTTGACCAATTGGCTAATAAAAGACACATCAATTTTATATTGCAATTTTATTGTATCAATACAATCAGATTAAATTATTTTCACAGCTAGTGTACCTAGTTTTATCAGGCTATGTATATATAGTTTATTTCAGCGTGATACAATCTTTTTATCTTTAATCGTGCAGCGAGTAATGTGCAAACACAATTATAAGGAAGTTTTTTTTTCCCCCTAAAAAAGAGAAACTAAAATTACAAAAGTATGGCTTTATAAAAAAGTTGCATCATACAGTGAACATTCATTTGGACATGGCAACATTCAGCCTTAATAAGTGAACAACAGCATGTCACTGCCGTGCTGATTCCAGAAATGCCACGAGAACTGGGAACAAGGAAATGCCATTGATGTTAGAGATGGAAAATATGTATCTATATACATTCAGAGTACGAAGAATGTTTTCAGGAATTAAGTGTCACATTTATTTGTGTGCTGAAGTCGGAGTTATGGAGGCTTGAAAAACACAAATGCACAAACAGTTTGTTTTCCTTTAGACCAACAAATATCAGTAGTGATGGAATCGACTTAAAAAGCATTACTTCAGGTGTAGGGAGATGTAATTGAGCTCAGAATCTGGCCTGTCCTTCCTGCTAATGATGCTGCAGAAATAGACAGAAGCAGAGGGTTAGGAAGTCATAGGTAGCTGAATTTTGCTGGCAGTCCAGAAGAATAGAAATACAAAGAGGTATGTTTAAGAGATTTTATTTTTAATAAAATTTTGTTCTAGAATAAAGTGTGGCCAGCATCACAAACCCTTTGCTGGATGATTGTAGCTGCCAGTAAGTAGAAGCCCTCGTGCTTGGTGTTCAGGGATAAAACACCCATTTCAAGAGCAAAACTGCTGCCTCTTTACAAGAGAAGAAATGTCCTTACCTGTCAGCAGCACAGGGCCTGGAACACACACACTGACCTCGTGTAAAGGCTGCTTCCGTGGCATCGCTCGCTGCTGGTACAAGGAGTGCAGTGGGTGGGAGCTGTCAGTCGGTTACGGGTTTGCCAGAAGAGGGCAGGCAGGCACTCACACATGAGACAAGAGGGCAGGCACACACACGTGTGACACGAGGGCAGGCAGGCACTCATATGTGTGACAAGAGGGCAGGCACTCACACACGTGCACGCATGCACCTGCACATTTTCACTCACTCACTCACTCACTCACTCACTCACTCACTCACTCACTCACTCACTCACTCACTCACTCACTCCCCCACTCCCCCCCACTGTGCTCACTGAAGTGCTTCTCACCAAAACCAAAGGCTCACACATACGGACAATTCGGATCCTTACAATGCTACTCCTCAAAATTGAAATTAAAGAGATATAACCTGCAGAACCAACCTAAATCCAAAGAGCAGAAAAGACTTTACCCTCTCCCCGTTTCTCTCTTGTGTTTATTCTTTTTTCCCCAAGTTCAGAAATACAGATCTGAGTGGCACTTACTCAGTATGCAGATATGCAGAATGTAAACATCACCACACAGCACCCAGCACCCTTTTGATTAACAAAGTCACCAACGTATTTGCCATGCAAGCATAGGGATTTTTCAAGACCATCAGGCTGCAGGAAGTCTGCAAAATATTTCGAGTTTACTTTTGCTAATGACCTGGCTTGGAAAGAATGGAGAGAAAAAGCCAACAAAGACAGAGCTGAGGTAGATTTGGCCATATTTGATGTAACATCACTGTATTGAGCAGGAAGACAAATGGGATCTCAAACTAGCAGGCAGGTTACCACAATATAAGCAAACAGGGTCTAGGGAGAAGACTCCCCCTTTCCAGAAGGAGTGCCCATCCTGCAGTCATATTGCTGCAGGCAAAGGAAAGAGTTGTCACCACAGTGCTAATGACCCCAAACTTTGGCCCACTGGGACTGCACATGGGAGGCCCGATGTGATTGAGGGCCAGCTGGTACTTGATCTCTTGCTAAAATGGTCAGGAAAAGGAGAAATGAGGGGGGTGTGGAGTGATCTTTCCTGTGTGGGTACCTGCCTGTTACACTCTGGGTTGGACACACCAGAATTCTTAGATGTTGGCCAACAGTGGATCAGCAGCTTTCTTCCACACTGGGGCACTAGTCACAGGAATGTCCTAGAAAGGAACTATTCAAGACAATTCATCTTCTATCCTCTCTCTTGGCAGGTGGATTGAGAGGAGCCTCCCACATAGACAAAATGCATGCACACAAGTCTGCTGTCTGCTACAAACCCACCCATAAAGCCTGAAGTGCCTGATTCCTGACCTCTGCATTGATCTACAACTGTTGCAGCCAACTAGAAACCCCTGCACCATTTTACACTCACTTGCTCCCAGTGGGCTGCTCTGGCTCTCTGAGTGTGGCCTCCTGCCTTAGCAGAAAGCACTCTCCATTAATGCCAACCATCCCTACCTGCCTCCTTGGATTTGTAAGATGAACAGCCCTCCCCTCCCCCCCATCTTTTTTGAAACTCTTCACAGCCCTGAAACTCACATGGTTTTGAGCCAGTGAAATAGCAATGGATGATTTTCATTTCCTCCGTTCCCAGGACCTAATTACTATTCTAATAATATTCTTCACCAGCCTCCTCCGCCTCTCACCCACCGACATCCGGATGAGATATTGCAGTGCTGCTCCTGCAATTGGGGACAAACCAATCCTGCTCCTCTGGACTCCGGGGGTGCCACAGGGGCCGTGCTCTGCCTGGTCACTCCAGGCAGACGTGGGCAGCAAGAGCCTGCTCTGTCCTCTGCCTTTGGCTCTGGGTTTTCAGGGGTGTATGTGCCAGTGCTGGGGAGCCTGAGGGCTTGGCAGAAGCAGCTGAGCCATCACCACTTATAATGCAAATCTGCCTTGGGCTCTGCTTTGCTTCCCAAGCTGTGACAGCCTCTATCTGCAGCACAGGCTGTGAGTGAGCAGGTTTCCCCCAAAACCCTCACCCAATGCTGACCCTGCATTTCCCCGTTCACAGCCTTCCCCATCGAACAAGGAGGAATAGACACAGATGGAGAAGGACATTCAAGTCCCCAGGGGTAGGGGTGGAAGGATACTGCAGCACCAAGGATGTGGGATTTCAGGAGAAGGGTTAACCCCCTCATGGCCTGCTTGCCACTTTCAGGGCTGGGCTGACATTTTCTCCACCTCACAAGCAAGCCTGCTTATTCAGCTGGCCTAGCACAGGTGGCACTGGAACTGAGGCCCTCCCACGGCATGTGGGAAGAGATGGCTGAGAGGAGCATCCCAGCGTCTCAGAAAGGATGTTCCAGGTGGCTGTGAGCAGCATGTTCTGCAGCCTCACAGTAAAACTCCACCTGGCCATGGCTGGCATTGCCAGTGTCCTGGCACACAGCAGGTAGCCCATGCAGAGAGAAACTAAATGAAGTGCTCCCTGTGTGGATGGAAAGAAGGGAGCAGGTCCAGCACGGCCTGGCACAGGCAGGGAATTAGTTGGATGAGACACGTGCTGGTTTTGCACAAAGCAATTGAGATTTGACTGCACATCTTTCTTAGCTACTTTGTGCCCCACAGCCTTGAGCTCCAAATCCAGGAGGAGAGTGAGTTCTTCACTGCTGCCCAGTGCAGATGGGGGAAGTGAGTTTATGCTACTTTGGGAGAACAGGGGGTTGTGCTTGTGAGGAGGGGGAACACTGGTGTCCAAAATAAGAGAAGTCCCCCAAAGGGAGCTGGGATTCTGCCACTGCACTGCTGATGCTGGGAACAGCTAGGAGAGCAGGGCCAGTGCCTTGATCAGAGAGGGCAGCGTGGTTCAGAGCTACCCAGAAAGCTGCCCAGCCCCAGCTCCTCTTTCTGCAACCTCACCCTGCCTGCAGTGCCCAGTCAGTAGCAATATTTTGTAATTTCCAGGATAAGGATTTCTGTCTGGACCTGTCTAATTGACAACAAGTAACAACTTTTAACAGCAGAACATCATACCCCAGCTTAGGATACCAAAAAAATGCCTATAGCTCTGAGACCCGCAGGGAAATCAAGCTAGCGAGCCACATCTCCTGTAGAGATATGTTCCAAAACACAAATCAAGAATAAATAATGTCACTTATGAAGGACATGGCTCCCACTCTCCCTTCTCCAATTGCCATTTGTTTACTGGACAGCAAGGAAAATGGTTCCTTCCCCATTGCACAAGTCTGTAGAGGCATCAGGGCTAGGATTGCCTTTAACCCCCTCACGCCCAGGTGAGACTGGATGCATTCCATTAGCTATTCTGTGATCTCCCATCCCCCAGGAATGTACACACACTGCCTCTCTCTGAACTCATGCCCTCCACACCATGACCTGCTGTAAAGTAACTCGGTGGGATCAGTTATCCTGAGGAACTGCCTCTGCATCCCTGCAGCACGAGCCATGCACATTGTGGTTATTACTAATGATGCTTGAGCATTGTTAGAAAGGAAACCTGATGTTTGAACTTTGTTGGTAGGGGATGGTATTTCTCCTAGCTCTAGCAGTGACACAATTTAAAAATCCCACTGGGTCATTGGTTCCTTTTAACCCAGGTGCATTACACAGGATACAGTTATCATATTGGGAATTCAAATACACTGATACCAGCTGACAACTAAGAAACCAAACATAACACAGTCTCAACTACAGTTAACCCTTCACATGCACAACAAAACAGAAAACAAAGAAGGTTTTTGCCTTTAAAAGTGCCCTGCCTGCAATCAGTTAGAAAAGACATTTAAAATCTTGTCACAAAATATTGGATTTTCCAGCATAGCCTAATAGGTTAAGTACTAAAATCACACTAAAATGCAGAGGGTGGTGGATGACCAGCTCCTCTAAGTTGTCTTGGAAAATCCAAGACCCATTGAATAAAGTCAAGGAAAAACATTTACCACATTTTTTGCTGGTAGCTTTTTGCCATAGGATGGTAAGGGCTTTAGTGCCTGAGGTATAGGTAGTTCCTGGATGCTTTTAGGGAAGTGGGAAGGGGGAAGAGTCTGGAGAATAGTTTGCATAGCTTGCAGATATAAAGAAGCAGGTGTGTTCCCCACCAGGCTGTTGAATTTGTCTTCTCCCAGCAAAGCTGTCCAGTGGTCTGGATGCTCCTGCAGAACTTTCCGCATCTTAAACTGAGGATTGGGCATGAAGAGCAAGAGGTAGTCGAGGCAGAGCTTCTTTGATGCAACGTTGACTTTGGAGTCCCACATCTGCTCCAGGATGACGTCCAGCGGAGTAAGCCCTTTACTGTCCTCTATTCTGGGAGATGCTCCATTCCCTAGGAGGATGAGGACCGTCTCTGACCTCAGCAGTTCACAGGCAAGGTGCAGCGGTGTTTTCCCATCTTCCAGATGAAAGCAGCCAGCCCTGTTGATATAGGAGTTCAAGCTGGGGAGCTTGTGTGCAATTTTGATGATCAGTCCCAAGATATCTCTCCTGTCATATGTGACCGCCATGGCCAAGTGAGGAGCAGAGGATGGGCAATAGCAGAAGTGTTCCCCAGGCACCTTGAGAGCCTCCTCTGGAAAATGAGACAGCAGATACTGAGCATAAGGCAGGTGATTATGCACCACTGCATAGAGAAGGGCTTCTGAAGGTGAGTAGGTTCGTAGGCTGGCATTTTCCTCCCAGTAAAAATACTCCATTGTTCTCATATCTTCCAGCATCCACACAGGCTTGTGATCTCTCACAGCCTGGTAGAACATATAGGATAAGAACTTGCAGTGCCTGCTCTGATCATCCTGCAGGCTGGCCTGGTTACTGGCCATGGCTCAGTAAATAAAGAACGGCTCCACGTAAAATCACTCCAGACTGTAAGATTGGTGCACTTGGAATGCTGATCCCGATGCTGCTGCAATCTTCAGGCTGTCATTGCTGCCTGGACTGCACTAGCTGGAATGCATGGGCTGATCATCTCCACCCATTCATTGTTTTTCCCCTCACTGCAGTGGTTTTGTTTAGGTAAGCACAATCCCACAGGATCAGTTAACCCGTGCCATGCAAGCAGATGGTTGGTGAGTACATCCCGCTCTGCGCGTGGCACAGGTTACTGAAACGCTGTCAGACTGCCAGTGATTTTATACACACACTGCCACAGAGAACAGAGGGAGAGACTAAAATTAGCTTGAGAGGTGAGGCAGATTTCTGTCTGCATTTTGTGTCTAACCAGATCAGCTCATACACTGCAGCAAGTGGAACAGCAATATTCCGCTATTTTTTCCCTTTCGTGTCACTCACACACACACAGCTCATTACATAGTAAAAAATATATAGCAGTATAAAATACCCCACAGCTGATAATAGGCACCATTCCATGCTCGGGAAATCAAGGGATTGGTAGTGGTAGCACTAGGAAAGGATCCCTATTTTATAAATAATGGTATGGCTGGCCACTTAGGAGACACTGATGTTAATGGATTGTCTATAAGGCATTAGTGATGTTTAAGATGCCAGCATTAATCTTTGCAGAGAAAAGACAAACGGTGTGTGCAGTAAGGGTTCCCAGAATCATAAAACAGATTGCTGGGTTTAAATGCCTGCCTTTGTTTAGCAAGGAAATACATGGAGTGCCTCTGCTGCGCAGCAAGGACATAAACAAAAGGTTAATGGCCAAACCCCACTGGTGGGTGGGGAGCTTTGATCTAAGAATTTCTCAGATATCCTGCTTTGGGACTCGGGTCAGAGCCAGCAGCGACAGGGGGAAATGGGATTAGGCAATCAGACTTGGGCAATGCCCGGCTAAGACACAGAGGACCAGGGTCTGCAGGTTTGAGGGGGAAGTTTCTATTGGATGAGGCAGAAGGACCTGGCCAAAATTAAATTCACAGAAAACACATGAACTGAATCCTTTATGGCAAGCTCTGTTTAAGGAGGGAGGGTTTCCATGCATCCTATAAATCAATGGACTGCAATAAAATAGTATCTCACCATTTTGGTAGGAAAACAGGGTTTCCCTTTAGGGGAGAATACAGTAAATCAAGAAATCCTTACCTTCATTTCACAAGAAGACAAACATCTAGTAAGTATATTCAAACTAGAGAAAATTCAAGTACCAGGTCTCCAAATGCTGTTTGGAGTCATCTTAAGAGAAAACCAAAGCCACTCACAAAACTGGGTCTAGATCTTGCACATCTTCCAAAGCATTACAGCCATTAAGCAGCCCTCAGAAGATAAAGCTCCCCAGGGAAGTGGTCACAGCACCCAGCCTGTCAGAGTTCAAGCAACATCTGGACCATGCTCTTAGTCATACAGATTAGTTTTAGGTAGTCCTGTGAGTTGGCTTGGTGCAGAGACACATAGAAGTCAAGAGAAAAATGTTCTGCAAGTATCTCCAATGAAAAGAGAAGCCAAAACTGCAGAATGAGGAATGGCCATGAGGCTTCTGGATGATCACCTCTACACCACAGGTCCAGGATGTCCAGGATGTGAAAATGTCTGTAATTACATGGTACCTTGTAATTACACCCAGCATAAAACTAGGAGAGTCCCTCATGTAATTTGCTCACCTCTTTATGGTTCCAAATGGCACAGGTCTGTCTGCTCTGGTGGCTCTTGGCCTTGGCCTCCTCTTTTTTATCTCCAGGAGTTTAGAAAACCTGGTGCTAAGGGCACCTGTTTGATGGCAATGCATTGCTACGGAATTTTATTGTAAGCGTAATACAACCATAAAACATTATGGAACCACTAGAAATTGAAGACATTGATGCAGAAAGCTTCATTGAGGAACTAGCAGGAGACTAGGAGTTTGGAAGTTTCTATTTATTTCTTTGAATTTTGATCTGTGGCTAAAAATAATGCCTCCTAATTCATAAGGTGTTTCTGGTGGCTTTCCTCTTTGGCAAAGTGCAGTCTAGAAGAGGAATAGAATCAGTTTTTACTTATAGCAAGAGTATCCAAGAGAGCAGGAACAGAAGGGAAAAACTGAAAAACAAATGCCAGTTTTACTCAAAACACCATTTACCTTTTCATCTGAGACTGAGAAGCTCTTTAGATCTCTCTTCAGCAGATGCATTTTTCACACATGCTGGTGATTTCAGCTTATAAAGTATTTGGTTATTTTGAACCTGTGAGAAATACGGAATGTTTCTGAGTTATCCAGAAACCTTCTTAGTATTATGCTTGAAATATTGTTTCTGAGCAAAAGGGAAATATACCTTCCGTATAAAGACAAAAATCAAACATTAGTAGAACTGAAATCTTAGCCTGCTAATAAAAATAATTAGTCCAGGTCAAATTATTACAGAAAAAATATGTAATATTTGTATTTTAAAAAATCAATAGCAATAATAATAATTAAAAAATAATCTGAAGCCTTATGCACACTTCTTATCTTCTATTCCTATTCCTGGTGTTATGTTCCCCCTGCCTGTGCTCATCTAAATCCTAAGGTTGGTGGTTTCACTCTGATGGTGGTGCAACAGGAAATCATCAGCATCTGGAGTTGTTCTGGGGGAGGAATGGTTGATGGTGATGGTTTCTTCTTCCTCACTCCAGATCCTCCTGGAGGACAGTTTTATGATTTGTTACATGCTTTTACACCTATGTTTTTTTCTTCATTGGATTGCAACTCCATTTCACATCCACATTCACAATAGCTGCTGATTATATACATGTAAGATATTTTTTATTTGTCCTCTTTCCTATCCCCAAAACCATTCTCATCCAGCTCTGTATCTGCATTTCTTTAGCTGTCCATAGGTGAGTGGTTTGTAGCTGTGAGTGCTCCAGAATCAGGCCTGTGCCCCATCTCTTACCATCCCATTGGGCCTGCAGCCCCCTACACACCCCTGTGCTTCCACCTCAAGGACCTCTGCTGTCACACCAAGCCCATGATGACCTCTGTTAGCTCCAGCACATGAAACTGGAGCTGTGAACACCTCATAGTGCCCAGAAGAGCTGGTATAAAACTATGGTTCTACCATGCAGTGCTAGTGAAAGTAAACCAAACCAGCCTGGCACCTGGCTAGAAAGAGGGAAGTGTTCCTACAGCTAAACCAAACTGAAACAAAGCAGCAGGTTCTCTAAAGTAGTCCAGGCAAAGCAAGTTTGGCAGGCCTTGGTCCTGAACCTTTGCAAACTCGGTGTAGTACCTGCAGCCTGTTGCTAGCAAAGGCCAAACTGTGCTGCAGGGATAGAGTATTCCACTAGATCCTGTTTCTGGAATAAGCCACAGCAGAGAGGTCTTGTGTACTGCATACTGAGAGTGAGGCTTAGGCTTAGCAATCTTTCCCTTTCGTTTTTTCCTCCTGCCCCTCTGTACAAAGTTACAGGGAGCAATGAGAAGAACTGTGTGAACAAGATTGAGTGAAGACACCTGGAAAAAGACAAAACCAGCAAGCAGCTTTTGGTCACTGGGACTGGGAATAAATCGGAAGTGGGTCTTTCGTGTTTGTCATTTCACTGCCTGGTGGGAGCATGACATTTCTCTCCTTTAAGGGAAGGGCAGCCTTGCCACAAGCTCCAGTAGACATGGGATCCATGTGAACTTCACTCAGCTCAGCTCTTTCCACCATATTTTTGCCTGCACACAGAGGAAAAACTTCAAGGAAGAAGCAGCTTGTGAAAGAGAAGAACAAAAAGCTTTGGGAAAGATTGGGATCATCTCCAGCATTCTACCTGTGTCAACAGTTCCAATGACATGCTTTTTGTTCCCTTTCAACCCTTCTCCAGGGATGTTAATTGGCATCTGTTTCCAGACAAAACTGATTTCAATTCTTCTGTACCTTTTGTACAGAAGGGACACAGGACAACCCAGCCAGGACATACAAAGAAGAAAATCAATTGCCAGATATCACATGCCTGGAACAAAGCAAGAGAGTGTCTTTCTTCAGAGGCACACTGTTTTTCAGGATCATGTCTGCTGGTCTTTTTCCTTTCCTTGGGAAAAGAAAAACTGATCGATTTGGGATGGATGATGACCCTTCAGCCACAGTGAGGCTCTAGGAAATGCTGGCTGTGTCCTGCTTTCCACGTCCAGCCTGAGCTGTGCAGTGCAGCTTGGGGACACACCATGTGACGAATTGGTGCCCTTGTGCAGAGCACCTCAAGGCTCCTTTTAGAGTGCATGGAACAGGTTTTTTATGCCCTGCTACATACCTACCAACCAGCTCTAATTCACTCACCTGACTAAACCAGGCTTTGGGATGGTGGAAAAAAATCTATAGTCTGACCCACCCTTCTACTTCTGCTCGCAGGATTCATACAGCAAATTAGACGATCTCTTACTACATTGCTAGAGACAGGAAATGAAAATAAGTGGAGATTTACCATTTTGGAAAGCCTTTGAATTACTTGTAATGGGACCAGCTGATGTGCTGCATGCAGAACAAATCAAATACCAAATTGTTATTTACCTGGAAAACTTTGGAAGTAAAGATGACTAACTCACATGCAATATCTGTACGAGGAGCTCATCTGGAGACAAATGGAGGATTTTCAGGTGATGTCCATGCTGCTGGTTGACCACTGCTGTAATCCAGACATGTGTCCTGCTTATACTGCTACACCCAGATGCTCAGCTGGACATTGTACCAAGACCTGGAGTACTTACAAATGTTGGGGAAACCAGGGCAATGCAGTGTTTTCTGCAGGTTCTTGCTTATCCCACCTGTGAAGGGTTTGGCCTTTTGTGTCCCAGTTCCTCCCAGAGCCTCAATTCACCAGTGTGGTTAGTCTGGAGTTTCTGGAGTTCTGTAGCAACAAGCCCCAAACAGCCTGCACAGATCTAAGTGTACCTCCTTCTCTTCCTTTGTCTACTTTTAAACTCAGGGTACAGACAGAACCCCTGATAGAGGAAACATTTCTAGCATATCTGGGTGCTGATAGGGAGCAAACCTTTTATAAGCAACATGACAGTGTGTTAGCCACCAAGAGCAGTCATTGCAGCAGAAGCATGGTGACAACAACGCTTGACAGCGAGCTACCCTGCTTATAGCAAAGCAGAGCCTGCTGCAAATATGAGAGCATCTCCACTGTGAAAGCAGGGAAGTGTAAGACCAAAGACAGCTCTTCAAACAGAATCTTCTGTATCTCCAGTACCACAGGATGCAGGCGACCTTGCCCAATAAATTGCAGTTGTACTAATTACCAAACAAGAGGAACAGCCTTGCCCTTAATGGGTTGCAGCTGTGACTGATAAAGGTAAGTGTAATAAAAGAGGTGGGTTGGCTTGTCAGAGGAGACCTTTGAGGAGGAGGACTTAGAGGAGCTCTGAAGAAGGAAAATCCAGAGAGACACAAAGAACAACAAAACAAGGGAGACAGTTGCTGTGGTAAGAGATCTGCTGTGAAGTCAATCTGGGCCTGATAGAGTCAGAGCCTGCTGTTATACCATACAGTCACAGTCGAGCTATTCAGAGTTTGCAAACCAGTACTTGCAGTCATAGTCCAGCAGGAAACAGCCAGCAGTTAGAGTCTGTTGCTACAGCAGGAGCTTGCTGCAGCAGAGTCAGGATGGCAAAGCTGTAAAGAAGAATAAATGGTGACCCTTTTTCATGTTGTTGAATGAGAATCTGTGTCTTGACTCATTTCTACCCCTAATGAGAGGTCTGCTGCAACAACAGGATAACTTATAGAGACAGCTTAATTTACAGAATGCCTGGCAGGTGCCTATCTCTACCCCAGGTGAAAGCTGATTGCTTTTTTTTGGAGCTACTCCCATCTCTCTGGGTGCATGTAATCCTAGTGTGTGTCACTGCATGGCACTGATGGCACTGACCAGCTGTAAAGGCACATCATAGTTGTCTGGTTGTCACTGTGATCTGAGTGGCAGAGACCTGTGGCATGATACCAGCTGTGACCCCTGACTCCGAGGTACAACCTCCCTTACCTTTGGATGAGGGACATGGGGACAATTAAGTCTTTCCAAAAGCCATTTTCCTCCTAAGCCTCAGTAACCCCTCAGTTTGGGGTCTGAACAAGTGAGAGGGATGGATGCTGAGGTCTCAAATTGGACTGGGCTCAGGACAAAGAGTAAACTGGGTCAGGAGCAGGACCCAGGGGAGGTGGCAGAATTGAGGAGTGAACTTCATCAGAGCACTAGAGAAAACACAGACCAATGAGGTGCAACCAGTACCATCCTGTGTTCTGAACAGGGCTCTCATGGATATGAGATCTGGTGCCTTTGGCTTGTTGAGATCTCCATGTTCAGGGAAACTCATGTGACAGCCAGAGGGATTGCCAGAGCCTGAAGATTGTCAAGTGCTGCAGGCTGGTCAGGGCAAAATCCTGACCACCACGAATCAAATACTTTTCCTCTGTCAGCTCCCAGGGGAGGGATTGCCCATTTCCAAAGGTAGATACTCAGGAAATGCTAGGCTAACTCCAAAGGAAGGATAATGAAGTTTCAAACTTTCATGGAACATCACAGACTTCTTCAAATGTGGGTTAGATCAAGCAATATGTTCGTGTCTGGAGAATGAGACATCACCTCAGTTTAATCAGCTGTAAAAACAACAAGGCTCTTTTTATTCCATTTTTTGAAAAATGCTTTTGAGACCTGATTGCATAGAGCCTGCACATGAAGAATCCCAGTGTCTTCCCACTTCTGTAAATCCATTTGTTTCAGTTCCCAGTTCCTATCCTAACTGGAGGCTACATCTCTCAAAGGCAGTATTACCATGCCTCTTCCAGAAAATAACCTGTCAGCTGCATTCTGTTTAAAGAGCAAAGAAAAGTCCTTGCAGTCTGTGCCTGCAGATACATTGAGCCAGATGCTGTTTTTCCAGGGAAAGGCAGAGACTGTGAAGCAGTTTTGTATCACTGGATGCTTTCCTTCCTTGTGATGATTATGGGTGTCAGTGCCCTGTTTCACCACACCCCGATGTAAATGTCAAGGCTGTCAACTGCTGAGAAAGCACTCAGAAAGGCATGAATACATTTAGTTTCCAATACTGACAAAAAGCAATGCTTTTTTACACGAGCCATAATTAACCTGCAGAATTCAGTGCTACATGATAATCAGCGAGGCTAAATGTTTGACAGTCTCCAAAGTAAAGGCTTTATTTTTTCTGTAAATTAAGGTCTTTGTTTTGTGCACTTGCAGGAGCTGATACTATACTAAAACTGCAAATCCAAGGTCTACCACCATTTAGATGGGCAAATAAATAAAAAACTACAGCTGTGCCACTCCTAACAAAATGATGACAATTTTGTCAGAACCTTTGTAGCTGCTTTTGTGCTATTGCAAACAAGAGCTGCTCAGAAAGTTAACTTTGGATATTTTGTGGGGGAAATGTCAGTGCCACAAGACTGAGCTGATCCACAGGATGGATCAGTTTCATTGCATGTTGACAAAACTCATGGTCCAAAAATGACTTTTTAAAATTATTTTTATTGAATTCACTACAAAAGAAAAAGCCATCCTGTGTACAGCTCTGTAAAACTCCATAGTCTGCAACTTATGAGCCCATAATTAACTGCTGGAGGGCACTGAAAACAATCTTCAGCCCCAATGTAATTATTTGTCAGGAAACTTATTGCAGTATCTTCTGAGGTCTCAGAGACCGAGAGAGATTTCAAAGTTAATTCAGTCATCAAGAGGGCCAGTTTCTATGCCCTGCATTTTATTGTCTCACAGACAAAATATTTCATCCAGTGCTGAAGATAACCACTTACCTCTGTTCTCAACACTTTCCAGTGGTTTTATCTGCAAAGAGTTTTTTCATCTGGGAGAAGTGCACAGCCTGATCAACAATAAACTTTTCAGAACTACCTGAAAATTCTATTTGTCTAGTAAGTTTTCTCTGGACTTTATGATCACTAATGCTTTGTTCAAAGAATTGTATTGGAAGAGTGAATTCCCCAAACAGGGCACTTGTGATGACTCAGTGACAAATTCCTTATAGTATCACATATAAGGAGTTCAGATCCTTGCTAACCTGCAGCTGGTCACCTTATCTTCATCGTTTAATGTATATGTGAAGTTGGCCACTGAGAATTCACTCAAGAGTGGATGGATTACTAGCAAAATGAAACCAGGAAATTCTGTAAGGCTGCTAAAAAGAGGACTATTGTTTGAGCACTTTTCAGTTCCCATCAAGTCCAGTGAGGTACAGTGTTTGGAGTGTGAGCTTCCTGTCGGAGAGCTGTCTCAGTGTTCCTTCATCACCACTCAGGGAAATACCATCCTGGATACCTCATAGCGGTGTGACCCTACAAATACTATCAATACCAGAAACCCTGGAACAGCTGCTAGTGCCCAACAGCCCTTAATGACATCCCAGCCAACAGCTGCTGAATTGAACAGGGAATTTAAAGATCTTCACAAAGTCACCCTTTTGCTCACTGAAGCCTCTGGCTCATATATTTGGTTGATTCAGTACAGAAAAAGAAATTGTATTTGTGACTAATTAAAGAGAATGAAGTATTTATCAGTAATGTTCCAAAGGACGTTGGACTGCTTGGCATAATGCAGGATTTAAGTTAATGATTCCCATATTTTGTTTATAGAGAGTCTTCCGCCCATCATGAGCAAAACTGTCCCCTTTTGATAGAGTTGATAACTGGTGATGAAGTTACTTTTACTGCAAGGTAACCAAAAGTGAAAGGCAGAAAGAAATCAGCTGAACTTCCAGATCACTGAAATTTAGAAGGATGGCTTAAATTTTTAATATATGTGTCAGTGAAGGCTAGTTTTCTTTTGGGTGGTCTTGTTTTATTGTTTTTGTTTTCTTTAGGTAAAAACTTAAGATATAGAAGCTCTTTCCCTCCATAACATGAAGTCTGCACAAACTCATCTTTAGATGCAGTTTTCTGGGTGACACGTCAGACTGCCTTTGCAAACACTCCTTCAACAGCAAGGTACTGAAATCAAAGAAAAAACTCAGTCTGGCCCTCTTTTTAATGGCATATGAGATAATTTGAAGGAGAAGAGTTACACCACTGGCAGCAAAATTCCTCTGGGTGCCACCCTAATAATAACACAGGCTAATGAAGGGCCATGGCCTATATCCATGTTCTGGGACTGCAAGCTCCCCTCTGCTCAGCAGCACAGGCTGTTGTTGTCTTGTGTGTAGCACACTGAGTGTGGTTTCTCCCCTCTTCCTCTGGTTCTCAGGATTTGCCTTTCTGCACCAAGCTGTGGTCAGTGAATAAAAACCCAGGCTCTGGGGGCCAGGAGTTAGACTGGAGGGATGCTGCTTTCCCTGACAAGGATCATGGTGAAAATCATCGACAGACAATTCACAGGGGACTGCAGCCCTGGAATGTAACATCTTGTGCCATTTGAGATGGGATAAAGACATTAGACACCTGGACAGAGCTGCTAGAAGGAGCTGGTGAAGCTCCTGAACTTTCCACAAAAGTAGCTGGAGGCCAGGGGAAATAACCTGGAGCTCCTTAGTACTGATGTCAGACACCTCATGTGATTTCACATGCTCCAGCAGCCACCCTGTGTGACAAGAGTGAGGACTCCTCCACCATGTCAGAGCTGCTGCTTCAGGAGGGGAGGGTGGCACTGTGCTGTGCCCACACCTCATCTCCTGAAGGCTGGATCAGCAACAGGCACTGCTTGTTCAATGCAACTGGAGTCTTCAGTGGAAGGACTAGAACATTTTTATGGAAATACTTCTCCTCTGAGTTGCTCCAGAAAATCCTCTGATGAGATCTTACCCTGTCAGTGCTAAAGAACAATGTATGACAACCTCTCTCTTGCCCTTTTACCTCCAGGGCTGCTGTGGAGCCCAGGGACTCCCTAGCACAATCCTGCTGTGCCAAGTCACAGGGACAGTCCATAGGTTCAGTCTCGTTCCCTGAACACCAGTGCACAACCCCCTGAGAAAGGTTCCCAGCCAGCCTTCGCTCCTGACACCCCACAGCTCTGTCAGGCAGGTGACAACAGAGCCAAGGATTCCTTGTTCTTCCAGCAGCCTGGATAAACACTGGCAGTAGTTAGCAATCAGCAGGAGCCTTGATGCTGGCAAGATGAAATGTTGCTCATCCGTAAATGATATTTGAATTTCGGGATTTAAATCTTGATCTGGGATCTGAAAATACCCTGAAAATAGAATCATCTTTATGAAACAGAAATTCACTCTTCCAGCCAGCTCCAGTTGTCAAGACTCACTCCTCAAATAAGACCATCTGTCATGGAAACAGGCATCTAACTTTAACCCAGATTTGAAACTGCTTGCTCGGAGGTTTGTAAATAAATCCCAGCAACACCCCAACTGTTCTAGAGCTCATACTGAGGGGCCACATCTGCTTAAAGTAAAAAAAAAATCTGAATTTACATGAGTCACACATCAACTCATTCTGTGTAAAGACTCTGTAAAAGCAATGCCAAAAAAAGCTGTCTGTGTTCCAGCAATACCATGTTTACATTAAAGCCTGTCAAATACAGCCCCAAAATACTACATAAATAGGTGGAAATATTGAATGTGTTGCTGCATGATAAAATCCAAGTGTTAAACTATTACAGGTATTTAATGGATGTTATCTTCCTCATCCTCTGCATCAGGCAGAGGCATTGTCCTCCTGACAGCCATGGCTCCTGGAGCAGAAAGTGGCTGTCATAATCGAGCCTGGAGCCCTGCAGCTGGAGCTGTCCTCTCCCAACACAGCCCTGCTGGTCTGCTGTCCTGTTTGGCAGCTCTGTGCTAAAACAGAATCTGCAAGCTGTAAAAAGTTGGTGCTACAATACATCAGGCCCAGACACCAGGCTGCTTCCCTCTCCTGAGTACGTTGGCATTTCAGAGCCTTCATGATTTTTGACATGTAATTTTTAATAAGAGTGAAGAACTGCTCTTCACACTATTTTACAAATTGGAAACTGAAGTGATTTCCCCCAGTAATAGAGGCAGACAGTGTTTTTTTCCTTCCCATTGTATTATGTTTTTTGACATGCTTCAAGTCTTTCTGGCTACCTCAGATTCACACAAGAGGTGGGACCAATATTTAATTTGAGCATTTTAGTGTCTCTGTGACCTTCCCTAGCACCTGGTGAATGAACAGGGAATTCTGGAGTCCAGGATAAAAGACTATGAAATGTGCTGCCGTTTCTGCATGATTTAAAATGTGTGCATCATAGAGGTGTTCTGTTCACATGCTCAGGCTTTACTCCTTCATCAGATATCAAGTCAGGAAAAGGTTTTCTTGTAATCAGCTGGTAGAAACTGCTGGATCTTTTCTTCAGTTTCAAGGGGGTTTTGCCTTACATAATACAAATAATGCCATACTGTGCATTTTGGGACAATCTTGATTCACATTACCATACTGGATGCTGCATTAGGCTAATTTTCCCAGCTAATGGCTGAGATTGCCTTTCTTGGATTCTCCCACTAGAGGGGCTCCCTCACTTCCTTTAATCCCTTTTGCAAACTTTCACTGCTGATCTCATCAGTGTGTAAATTCCCTTCCTTCTCACCATTGCTCTTCAACACCTGGATATTGATAGCAGTCTCTGGGGATAGGACTCTCATTCACCCCTTTCAGAGCCTTACTTTGACTGGCCTGCTGCCTTCCCATTCCCATCCTAATGCCTGCTCTCAGAAACCTCTCAAATCCCCTGACAAACTTTGCTCATCCCTTTTCTTGGCACTCTCCTCACTTTGTGGACCGCATTGCTTTGACCATGTTCTTCTGCCCATGGTGTCTCAGCACATTCCTGGAACAATCCTGCATCCAGCCCTTGTAACTTTGCCTAGAAAAAAACTGTGTGGGCACATGGCTGGAGGGCAACACTGTAAAAGGAAAATGCTCTTTCCAAAATTGAAACTGAGTTTGAGAAGCAGGCTTGAAAAATGTAATTGACAGTTTAATAATTTGTATTTATTTATGTTTTTATTGAGTTTTTCCCCATGGACAATAGAAGTGTATGAATATATCTACTCACTTGTCTATATTCTGCTTAATATTCTGTTCCATTTTCTTAATGAGGTTTAGGCTACAATATATCTGGTTTTGTAGGACATCATCCTATTCACTCTGCAAAATCTTGTCTCAGTAGATTTCATGGAGCTTCTTGGATTTTTATGATAATCCCACTTGACCAAAACACCTGGTACTCCATCCATGCACACTCACACTGTCTCACAGCTGCTGTTTAGCATCCTGGGTTCCTGCATACCCATGATAATATGAATCCTAGTGCTGTATAAAATACACAACATGCAGCCAGTGCTTTCTGGAAAGTCTTGGAGTCATTGTACACAGGCTGTTCTTTTTCACAAACATATGTCTGATGCTTCCCAGAAACTGCAGTTTAGGACATGTGCTGTCTGTCATTGCCAGGGTAATCCCTAAAGGCAAACTCAAGAGTACATATGGTAAATTCTCCCACTACACCTTGCTTTCAGGAGTTTAGGGAATTGTGTGATGCATGGAGCAGCTGACACATGGATTTCACACCTTGGAAAAAGGTAAGGAGTGGCATCCTGGGGAGATGATCTTTAATGTGTATTTCAGTGTTTTTTCTCTGCACTTTCTCTAAAATTGGAAGGTGTCAATTATTTTATCTGTTTGCAGTTTTCCAATAAAACCTCTAGCAAAGGCAAAATCAGTTAAGCTCTGAAAATCATCCGCTAAGCACTAAAATCTGTTTCTGTCAGCTGGCAGCAAACAAGCAGAAAAGCACTTCTTCGTGAGTGCCGGGTCTTTGAGAAGCAGCGTGAGAATGAATCACCCTTTGCATGCCTCGCTATTCAAACGTACCCCGGCAGGGTCCGCACGTGGAATAAAGATGGAAAAGTCTCCTCACCTCCGAGCACCCACAAGGTGGTGCCATTCAATAATTTTAGGAGAAGAGCCAGCACCGAGGCATTGGAGAGGAAAAAACAAGATCCAGCTCCCCCTACGAATTACGATCTATTGCACAAGAAACTCTGTTCTCTAAACCGTAGACCAAGCATCACAGCAACTCGCACTCAATCCAAATGATCATATGAAGGATTCTGGCTGCTGCCTTTTGTCTCCTTCAGCCTCTTCCCTGTTGCACGGTCGTGTCCACCTCTGCATGCAGCCCTAGGAACTTTCCTCAATAGGGGGTGGCTCTGCAGCATAAAAACCTCACAGTTCAGACTGCCTCTCTGTTAGCACACCTGTGTGTTAAACAGAGACCTCCTTTAACCTCGTGGCCCCAGACTAAGCAGATCAGTTTGCTTTAGATGATTAATAAACACTGGGAAAGTCCCTGGCAAGGGTTACTGTCAGCCTTCCATAATTCCCGTTCCCATGCAGAGGCTGTTCTTCCTGCATCATCATCTCCCACTCACAGGACACGCACTGTCCTCCCTTGGTGATGGACTCAGGACAGTCAACAGAGTGAAGAGTGGGAGCCCCTTGTTTTGGTGTTAGCAGGACATCACCAGCTATATTCCACATCAGTTTTCCCACTTCATGGAGATGGCCAGCTTATTTTCCAGCAAGCCTTGGATGAACAGAACATTTTGAGGACTTGGAGGTTTCTTGCCTGTGTCAGATTCAGAGGAGCAGCTTAGAAGTATAGCCCTCTCTCCAGCCCCTGCCTGAACCTCTTGCTCTAGCAAAGCTCTTCTGGAGACTGGGGTTCGTTTCTGTAGGGTTCAGCTGGTTGTTCCTAACCTGCAGGCTATCTCCTTCCCTTTAGGCCTTGCTCTTTGCTGAATGTCAAACTGCCTGCAAGATCACTGACTTCAAAATCATGTAAACAGCATATGTTGAGCAGACATGAAAATTGTTGCTTAAGGACGCATACTGACTGTCCTCATAAACACAAGCACCAGATTAGCAGAGCAAGAAGCTAAAACAATCTTTCAGAAAGAATTACAGCTCTTTTTTGCAGCTCTATAACCAGATTAAGTTGCCTTTTTTTCCCCAATCAACTTCATCAGCGGTAGTATTCAGATTCCTAATGAAATTCAGATTATAATGCAGCTGGGGGTTTTGAGAGCACCTCTGCCTGTGACTATTCTTGACTCTATGGCCTGGAGGAATGCAGAGGAAAATTGTATTAGCCTGTCCTTCAAAGGTAAGGAATTAAACTTGTTAACGTTGTGGTCTAAACTGTGTCAGTAAGTACTATGTTTACTATTAAGCAATTGCCAGAACAACACAAGTAAATGAGCAGGAAAATAGCTGTTTATGGCCTCAGTTACTCCTAGTTGCTGTTCACTGGTGGGGTGAAACAAAGACAAAGGATGAGGAAACAATGGGAG
The DNA here is from genome assembly GCF_009819885.2 of Catharus ustulatus. Taxonomy (NCBI): domain Eukaryota; kingdom Metazoa; phylum Chordata; class Aves; order Passeriformes; family Turdidae; genus Catharus; species Catharus ustulatus. The sequence continues at coordinate 17,456,789 of NC_046223.1, forward strand.
ACAATCTCCAAAGGTGATGCTCAAATGAAGTGTCAAGAGTCAAATGTTTCATGAAATAAAGGGAGAGAAAAGCAGAATATAGCATTTGTCTTCCTCATGTATTTTTGTCCTCTTTTGTTATCGCTTCTATAGAGATCTATAAAATCAGGAAGGGCAGGGGGATGATAAATGGTTCATTGTGCTTTCTTTTATGAGAACAAGAAATTAAACTAGCAATTAGTAAGCTCTCCAACAAGCAGGAGGAAGTGGGCCTTCACACACTTGAAAGCAATCTCTAAAACTCCTTGCTGGAGGAGATTTTAGATTCAAACCTTTACAGAGGTTCAAAAAGCATCTGGACAACTTCTTGGGTAAAAAGAACCCAAAGTGCCTTTGACAGCAACTCCTCCCTCAGAAAGCCTGTGTGTGCTCCTGGGGAGGACAGCCAGCTCTAAGAGAAGTTACTTACTCCTGAGTGCTTGGTGGTGGGGAGGCTGAACCTGGGTTGTGTCCTTCCCTTCTCAGGTCAAGGGGGATGTGGGGAAACTGGCAGGGCCCAGTGGAGCTGCCGTGTGTTCAGGGGGCTGCAGTGTGTACTCCCTCAGAGAGCTGGAGGGAGCTGGGCTTGCTTAGACTGGGGAGAGGTATCTGTGAGCTGGAGGTGGCCACAACCACCCAACAAAGAGACACAAACAGCAGATACTTTTTAGGAACAGTGGACAATACAAGGGGTGGTATCTAAGGTTTGCTGTTTGGGAGAGCCAGGCTGGACTTTGGGGAAGACATTTGCACTAGGAGACCTGCAGAGGGGACTTTCAGCCAATATTTCCATGATTTGATGAGCATCAGTTTCAAAACTGAACACTTGCATTTTGCAGAACCTCCCAAAAGAGTGGTGGAGGCTTTCTGATACAAAATCTAGAGAGAGACAGTATATCTGATATGGCAGCTGGGAGCACCACTTTCTTGTTATGATTTGTACTGACACCTTTACAGGTTTCTAGTGAGAGTCTGTTATTTATTCACCTCACTGAAAGGCCCATTCTCAGTGTCACTGGGATGACTCTTCTTTGTACTGTAACAGAAGTGATGCAGTCACATCATGTTCCAATAAAGAGGCTTTGACCTCCAACAGTAGCTCCATGTGAAAGAAACGAGCACATCCTAGGAAGCTGGGTGCCTGTCATCCCAGCCTCCCTGGTGAGGCATTCACAGGCTATTTTGGACCTCAACTGCAAGTCACTTTCAGTTCCGCACAACTGAACTTGTCAAGCTGTGGTCCTAAAGCAGCTTGCTATTCACAATATTAACACTTTGTTCATAAAACACAGGGGTACCAATCAGCATACCCAATCCTCCCAGCTGCCTGAGACACAGACCCAGAGCAAAATGGCCAAGATGCTCCCAAACAGTTTTCAAGGCAGAGAAAAAACACATGGCTGGGGGCTAAAAGTGAGCAGGAGAGCAGCTCATCGGCCTACACCCTGCCAGCTTTTGTTCAGGCATTTGGGCTTCCTGAGTAGGATTTTAACAGAGAACAGCAAGTGAGATCTGGGCTGTGCTGAGGGAGTTTTTCCCAGCCACAGAGAGCATCAAGAGACTCTGTTTGCGAAGGAAAGTATAACAAAGGAGGAGGAAAGAGCAAAAAACAGAATGATATGAAGAGCTTGGGAATGAACATATGTAAGGTCATGGATATACCGTGGGAAGAGAAGATCACTGTTGCTTGATAATAAAAGAGAGCATCAAAGGAGATATGTACTGAAGGAATAACTCCACTCTCTTCTAGACCTCTTGTTGGGGCAAATAAGCTCTGCTGAGTGTATGGGGAATTGCCCCTCACTTTATGCAGAACCCTTCCATGTTTTATGCATCCTTCAGCCTCACTGCTAGGCTAAAAGAAAAATCCTTGCCTCTAATGCCTTGGTGGTGATTTTGTAGAATCCTGTCAATTATCCACTAGAAAATATCCTCTGTTCCCTTTACTCCCTGTTAGGATGGGACCTTTCTGTCTGAAGTGTCTCAACCAAATTCAGATAAGGGTATGCTGGAGTTTAAATAGTTCTTAACCCTAGAATGTCCCAGAGCTTTCCCTTTGCACCTTCCTCAGCCTGACTGAGATGTTAAAATGTGGGAAAGGCAGAGAGCTTTTCAGATGAAAATATTAATCTAAAATATGGGAGAAATGGGAAATCTGCCCCTATGTCTACCCCCAGTGGTGCAGGATAACTTTTGTTATATTTAATAGACAGTGTTTTATCCAGCCAGATTTTACATTACCTAGTACTTATATTGTTTGAGATGACTCCTCATTGCTCTGGGATCCTGTTGCGAGGAAGCTATGCTGATATTATTCTTTACTTGGATTAATCTCATGAAGACAGATGAGCCCAACTTAAACAGTCTGCACAGAATTTTAAGATGTGATGACTTTGGACCTGAGGCTCCCCAGGCCAAGTAGCCCTGCTCTAGATCAAATATTAAATTTCCTTAACGTCCCATGATGCTCAGATCTGAGGGCTTTGAATTACTTCCACATTAACATGTCATTTCTCTTGATTACAGCTCTCCTGTGCTAGCACAGAAACTCTAATGGAGGAGCCACAGGCTACCACTTGCAGCTGCAGTCCTGCTGTTTGAGGACCAATCCATCAGACAGCAGTGGAACATCACCTCTCATATTCTGGACAGGCAGGCTCTTCGAAATATTTTCCAAGAAAATTATCTGCACAGAGTTCTGTAAAAATCTAATTCTACCCCATTAACCAATAGCTTATAACTAGCCCAGAAAAAAATATCAGGTATAATAGCCCTATGACAAATGGGGTAGCACTTAGTCAATTCATTTATCCAGCTACTAAATGGATGCTTTAAACCCAAGAGCCTCACCTCTTAACCTCCCTGGTTAATGTTTCCAGATGACAGGCCAAATGTATCCATTTTACAAAACCACATTAAAATTAGACAGGGGAAAAGTCTGGTCATCTTTGTTAAACAGGATTGTTTCATAAAGAATAATACTGAAATTGTATTAGCAAAGCTTTGAGACTGTTCTGACATTAAAAGGACTGATACTCATTCTCCATTTTGCTGTAACCAACTTGCTTATTAATTGTGTCTCAGCTTAGGGCTCCAGTTTTGTACTGGGATGCCCAATGTGCAAAGATAAAAGGGAAAGGTGGCTCATGTGCCAGCAACCCAGCCCAACGTGAGATATAGCACAACAGAGATGCTCCTCTCAGGTCAGCCATGCTCAAAACCGAGGGTCAAAGCAGAGGTCCGTGCTTGGCAGTGTATTTAATGCATGCCATCAGTCTCATTCTCACTGCATTTCCCACAGAGCTTGTGACAAATAGTTTTAAGAAGGAATTTACAGAATGACCTTGAAGGTGATATCATGATGTTTAGACAGAAGGGCTCCTTTGCTGTGTGGTGCAGTGTGCAAAAAATACCTTATCAATGAGAGTGTTCTGCTTTGTGAAATGGAGACACTTGAACTGCATGAAAAGAGGCCAAAAAGGCCTTTAAGGGGTAAAGGTAAGAAATTTGGGGTTGGTGCTGCTGACAGAGGAGTTTGGCAAAGCAGTGGCAGGGGATGATGATGGTGCTGGGGTGGTGTGGTGACCCCTTTTCCCTCCTCTGCTCTCTGCCCTCTCTGCTTTTGCAGTGTCTCACTCAAGTGGCCCCAGCTCTCTGTCAAATATGCCCCAACAGACTGTTCTGCTGAGTGAGCTCTTCAATGGGCTCTGATGTTCATACCCTGGGCCGATGTTTAAGCTGTGGCTCTGCACACCCTCTGCACTTGTTTTTGTCACCACATACAGGAACACGAAGGAGCAGAGACATGTAGGGATGAAGAGTAGATCAGTCAACTTGCTGTGGCTACACAGAACTCCAGGGGTGCTGCAAGGAATGTGGAAGTGCAGTCCTTGCAAACTGTCCTGCACTATAACCTCTCTGCTCCGTAGCTTTTCCTTAGCATGTCAGAAATCTGTAAAAGTGATCCCCATCCTGAATGCATTGGGAAAGTAGGATATTGCAATGACTGATGCTGTCAGATTTACAACCCAGGAAAGCCATTGGAACATAGGAAAACAGCTCCTGAAAACACAGACAGTTTTAATCAAAGTTGGAGGCTGGGTTCACTTCAGTGAGGATACAGCTCAGAGAATGAGAATGGAATACCCATTAGAAAGAAAATATATAATAAATTTTATGTTTGACTAAGAAGAGTGTGGAATCTTTACCATTTGAGATATTTAAAATATGCTTAGGATGATCCTGAAGTACTTCCTCCTGCCTCAGCCTAGGAGATAGACATTGGTGATCTCCTGAGCTGGCTTCTGACTCTTCATTATCTGAGTCTCTGGTATCAAATACTGCTTTTCTGTATCAACAACTTGTCACTGAGATAATGAACTGGAGTATTTTTTTCCCTGGGAGTCTTAATACCTTATGGCACCTGATGCCACCAAATAATTTTTATTTCAGCCTCCTGTGGGGATTTGTGGTCAGCCATTGAAATGCAAGCTGCCCTCACCAAGCTTCCATGGACAAATATTTACCTGCAGCAGAGCACAGGCAGCTGTAGCTGCAGGCTCCTCTTTATTTATAGCTCACTAGCACTTGCAGGCTGCAGTCTGCCTGTCTTTGGTCACCTGCTCAGAGCTGAGGTTAACACATGAGTAAGCAGTAACTTCCTCAAGACTAACTGTATTTACAGAAAATATTACTTTATCCCAATCACTGCTATGGACAGATATAAAGTAATCCCTATGGACACGTGAAGGCTAAGCCTGCTTATCTGATGGTGCCAGGTCAGACAGAGGGACTGACTGGTTCATGTGTTTACAGTAACAATTGTGATTGCTCTGCAGAAAGACATCCCACAAACCGTTTCCTCAAAATACTGTCAGGTCAAAATAAAAATTCTTGAGAAAATTAGGAGTTTAATAATATATAATCTCCTGTCAGGACACTTTGACTCACTCAAACACAAAATAGCTACAAGATATTTTCTTAGAGAGCCCAAGTTGATCAGATGTCATCTTGCAGGGTTAAGCTGATTAGCACAATGGTTAGGGAGGAACTCTCCCCACCAGGCACAGTTACTAGCCAAGGTAGCCAAGGTCTTACCCAGCCTGTGTGGTTGGGCACAACTGTGGTGGACCCCGAGCCAAGCGTGGGCAGACAGGCCAAGCTGGCACTCTGGTCCAGTTGGCTCTGGCCTTTCCCAATTGAAGAGCTGGGTTCTTCCTGCCTTCTCCTGCATCAAGCCACCCTCTCTGCAGAGGCAAGTGCACATTGTTCCATGGTCAAATTTGACACTGGCCACTAGGCTCCAGATTTGCCGAGGAACAATCAAAGGGGAAACAGATGGAAAAGCAGCGTGAGAGCGTACGTTTTGTTTCCTTAGAAAGCCAGGCTAAAACGTCCTTCTTGGTTTAGAATAGCAAATACAGCCTCACGTGCACAGCAACTGCTTTTGCTACAGCCTCTTGTCTCTCCTGGCTACAGCCTATGAAATATTGCTATACCCACCACTCTTAGCCACAGCAGCAAAGTATCTTGAAGAGCAGAATCTGAATGTGTATCTCATTAACCCAAAGCAGCTTGGGCTTCCCTCTGTGTGCTGGCTCCTGTCAATCCCATGGAGATTCACCACAAGAATCCAGCCTTTGGAGCAGAGCTAGCTGGTCAGTAAGACAAGAACTGTATGCAGAGAAAGTCCCCAGTTCACAGCAGCTTGTGAGGTGAACTGGGTTCTGTGGGAGAGGAAAGGGGTGAGGGGTCTTTCTGCAGGTGGCGGATGCTGGAAGAGAGAGGCAGTCAAGGCAAGCAGGGAAGCACATTTTGAAACCAGTTGATGGGTCTCCCCTTCAAAAAAACCTAGGATTAAGAGCTGTGCATTTCTGCACAACTAGTGTCACACCATGGAATTCAGGTCTTAAGAAGGTCCTTCGAAACAGCTTCTTTTCTGGTTCACTGCAAGCAGTATCCTGGCTGCCTCATCCCTACAGTGACTTACATATGTACAGTAATTTCACGATTATAAACCACACCTGATTATAAACTGCACGTTACAATACAGAGTGTGATAAAAGGTATCTGTTCTATCACCATCTGTTGAGGGTGGGGGCAGTGATCCTTATCTCTGTGGGAGATATTCTGCTAATGGGCCATCCATTGAAACCAGGCAGGGCATTGTTCTTTATCTTTTCACAACCCATCCTTCCTCCAGCCAGTCATTTTCTGCTAATGGCCATTGAGTCCCACTGTGGGACTGATAAAATTACTGCATCCCATTGGAAGTTGCTCCAGCCAGAGGGAAGAGCCCAACATTTCTTACCAAAATAAAAACAGAGGTTTTGGGACACTAAGTGGACACTTTCTCCACTGGACTTCAGAGGAAAACCGGATTTCTCCACATCACCACTGGACCTTTAGAGGGAAACTGCACCTTGTACAGGAGCACTGCTCCAACTGAGTCACATCTGTCACTGCAGGAGGATGCAGACACTATGGAATGGGACTGCTACCAACACCCTGCCTGATGGGGTGTCAGATTGTACTCTGAGTTTGTCAGGGTTTGGAGTTTGTTTCTTTGTAGTACTGTATTTCTATTTTAATTTCCCTGGTAAAGAACTGTTATTCCTAATTCCCATATCTTTGCCTGAAAGCCCCTTGATTTCAAAATTATAATAATTTGGAGGGAGGGGTTTACATTCTCCATTTCAAAGAGAAGCTCCTGCCTTTCTCAGCAGACACCTGTCCTCCAAACTAAAACAGCAACTTTTTGTTCTTTGTCCATATATAAGCCGCACCTGATTATAAGCCGCACTTTGGGGTCAGACCAAAATTTTAGTCAAAATGGTGCAGCTTATAATCGTGAAATTATTGTACTTGTCCTGGCATGTCCATAGTCTTCCCTGTCCCCAGCACAGCGGCCTTCCAGTCTGGGGCAGAGCAGGTTTCATGGGCCCAGAGGGGGTGAGGAGCCGGTGTGGAGCAGTGAGAGGTTGGTCAGAACAGGAGCAGTCCTGTGACCTGCTGAAGGGATGAGGCAGCTTGGTCCATTCTTTCTCTCCTCTGTGCATGTGGAAGCAATGAATATCTGGCCTAACCCTGGCCTATGTTATTCATCAGAAGTCACTTGATGGTGGAATTTGGCATCCAGCCAGTTCCATGGGGTGTTTCCTTCTTACATCATAATTTCATCTTCCTTATAGACATCTGCAAATTACCCTCCTTCAAATCATGCCTTTTAACTCCTCTTTTCTGGGATGCCAATGAGAACTGTGGTTCACCCAGCAGCCTCTGATGTGAGCTGCCCTTACCTCCTTTTCTTTTTTTTCCTTCCTTGTGCCTCCTTCTCTGAAATAAAGGATGCTAAATCTCAACATGTTTTTGAATGCTGTTTACTCCCCATCTGTGTTGTTTCAAATTCTATGCCTGTAAATACAAGCTACTGGTATAGCCCAGTATGAAAGAAAATATCCCAACATACAGTTGGCAAACACAGCATGCTCACCTCTTGTCTCTGAATGCTGTCTCCCAGTGATTTCTTCAGGGAATCAACACTGATTAAATGTCCCAGTATTTTTCATTGCATTTGGAGGATCTGCAGATCCTTCAAAAAGTGGAAGCATGAAAAAGTAAGTAGGTAACCAAGACCAGTTTAAGGTGGAAACTGTACTTACACTTGAACTACACCACATTCATATCTGAGTGCAAGAGTTCTTCAGGGTTTCCCAAGCTTTATGATCAGACACTCCCAGACTCCAAGCCCTCTCCCTCAGATATTGCTGCTGCTGCTTCAAGCTTCTTACTGGATGGTGAGCCTTGAGGTGAGGTGATTTTCACCAGCACGACTGAGGTTCCCAAACCCCACTGCCCAGGCTGCCTGGCTGGTGAGATGGCTCAGATGGCTTTGGTGCAGCTCTTGAGCTGGCTCAAGTTGGCAGCCTCATGTTTTCCTCCTGGGCAGGCACCAGTCCTGCTCTGCAGCAGGAAGGTTTGAGCCTGCAGTGTACAATCCACCTCATTTGCCCAATGACACCAAACCTACCTTGGTTTGATATCAGGACCCTGTAACTCAAAAAGCTGGAAGTGTTTTGCACCTTTTTCTAATAAAGTCTGTATTTTCACCTTTTAGCTTGATACTATGAGCTTTTCACTGCACAGAATAAATAAAAAATAAATTAAAAAAACAACAAAACACCTCAAAAAATGAAACTAAAACAAACAGTCCAAGGCTAACATGAACAGAGAGCTCTCCTTTTGCTTCCCAAAATGCCACTCAATACTTTTCCTCTTCCTTGCCCAGACAAGTACTGTGTTGTCCTCATGGACCTTTGCTTGGCCAGTGTGCACGAGCAGGTGAGATAGGACTGAAGACTGAAAATTAAATGAAAAGCCCTTTTTGGAAATGAAATGAAAAGCCCTGCCAAAGCCAGCAGTGACTAATCCACTCACAAAATTAGTTGTGGGACAGATGACAATGATTTTCAGAGCCCAATACACCCTGTGAACCACTGTCCCTAAAAACACTTTGGAAATTTGTTAATGTGCCCCCCATATAGGTCCCAGATATCTCCGCTTCTTCCCTCTTCCATTTCAAACCAGTATCACTCTGTTTTCAAAGAGATTATTTTTAGCTCCTCTGAGAGGAAAAGAGGGCTAATGCTGAGAGATTTTTCCACTGTACAGGTAACAGGAATTACAGCCTGCAGCTGGGATTGCTCCCCTCAGATGGAATTGGCAATCATTCCCCACCAACAGTTTCTGCCAATTAATTTAAAAGTGCTGTTCCCCCACCCCCAAGAGAGCTGTCCAGCTCTCCTGGCCCAAATTTTCCAGGTGGTTTAGTTCCACTGGTGTCATCACAATGGGGGCCACCAGCAGAGATTGTCGACTTCAGACAAAATCAATCATGAGCTTGGGCTGAGAATCATTCCCCACTCAATGTGAACTGGGATGGCAAAGAAAAATAAAGGGGGAAGGTTACATTAACTAAAAAAATCTGCATCTAAAGATCAAATCCATTCCTAGGTGTCAGCACCAGCCTGAATTATTAAAGCTGAAATTATTTTCTGAGGTTAATTTTCCTTTCCTTGCTTGTGTTAGCAGATCCTGCCTAGCAACAGAGGTGACCTCTCAAGGCTGCTTCTAGCAGCGTTTCACGTGGCTCTGTTTGTTCACTGCTAGCAGCTCCTTCCCATCCAGACAGGCCAACCAGAATAGCCAGTCCCTCCTCAGTATTACCCTCCAATCGCTGTGACAGACCTGCTTTGTGGCATGTCAAGTTACAAACACTGTCAAGAAAGATTTAAATGCCCCAGAAAACAATTCATCTTTAAATAAAAATAAGTATCTATGAATCATTCCTTTTAAAAACCATCACTTAGGAGAATTCACACTGTCTTGAGTAGTAAAAGCTTCTGTTTGATTCTGAGAAAATCAGAGTAACTCTGACAGAAATGGCTGGATTCCTAAAGCTTTTCTTCCTTCTCCTCCAAGAAGAGATAAAGCCCAAGCCATTATGGTCCCAGACAATCCCTGTTTTCTCAGCTTCTCTCTTTCAAACCGGAGTGAATTTAATCTAAACTCTTAATTATAGACTGGATCCTAAAAGCCACTAAAATAAGGTGCCAATTACAAACTGCTCCTCTGTGATCCAGGTGGTGAGTTAATCACTTCCCTCACATCTGGTACAGCCCCTTCTGCCTTGCAAATCCCTGCCTGAGACTGCTCCCAACTGGGAACAGATTAACCCCTTTCTCTCAAGCATCCAAACTGCTCTGAAGACTTTATCCAGGAGTATTCACAATCCCAACCAGGTATGTTTCTCTTTCAGCTCCCAGCTCCTATTGAGGGCCTCAGAGGGCAGGAGCAAGGCTTAAAATAGGAAAGATATGGAAAATGTCTGTGAACAAAGCTTGGAATTGATTTCCTTGATGCCTGAGAGAATGTAAGGCAGCATGCAGTGTATGCAGGGTAGCTCCCCAGAGCCTGCAGTCACAGCAAGAGCAGGGCACAGAAGGAACCTGCACCTATTCACCACATCTCTGTGCATGCTACTTCTGTACTTTGGAGGGCTGTTTATGCCTGACTTCTTTGCCTGCATGTAACCAATTCCTTTACCTCCCTTCTACTTTAATGCATGAGTTTGTATAGAAAAAAACAGTTGAGATGTGTTTCTGCCATCACACAGAGCACTAAAGGTGATTTGCTTGCAGGACTAACAGCAAAGTCCTTGCATTTTGGCAGCCTTTTCTTGGCATAGACTCATTTGAGTGCCATGTGGAGACCTCCTCTCCTGTTCACCGTAGCACAGATGGCCTCCTCTCCCCTCCCAAGCCACAACTCCAACAGTTATACATAAAACTACCAGGAGAGCAATGTCAGGAAATTATTTCCTATATTTGCCTTTCCACTTGACATAGGCTGATTTCTAAGAAATGAGGAAAAACAACAGTGTTAGCTGGAAAGTTTCCTGCTCAGCTGGCAGGAAAAAAATTCCTCGATGTGGTGACTCTCAGTTTGAGAGCTGGTGTCATGAGCCAAAAATTGATTTATAAACTGTCCTGTCTCATGTTGAGTATTTATAATTCTACAACGCTCTCCCAGAGGGGAGGGATCGCATAACTTAGCCCAGGCTTAAATGACTCCACAAAAAGCAAAGCAATGGTGAATCAAGCTGTGCACAGCAAGGACAAAGAGCCTGTCAGAAAAGTCCCAAATGCTGATTTGCTTAAGGCAAGAAAACCATTGAGTTATGATATTACAGTGGGATATGCATAAAAGGTCTCTTTTGTAAGGTGGTCTCCTGCCTTAACAAAGCACCTCAGGCTATTTTCAAGTGGTTTCTATACACAGTTATTCCAGCTCACTGTTTGCTCAGTTTGCTTCCTTTAAACAGTGGTGACAAGATAAATATCTCTGGGTTCCAATTTATGTTTCTCAACTTTGTCCCAGCACTACCCAGAGTGTTTTGTTGAACAGCTGACTCCGAGCTGGCGCTTGCCTCTGCCTATATGCAAATAGACGATGAGATTGTGGGTTTGGGCCAAAGAAGCAGGGAACACATTAAACAAACAAACTGCAGGGCAGTAATTTAATAGCTAGGCCAGTGCTAAGTATCCTCTGCCCTCAAGTGTGATGAGTCAATTGTACACAGAACCATGCCATACTCAAGAAAATCTCCCAGGTCACCCAAGATAAAACCCTGTGATTGATGAAGTCTTGATTAACTTGAATCGACCATTTAACAACCATCTCTTGTTCTGTCCCAATTGTGTTTGAGCACCGGGAAAGGGCGAGGAGGTGCAGCAGTGAGTCACTGCACACTGACACCCACCCCTGCCCCGAGAGCCTCCGAGTTCCAAGGATCAGTGACAGCGAACCGGCACAGATGCCACTATGTGGGCTGCCCCTGGAGGGCTGTGTGGCAACCGAACGCGGCTCATGTGGGCATCACTGTCCCCGAAGTTAGGGATGTGGGCAGGAGTGATGTGTCACACGCTATCAATAGCCACTCACAGCGCCTTCAGAAACCAGGGATAATTAACAACCACGGAAAACTCACCTACCTGACACATGGTTCAGCTCTCCTTTTAGTTACTTACAGTTGCTCAAGTGAATTTGCCAGGGAAAGAAAGCTTTTCCTGGTGTTTCAAACTGATTCGACTGATTTATTTTTTTAATCCATTTCTTGGCTCTGTCATTTTGCTTTCCTGCCTCTAGTTCTGAGCTGTTCCTGGTGTTTAATCAGCTCCTATTTTTTCATGTGTAAGTGTCACTGGATTTATCCTGTTTGCTCGCTATTTTGGGAGAGGGAATACTGCACTGGTCTGTTCCTTTGGGAATTACCCACAACAAGTATTCCAAACAGAAACACATTTGCTTGTGACTTACTGGACTGGGAGAAGCCAGCCCCCTTTGCCCACAGGCAGTTACACTGTCCGAGTTCTGTGAGCTTAAGGGAGCAAGGGAAGAAAAAACAACAACTCCCAGACAAGGCTGCAATCCCCAGCAGGTTTGACTACCAGATTTTATCTGCCATGGAAGGGCTCTGTGGGATCATTACTGAATTGATACTGGGAGACAGGAAAAGAGGAAAACACAGGTCAATTGAGAATCAAGTTCAAAACCATCCCAGTCCTTGTGATGTGCTTTGTCTTGAATCAGTTTGTTCTCAGCTATCTAAAACTGGATCTTTTCAAACTGATTTAGAAGCTGCCAAGTGTCTGCATGATTTTTTGGGCAAAAATCTGCAAGGGACTGGAATGAGATCAGACATGTTTCCCTTGGTGACTGATCAGATTTGAACCTCAGATTCCATCAGACTGAGATCAGTACATTTCCGTGGAGAAAAGTCACACTAAATTATAATAGCTGAGTTTTTCAAAAACAAGAATTAGGAAATTCCAATGTAAGTGCTATACTGCAAGAAATTCAAATGAATCAGTTCCTATCATCCACTTCCTTGTGCCATTTTACCTCTGAAATATAGTCATGGTTCTGAGGGCACTCAAAGACCTTAATTGCACTGACTGGCCTCACCAGCAGCTGTGTTTAGCTCTTGTAGATCCATGTGCCATCCCTAGGAGCTCTGCCTGTGCTGGCTCTACCTCCAGCTGCTGGCTTGCCTGCCCTCTGGGAACATCAGGCCATTGCTGTGCCCTGGCAAATACTCTGGAGGCTGTTTTCCACCATGTGGCCTTCAAGGGCTAAGAGTGGTTAATTGGTTCAGTCTAATGAGTATTTTCAAACTGGATTGATTGGTCTAGATTTTAATAGGGTACCTGTGAAAGTCCATTTGTTTTTTGCGGTTTAGAGACTCATGAAGGGGATCCCTCCATGTAGCCTCCCACATTCCAGGATGAGGCTGCATTATGAGCTAAGTCCCTATTGCCTAAGTCTCTCTGAAATAAATGGGAGTGAGGCACCTACATGACGCCTTTTGGAAATCTGTCTAAACACTGTCATAATAATAAATAGCTGTCACATTAGCAGTTGCCTAGAAGCTTGACTAATAATGATGCAAGAACAGCATGATGAAATACTTTTCCATGCTTTATTGGCAAGCTACTGGGGTCCTTTTTTGCTTTGTTCCTGCTTTCTGCCACCTCAAAATACATGGAGTGTCCATCTCTTCACCTAAAGAATTCCTCTTCAAGAGCCTGGCCTACCATGCCCTCCATCCTGTGATGGAGTGTTCATATCAAGTGGTCGCTGCCGCAGCTCAGTTCCCTGCACTCTTGATGTCCTGTTGTCTGCCTGTGTTACAATTGTTGACACATAATCATGTGAAGGCAAATATCCTCCTCACATCACATCCTGCAAACCTAGGAAGGGACCTTGCTCACCTCTGTCAAATGTGAGCAACCTGCATGTGGAGTCACAGTGAAATGAGAGAACTGAATCAGGCATATTGTGGGTTGCTCACATGAGTCCTGTGCTACAGTTTTGTGAGCCCACCTGAGTTTAAATCTGTAGTGATTCTTACTTTTCTTGTTCTCACCTGTTTCACTGGCTTATGAGTGACTCAGGCTGCCTTTACTAAAAGTCCTTTGCTAGTCTATCTCAGAGCCTGTCCTGTCACATGTGCTGGATAATTACATTATTCACCATATAAGCAACTGACCACATGGAAACCCTCAAGAACTCTTCCTTTGGGCTCTCATTGAAAATAGAGACTGGAATGGAAGACTCTTTTCCTTGTGCTCCTGGTCAAGTCCCCCTCTGGCAGGATAAGGGACTTCAGATCATTTGTTTGTACTCTCTTGTACTCCTAATTTTTATCTCTGAAGCAAGAACTGCATTGCTTACTCAGCTTAGCAAACTACTTGAAAATCTTTGTGTGTACAATACTGTGTGTTCTGATGTAACACCTGGAGAGAAATCCTTTCCCGCTTCTGTGGGGGTCTCTGGAATACCCTGGAATAAACCATAGCTCACCTCTCCTAGGCTGCCCCAAAGGCAAACACAGTAATGCTTACTCAGCAGTGCAGCTGGGCTCAGCCCCCTCACAGATCTCTGAAGCACTTGCAGAAGGGGAGCTGTGTGTTTTCTGTTTCCTCAGATATGGATTCATCTCACAGGCTTCACTTGCTGAAACACACTGTCCCTGCAGGGAGTGGTGCCACCCACGTGTCATGGCTGCTAGATAGAAACCAGATGTGAAGTCTTCTTCCTTCTCAAGATTTCTCCATCCTGGAGACTGGTGTTAAACACAGACATCTGCTGAGCTCTCCTCCTTGTCAAGGGTTTAGGGGTTAGGTCTTCAAAGAGCCAAGAGCAGTTGTTGGTTGCTGTAAAATTGTTTATGGCAGAAGCACATGAGTCTCAGAGACAGAGTCCCAAGTGTTAAAGTCTGTGCTGAGACAAAGAGTCCCAGTTACATGCAGAGGCCACAGCCTGGTATAAAGTCCCAAGCAGAGGCAGGAGCAGCGGTTCTCTGGTACAGAATCCTGAGCAGAGGCAGCAGCTCCCTGGTACAGAGTTCGAGAAGAGGCAGGAGCTCCCTGATGTTTCTTTTTCTTCTTCTCTTCTTGTTCTTCTTCTTCTCCCATGTGGTGGTAGTGATGATGATGATGATAGAGGAAGAGAGCGAGGGAGAGAGCTCTCACCCCAATGCACAGATTTTTATTTAATTACCCAATGAGCTAAAAACATGAACCTAAAACGTTCCTTCTAAACCTATTAGAATTCTAGTTCTATAGTACAAAATTGGTGTTAATTCTTACATAATTTACACACATAGCTTTATCTATTCATACAAATAGTTCTATCTGTTCTATCTAAAAAATGTAAGCAATGTTCTTACTATGCTTTCATTATGTCTGGGGCTAAGTTTCTGAACTTTTACCAAGGGTTACATTTTACACTAGATTCTAAGGCTTTTGCTTTCTTAAGGCACTGAAAGCATACTCTTGGTTACTTACTTAAAACTTCTACTTCATATTTATGTGACTTAGTAATATTTCTACTTACTTAAAACTAAAGCTTACACTTCTATTTCACGTCTGTGTGGCTTAATATACTTTAATTTCTCTATAGGTTTTAATTCAATCCCTGCATTCTGCTCTCTCTCTGAAGGACCCAGAGAAAGCTCTGTTTTGCACACTCCAACACTGCCTGGTCTCACATACATTGTACCTTCACTATTTGACTGTTTGACAATGACCAAGGATTATGAATCCTGATTGAGACAAAAGGATCACACAATAAGCCTCTATCCCACCATTTCAGTGGTATGGATGAAGTTGTTTATTGGGTAGATTTCCATCTCCTGTCACCTTCCCTTGCATCTTTTCTCTCCCCTTTTTGTGTGGGCCACCTGTTTCTTCCCCCAGGCTCTGCTTGCCTTTTTCACTCTGCTCCCTCTGAATTTAGCATCTTTGATAAATGTCTTTGGGCAGATATCTGTTAACAAAAGAGAGCAGTAAGCCTAGAGTGGGGCTGGCTGTTTTCCTTCAAACAGGCTCACCTTTGACACTCAGAAGTGTGCCTCCTAAGCAGGGGGTGGTACTGTTAAAAGGCTGAAAGCAATACTGAATCAGCTTCAAGACCTTTGAGGAAATGCTGCGTTGACTGAGGCTGGGAAACTCCACCCAGAGCTCCAGGAACAGCGAATGGGGAAGACTGACAATACTACAAAGATTTCTTCTCACTCCCGTCTGTGAAGTGACAATTGTAACAAACCAGTTTCATCTCTTGGTAAGTGCAACCAAAAATGAAACAGTTACGGGAATTCATCTGGGCCTCAGGTGTGTGTACATTTATATATTCCCAAGTTAGTAGACTCCTCTGGTTATATAAAAAACCCAGCAACCCAGTGCAGACATTAAAGTGTCCTGTTCTGTACAGGCTCTGAATGTCTCTGCATGGGGCCCTTTCTAGCCCAATCTGTCTTTGTTCTCACCCAGTGCTCACAAACAATAGGGACAGCCCAGACTTTCTGATGAAGTCCACGTGCGTTGGAGTAGCTGCTCTCCCCAAACTGTTTATCTCCTGGTAGACAGCTGTTGTGATATTTTTCTGTGCCAAGGGAATGGTTTCAGCTTTACTTTCTCAGCTGAGGATAAAAGCGCCCTTGAAACCACCTCCTATAAAATACAGGGGAGTTGGCAGCTGGCCCATTGCATCAGCTGGGTCAGTGGGGCACCACCCCACCCCATGGCATCTTCTCTCCACTCAAACACATGTGCATCAAACCAAGCCTTTGCGTGGAGGAAGTGGCAAAATCAGATGGCTGTCATCCATGAGTTGCACACCTGGCAAAATCTCCCCCAAAGGAAAGTGATAGCATATGTGATCTTGCAGAACATTGCCACTGGACAGGATTTGTAGGACAGGACTTGCAGACTTAAACGTGAAAGTTCTCCTTGTTTCAGCAACTGAAGGACCAAAAAGAGAAGGCTTAGCGATGAAAAACCCTGCAAGATCCTTGCCCCACTGTGATATGTTTGTATCGCCATCCATCCTGCATAGCAGCCATGCTTTCTTTGCGAGGGCACGGCAATGAG
The DNA here is from genome assembly GCF_009819885.2 of Catharus ustulatus. Classification (NCBI taxonomy): domain Eukaryota; kingdom Metazoa; phylum Chordata; class Aves; order Passeriformes; family Turdidae; genus Catharus; species Catharus ustulatus. Next base: position 17,473,300 of record NC_046223.1, read on the forward strand.
GCTCGCTGCAACAGTGCCTGGCTCCAGGGGGCTCTGTGTCCGTCTGCCGCCTCCCTGGGCTGCTGTGTGCACAGCGATGACTCCTCCTTTCTGCAGGACACCGCTCTGCATTCCCTGGCACCTGGCCTGCTTACTGGCTCCTTTCCTGATGTCTTAATAACGGCACGGAAATTCAAAGTCCCTCTTCGGACATTAAGAACCTTCTCTGATAGGGCTCCTGGGTCTTTTGGGCTTTTACACTTTAACACCTCTTAAAATTCAGCCAACAGCTACTAGGCATGGTGACAGGGTAATGACAGCAGCTCTGTCATTATGGAGAGGGTGTGGAGGGACTGCTTCATCACTGACCTTCATCTTTTGATGCTGAGATTAACTGTATAAATAATTTCCCCTGGCAAAAAATACAACCATCTGAAAAAGTATCTGTAAATCTGTAGCACTTGTGCCTGTGTCAGCTTTCAGGTGAGCCAAAAGCAGTGAGTATCTGCTTGTGATACCAAATGAAAGACAATGTCGTTTTTGTGTGTGTCAGTAGGCTTACCTTATGAGAATGAAGCTGCAGGCTGTACCATCTCCTCTGAAAAACACAGGCTATCAGTAGCCACTGCCAAATAACAAGAGCAGCTCGTGGGATGAACCCAGCCTTTGATGCGAGGCAAAGCTGAGAAGGCACAGAGGGGGCAGTGAGGAGTCACGCTGTCTCCCAGAGAGATCCCAGCCTGTAAGCCTGGCTCTATATTTCAGCTGCCTCCTCTCTGCTGCCAGAAATCCTGGGCATGGAAGGAACAGCAATGGAAAATCCCACTGCATCATTGTTCCACCTCAGGCATGCCAGGTTTGGTAGGCTTAACTTTGCCACACAGGAATCCACAAGTGTACCAAAAGATTTTTAGTGGTGCTGGAGACAGAGCAGGAACAAAAACCACTGAACTGAGAGTTTTTAAAGGGAGAGGATGTGCACAAGCAGCCCCCAAGCCCTAACATTCAGTGGGATGTATCCAGGTCCTGCTGAATTCCACTGAAGTTTTGTCACAGGATTTAATTAGATTAATATGTTGGTGGTTAAGTTTCACTGCACAGTTCTGTCTGAGATTGTGATTAATTCCTCAGTCACTCAATTCTCTCTGAAATGCTTCCTATAGAGTTGCTCACATCACTGAAAAATGTCTTTAGATGGGGCAAATATTAAAGGTGGGTCTCACTAAGGCTGTTGGGTGTGGGCATCTCCCCTTTGGTTCATTAAGTTCCAGATCTAACACAGCCTTTTTTGCTCCGTTGTGTCAGAGAAGACTGGCTCCTCTAGAGTAATTTGAGCTATTGTGATATGAATTAGCTGTGGAAAAAGGCCAGGGTCTTCCCAAAACCTGGCATAAGAAGTAAATGAACAAACTGCTGACTGCACTGCATTTCCCTATGTCAGAGGAGAATTAACTAATGTTTTCAGGCTGCTTTGAAAATTAAAAGTGCCATGTGGCACAATACTGCTGATCCTGTTTTTCTCTCTGTGGCTGACACGTAGCATGTCCCTTACAAGCTAATTGGAAATTGCTTTTGGTATTTTTAGTGTTTTTCAGCAGAGCTGCTACAGTCTGCTGCTTTGTTCTATTAAACGTGCCCTACCTCATCCTCCCCTACCCCCCCTTCCTCTAAGCTCCTCTGTGAGGGAAATAAAAACATCAGTCCCTGGCACCATCTGTCAAGCACAGGCTAATCCATTCTCTGCTTGTCTCATGGTCAATTTGGTTTCTCTCTGATTGGTACAGCTACCCTTCTTATTCCTGAGAATTTAATTTTATTCATAGGTTTGGGCTTTGTTTTCATGGTAATATTACTGTGATGATTGCAATATTCAGACATACAACCCCTCCATATGCCCAGACTGGAGAAGGGTACTTAAGCAAACCTGTAACCTGCCAGTAAGGCAGGGAGCATTGCTCTGCCCCTTGTACAGAGGGAAAGAGAGGCAGGAAGAGCCAGCTTGCCCTGGGATGTGAGGTGCCTCAGCAGCAGAGCTGAGCACTGAGCTCACAGGGCCCCAGATAAGACCCAGTCACCAGCGCTGACTAAAGCGCCACTGCTCTGACTCTCTTTCTGCTGTTTGGGCTCTGTTTGTGGTGATCTCCATGGGAGCTGTGCAGAGATGAGTAAGGCATGGACTTTTGTATAGCTCCTGTGACACGACTGAGCAGATCCACCAGGGACATAGCTCGTGGTTACCCAGCAGATCAGGACAGCCTTAACAAAGGGGGCATGTTAGGCCAGCTGTTTCCTCCATTTGCTGCTGGTAAACGGGGCCCCAGGCAGGGTTTTATGGCTTCCTTCTAATGTTCTCTGCACTTCTGCTGTCCCTGTGCCATTAACCAATTGGTGATTGCTGTCTGATGGACTGCTCCAACACCTTTCACTCCCTTTCCATGACCTAAGAGAGGCTGATGAGAGGCCAGTGAGAAATGCCAATGCTCAGCTCTGCTCAGGATCAGGCCAGAACTGACCTGAAGCACCAGATTAGGCCAGAGCTGAAGAGATCTGATTTTCTGGAGGTTTTTACAAAGCAAACAGTAGCTCTTAGCACATTGTTGTTGACCTGTCACTGACTATCTACCCTGACACAGGTTGTTGTGTTTTCTTCTACCTCATCATTTCTTTTCATAAAAGAATCCATGCAAAAGACAGACTGAAGAGCAGCTGGGTGTGTAAGCATGTCCTGTGTGCTGTACATTCACAGAGATGCCCCTTCACCTCTGTGTGAAATCACAGGAGAATCCTGCTGACTCATTCCTTTTGAATTCCTCATCCGTTACTGCAGCTCCTCTGGTGATACCACATGGACAGACCTAGGAATGAAAATACTTTCTCTAGAACAGAACTCCTTAAAATGGCATGGCTTCCCCTGTAGAAGGAAAACAACGCCTTTTTGAATCTCTTTTTCATAACTAACAACTCAAAAGGATTTTTTTTTTCATTGTATTTTGTCCAAGACCACTATTTGCCAAGGAGGCAGTCTGTGAGCACTTAAAACTGGCAGGGAGCTGATAGCTTTTGCAAACAATGGCCAAGGGCCACACTTTGCCTCATTCTCCTCTTATCTTTCATCTCCACAGTGGGCAGTGTTTAAGATATCCCACAAAGCTTTCAATGTGAAAATGGCCTGCAAGTCTGCAAACAGCATGAGTCACAGCTTCACTGAGGTAGGGATGCTGCCAAAAGACATCTCTGTGCCTTTCTACACCTCCAACCCTCACAGGGCCCCATAGTGTGGTGAAGCTCGCAGCCAGGGTAGGCCAAAGCCCTGGGAATGCCTGGAGACAGGATTCCCCTTCCACCCAGCCAGGTCCATGGCAATGTGCTCTAGGGGTGCAGGGAGGTGTTGGGGGGCTCTGGAATTCAGCTGTCCTAAGAGTGGGAATTTCTGCCAGGCTGTGAGGGAGGCAGGGGAGTCTGGAAGGCTGTAGAAGGGGGAGTGGAGAGCACCAGCCTCAGGTGCCTGGGAAATGGAACTTGGCGGGTGGGGAAGGGCTGAGTGCTGCCGTAAGGCTCCAGCTTTGGCTCTGACACCAGCTCCAGGCCTGGCTCCTGGACCTGGCTCCAGCCCCCCAACACCTGCAGCACTGAGCACTGCCCTGATCGCCGTCCTCAGCACTGGTAATTACTCAGCTCTGAGCCTCTCACCTCAGCAAAGACATTGAGGTGCTGGAGTGTGGCAGGCAAAGGGCAACAAGGCTGGTGAAAGGCCTAGAAAGACTTGTGAGCAATGGCTGTTCAGCCTGGGGGAGAGCCCATCGCTCTCCTTACCTCAGAGGAGGCTGTGGGGAGGTGGGGCCAGTCTTCTCTGACCTCTCTGTAGCAACAGAACCAGAGGAAATGGCCTTAAACTGGGACAGATTAGACAGAAAAGAATTGGCATTGTTAGGGTGGTGAGGCATTGGAATAGGTTGTTCAGGGAGTCATCGTCCCTGAAGGTGTTCAAGAGGACACGGTGCTGGGTGGCGTGGTGTAGTGATTTAGAAGCTACCGTGGTAGTGCTGAGTGGGCGATCAGACTAAATCATCTTAAAGGTCTCTTCCAGCCTCAATGATTCGATGATTCTGTAATTCTATAACTGTAATTCTGCGATTCTGTAATTCTGTGACTCCGTGACCCGGCGTGACCCGCCGGGCTCGGCCGCGAGGCGACCCGGGGAGGGGCGGGGCCTCGGCTGCAGCCAGGGGGCGGGGCCGGGGCGGGGCCTGACCGCGCTGATTGACAGGCGGGCGGGGCGGGGCCACGGCGGGGCGGAGCTGCGAGGCCGATCCGGAGAGCCGGGGCCGTGGAGGGCGGGGGAGACACCGGGTACGGAGCTGCCACCACCGCCGCTCCCCGGCGCCAGGTAACCGGGCGGGGGCTGCGCCCGCCCCCCGCTACCCGGGGAGGCCGAGGCGGCTGGGGAGGGAGGTGGCTACCGCCGCTCCGCGCCGCGGCGCTGTGTCTGTCGGGCCGCGGCGGAGCCCCGGGCGAGCCGCTCCGGTCCGGTCCGGCGGCGGGCGCGGAGAGGGGCAGCGGCAGGCCCTGCCTGACCCGGTGCGTTACCCGGCGCCGCCACAAAGCACCGGCCTTCCCCCGCCGCGTCCCCTTCTCCGTCACCGTCTCCCAGCGCCGCCCAGCCTTCCCGGCGGGGGCCGGTACCGAGCGTCCCCTCCCTCGCCGCCGACACAACTTCCTCCCCCGGCCCCGCACCGGGCAACTTTTCGGGCCGGTTCTTGTGCGGAGCCCCGGGCGGGTGGGCGCGCGGCCGTGCCCGGGCCCGCTGCGGGAGCGGGGGAGGTTCGGTGATGGGGGGCGGCGGTGGGCCCTGGGCACGGCCCCTCGGCGCGGCGGAGGCGGTGGCGGTGCCTCCCCGTCAGCTGTTTCCTGCTGTTTGTTGTCAGGGCTCCTGCGCTCCCGGCAGCGCCCGGCGGCGGCGGGGGGGACGGGACGAGCCGGGCCGGCCCCGGTTGGTTGCGCGCGCCCCCGTGACTGCGCGCGGGCCGGGCCGGGCCGGGCACCGCCCCCGCGCGCGCGCGGCTTTGTGTGTGCGCGGCTCCGGCACCAGAACCGGGACCGGCACCAGAACCGGGACCGGCACCTCCCGCAGCGCCGCCCCCGGGCCCGGCCGCGGGGGTTGCGCAGGGGTTGAACCGCCCTGCCCTGGCGCACGGGGGTGGCGGCTCCGCCTGACGCATCGCCGCTCCGCCGGCCGAGGTGTCCCCGCCGGACAGGTGCCTCCCTCCCGCGGGGAGCTGCCCCGGCTCCAGCCGCGGGGCTTGTTTGCTTTGTGGGGGTGCTCGCGGCTCGCTCGTTCTCTGCTAGCGCTTTGGTTGGGGTTTTCCCCAAGAAGTATGGATTCCCAGGGAGCTGAAATATTATGCCGGCGCTTTTCCGCTCTGGGAAAGGTTCTAAGTCAAAGCAAAAATGAATGTGAAGACCCTTGTCTGTCTGCTTCGTTGGTTAATTTGTGCACAGCCCTCAGCTGTACTATGCAAGCAGATGTGGGTTAGACTAATTCAGCGTGTTTATTTAAGAATAAAGGCCGTGTTTTGGACTGATATTGCCGTAGAATTTAATAAATTATTTGTCTTTCGTTTCTTTAAACAATTAACTCGGGTTTAGGGTTAGACTGAGGGATTAACCAAGTACACACGGTTTTAGGAGAGAGAAACAGGGCAGGGCTCTTTCGAAAGTGGTATCACAGAACAGCTCTTGATGTCAGCAACTAATGGCCCTAGATTAACCATTAGCTTAACTGATGTTTATGACTGATGGCTGAAAGGGAGGGAACTTGCTCCCCAGTGTAAACATTGTGTAAACACGTGGCTGTATGTAACTGCTGTATAGATAATCCTATTTATATTTTTATATGGACCCTCATTCTGGATGGCTGAATTCAAGTCGTGTGTGGCAAGCAAAACTGTCAGTTTTTAAGTTATGCTCTCTTTTTCTAAAGCAGTCTTGAAAAACAATATTTGGAGGCTTCTGTCATCTGCTACTTTCACTTCTGTACTTACGGCAGTACTTAGAGATGCAGAGCTTATTGTTTATATTTAGATTTTAATAATGACGAGTGAGTTTCAAGTGTGGTTGCCAAATGTGTGAGGGCAAATGAAACTGCGTCTCAAAGCCCAGCAGAGAAGATGACAAGAACAGGCTGGATTTGTTACTTGTCACAGACTGAGGGCTGCACACATATTTATATATCTGTATTGAACATGATAATCATCACAAGCTTGGAGGAATGTTGTCCAAGTCAGGTCGTTGGTTCATGTTTGTTTACTAACATTTGACCTATGTTGAAATCTTGGGTCACTCAGCTTCCACTGAAACACATAATTCCCTTAAGCAAGATTTAACTTAAAAATTGCTTGCTAAATATGTAGATGAAATGCCTTTACACTGTGGATGCTTGTTAGCAAGGTGATCTCTAATTTTGGAGCCTTTACCTACATTTAGGACCTTTCTAGTTTATATAAAAATCTCTTGGTTATGTGCACTTAGTGTATAAGCACCCTTTCTGCCAGCTGGATGTCGCTGGTTTGGATGATGGTTGTCTTTACACCATTTCTTAAAAGGCCGGTAATTGGATTTCATTTTTAATGACTCATGAAATCAGAGATGTCTTTGGATGAAGTTTTGTATCACTTCAGCACTAAAATTAATGAAAACAGGAAATGTGTAGTTTAGCTTTCAGAATCTCAACTGCTGAAGCAGTATAAGAATAAATTTATTACAAATCAAGGAAGTACAGCTCTCTTAAAAACAGTGGAGTAATTAGGAAGGGGAAAGGAGGAAAATGAAGGGAAAATGAAGCAGGGTGACAGGTCTAGTTGCTAGTTTTGGACTCTGTGTTGTGGTAGGAAAGAAAATTAATCTGAGTCTGATACCATTTGTAAACTAATACTTTTATATGTTATCTAGCGAGAGTATTGTGAGGGTTTAAGTTACACTGTGGGAGATGCTGAGATAGGGGGGCTCTCTGAGAAACAAGCACCCATCTGTGTGGCTCTGCTCTCTGTAAGGGTGAAACAAAGTACCCTGGGTCAGTGCTTGAGCGCACCAACGTGATGTAAACAAATTTAAATGCCAGTATCCCAGTGCCCACCTTACCTAGGAAAAAATCCAGTTTGCAATAGGAAATGATACCACTGCAACCTGCAATACAAAGTTATGCTGCTGCAACTTGCACAAGGCTGTTTTTATCCTGCAAGGCAGTCTCTTGTTGGTGGGTGCTGTCCCCTGCATCTGGGCGCAGCTTACATTGCTTTACCAAAACCTGTTCTGTCATTGGACTGTATTAAGTTCCTTTCACAGTTTGCTCAGTAGCTAGGTGGTTCTGAAGAGCACAGTATGCTGCTTCAGTTCAGCTTCTCTCCACACTTGGCTACATGAGGTGGTTTCAATTCTGCATGTAGGCAGAGGCCAGGCTCTGTTTGCTTGGACAGTTGCAGAAGTTGGTGGCGGACGTTGAATCTCCGACCTCCTAAGAGACAGACCACGTGTGTATTTTTGGATGCACCCTCACCTGTGAGCAGGGAAACCTGGGAAGGTGAGGAGCAAGTTTTTTTTTTTTCCTTTGTGATTCTTTAATGCGTGGTCTTGTGCAGCTGTGCTAAGAATTCTCTTTCCTCTTTTGTCCATCTCTGAGATGAGAAGAGGAAACTGAAGCCCAGTTCCTGAGATGAAGTTTCAGTCTGGTTCCAGGGTAAGTACATCTTGAGAGTGTTTCAGTGTGCTTAGGGGAATGCATAGCCTTTTCTCAAAGGGTAGAGATGCTAATTTGCTCACAAAGTAAAATGGTTTTGGTGGGTAAAATGATGAAAGAGAGGCAGTCACAGTTCATTGTCCTTTAACTAGCAGCTGTTCTCTGTTGTAGATGTGAATGCAGTAGATGGTGCTGAAGCAACACTGAGGCTCCTCCTGTGAAATATCCACAGTCCAGTGTGTATAGAGAAAGTGCTTGCTGGCTCTCCCAAGTGTTGACGGTCCTGTGTCTTCAAGAGATGCATTCCAGGACAAGAAAACACTGACTGTTAGTTTTAAAAATGTTAATAAATAATTGTTTGTGTTACTTTTTCATTCTTTATTGATGGTGAAGGTGGGCAGATGAAGTAGTACAAATACCAGCCAAATGGTGCTTCAGGGTGTGTGTACAGACAGTGGTCAAATTTAAGCTGTTGAATGTCAACCCTTTAATATGGTTGTTGCTCAGTTTTGCTGAAATCAACACTGAAAGTGTCTGGGGAGTCTGGGAGCTACTGTTCTTTGAATATACATTACAGCACTCAGCCACAGTGCTTGTGTTTCCTGCCTGTCCATGTGCTCACTGGGAGAAGCATGCAGGGAGGAAATGTGATTGAGAAGTGGTATCAAGGTTTATGCTGGAATAATGTACTGTCAAAATCATGCACTATCAGCAAACCTGGCCTGCTAGGTAATAACGAGCTATCATTGATTGCTCTCCTAAAGGTCCTCTCAGGAAGGTGGTCTGGGTGCTGAATAATGGCAGTGTCATCATCTCTCAGTTCATGAAAGTGCCCTCTCTTGGAACTGGGGGGATTTGACATGTAATGGATACTCTATATCCCATTAAGGAAAGTGAATAAGTCTACCTTTCTTACATTGCAGCCATTCATTTAATATAATGACTTTTGTTTGGTAATTTGCATGAAGGCAGGAGCAGTAGAACTTCATCACTGATACATACCCAGTAGAGAATGCTTTGCTGATTTTAAAAGTGAAATCATGGGCCAAAAAAATCTGTTCTTTCCTCAGCATTTGGTTTTGTGAATAACCAAGATCCCTGTCCACTACTTCTGAAAATTCTGCTGGTAGCATGATGGAGTTGGTGGGATACAGTAGTGTCACTTTCTGGAGCTGTAAGTAGCACTAAGGAACCTGACTGGTTCTCTGGACCAGTGGAAGTTATTTCCTGTGTTTTTACTTGTAAATAGTGAATGAATAGCCAAGTGCACTTACTGTATTTTCCTCCCTTTATTAGGAGGATCTTAAGCTTTAGAAATGCTTTTATGTTTTACAATTCTTTGGCTTCTCATTTAAGAGAGCCCTCCCACTGCCTATCAAAACTGCCTATAAGTGGCTTTTTCAGATAATTTATGCATGTATGAAAATAAATAGACGCCTGCACCTTTTCAATTGGTAGTGAAACTATAGGGGAAAAAAATCTGCACTGTTAATTTCTGTGACTTTGGACACATCACTTCTGTTTGTAAGGGGCAAGAGCCGGAGAGCCACGGAAAATTGTTTTCCCCTTGTTCTCTTGTGCTTCTGGATTTTTTTTGTGTGTGGTAAGCATACCCTACAGGATTCAGGGTCCTTACATAAGGAGAGAGGAGTCTTTATCTGCAGCAAGTACCTTCTTGATTTGGTCTTATAAATGAACGTTATGTTTTTAGCTTGGGGGAAGAAAAAGGGAGGGGAGAGCATGCAAGGATTCCAAGTTGAAATTTGTTTCTCTATTTTACAGGAGAGGAAAAAGCAAAATCTCCATGTTAGGTTTTTTAGAAAATTCATGATAATGTGTGGCATTTTAAGTCTTTTTTGCTAGCAGTCATTTTGTACTTTTTTCCTACTTTTTACTGCTGTGAGCAGTAACATAAAGATTAATATAAGGTGACTAGTTTTATAATGCTTCAGCTGGGCCCTTACAAATTCATTGAATTCAACAATCAGAACTGAGGTCAGAGGTAGCTGTAGCCTGCTATGTATTTTGACTGAAGTCTACCAGGTGCTAGTTAAGTGTAGCGGTTACTGTGAAAATGTTAGACACTAGACACTCTGGTAACCTTACAGTATTTCAGTAGTTTCTTAAGAAAACATACACAAAATCTACACTGTTTTGACCATTACAGTGCTGATTGTAAAATTTAATTTTCTAAATTTTTTTAATGTGTATTATTTCAAGAATATTCATTTCCTTATGCACTGTATTCTGAAAAAATGTTTTCTGGTACCAGTTTGTTTGTTAGATTCTGCTGCAACTTTAGGTTACTTTCAGCTCTTTAAGGTAATATAAATAAGTAGGATTTTAGGCCTTGTATTACTGGGCAGATTTTTCAGCCTTAAGTCTTGGAATATATTTATTTATGCATTTATTTTGATGTTTGAGATCTTTGGGACTCAAGACTTCAGTCCATGCCATAGTGCCATATCCAGAAGTAATACATTTGTGTGTTGCTGTGACTTCTAACTTGCTTGTTTGAATTGTGCTCCCTTCTGAAGTGTTTAATTTCCATTTTTAGCGTCTCTGGGCTACTGCTTTTCTGAGGGCACTGACATGAATTATGATTTTAGGCAGGTGGTGCACTTGCATTTGAAGTGTTTAGGTGCATTTTTCAAAATGTCGTGCTGTGCAGGGTCAGTCTGTGTAAAGGATGTGTTCTGGACACCAAACTCTGTGTTTGTTTTGCTCTTGATGATCTAGGGATGGGTCTGGATTTATGTTGTGTTACCTTCTAAAAATACTGACAGGGTGGGCATTGTGTTTTCTGTGGAAGAAATACTCCTTTAGATGCTGATTCAACATTTACTGTAACTTACGATCAGTTGATTGTTTTGAATCTACAATACAATCAGCACAAATATAACATCCAAAATTAGGAAGGACAGCACATGGACCTAGGCCAAGTGCCTTATGGGCATATCTGTTACAATTGCCTTAATTGCTTGTATTCAGGGTTTCTTCTGGCTGGAGACTTTTACTGATACTTATTTATTCACACTTATTGTCTGTTGATTTTTCTTCATTCTATCACTGTTCACATTTTAATTTTTTTTTTTTTGCTTTTGCTTACTGGGAAAGATAAAGGCATATTAGGAAGGTATAAAGCTTAGGGGAATCTAAATGAAAATGCTTTCTGTATTTTGAGTGGAGTCACACCTCTAGTACTCAGACCTGCTTTATTTATCCTTTGAATAAGAGAAATGGGTATTATATCACATTTAAAAGGAAGAGTCATGACATTGGTTTTAATTTTTATGTATCCTTCAGATGGGATACAGAAGTTTAATAGTGATTTGAAAAATCTGAAGGTAAGGAACCTGAGCTAAAATAACCCTGTTCAATTTTAGGAACCCTTTTTGTTGCCTCACACTGTAAGAAAACAAAGTGTAAAATAAAGCAATTGGGGAAAAAAAATCATTATCTCGGTAACTTCTGATTTCTACACGTAAAATGGTGTATTAAGCTCTGTGTGTGCAGGTGCAAGTTTTAGTCCATTTGCTTTGTGCATGTCAAGAGCAGGCTTTAAAAAACTGATCCCCTAAAACTTGCAATGAGGTTAAATTAGGTATTTGTGCTCCTTAATGGTGTTTAACTTAGAATATTCAATTAGATGAGCACAAAATTTGATTGACTTCTTTATGAACAGCACAGTCTCCTATTCTGAAAAGTAAAACCCACACAATTCTAATATTGCAGTGTGTCAGGTTTACTTTGCGCTGCTCAGCGTGACAAAAGCGGAGACAATACATTTTTCTGATTGCACATCTGAAGCATAAATGGAGGTGCATTTAACTTGTTTAATTATAGAAGTTTAGTTGTAAAACTTTTGCAGTTGAAAGGGAAATAACATCATAATTCAATTCCTTTGTCATGTTATATCATCCTTCGTGATTTAAGTTTTCGGCTATATGTTCTGTGCCTACTCACTAGTTAACTTTGAATAATTTCTGTTAGTTGGTGTGAAGTTGGTGAGACACTTTAGTTTTCCTAAGCAGTGAAGAGGCTGATTTATCAGGCATGCTATAAAGTTTTTAAGCTCTGTTTTTTTTCTCATTGGTGTTGCTGAGGTATTTTAGTGATGAGGCTTTGGAAATATCTTGGATAAATGACACAGTATTTTGTGTTTGGATTAGGCAACTTAAAACATTCTTATATGAAACTGTCTGGTGTAAAGACTGGGTGGATTGTTTGTTATGTGAAATAGCATCCAAACCTTTCCTATGTCGGTGTGTATATGAAACAAAGAAGTGTCAACTCAAATACAGCAGCCAGGGTGCTATACCAACATTCTGGGTGGTGATGTGTGATCATGTGTCATAAATTGTGCAAAGCTATGGGGAAGTGACATTATAAATATGTATTATAAAAAGTGGGGGTGACCTGGGAAAATTAAGCTATAATTGTCTTAGTGACTCAGTGTAATTCTCAGTGCTTCATTTCTTAGTGCTGACTAAGATGAGTGAGTTGTTGGCAATGTACTGAAATGGAATTTCAGTATTATGTTAAAGGATGTGGAAGATTCTGACTTTAAGAACTGTAGGGGCCAGTAGGGGGTCTGCAAAAGTATGAACTGTATTTTTAAGGTTTTGGTTTGTGTTTTTCTCATTTAATGTAATTGGTTTGTATTTAAGTCACCTTATTGGTGAAAGGGTCACTTTGGGAAAGAACTTGTCTTGAGGGGGTGAAGGCAGACTGAAGTTCAGTAATTCACTAACAGGAATGACTTTGAGCAATCATTAGCTGAATTGGTTTGAGGAATATTCTACCATACATCTGTGATGTTTTTTGCTCTAATGCTTTTTTAACATGATGTTTCTATTTGCTTTCAGGTCTTGGAGTGTAAACTTACCTAAGTTCTAAAAATGGGAAGAATTTTTTTGGATCATATTGGTGGCACTCGCCTGTTCTCCTGCGCAAACTGCGACACAATCCTGACCAACCGCTCCGAGCTCATCTCCACTCGCTTTACAGGGGCCACAGGAAGGGCCTTTCTTTTTAACAAGGTTAGTAGCAACCCAGAGGAACTACTTTTGACTTTTGAAAAATGAGTTTGTGGGATATGAATCTGTCATGAGATTGAAAAAACTTCTTGGCTAAAGTGTTGCGTAATTACTATTTTAACTTTTATTTTTATTTTGTTCTACTATCTTTGAAGTCAGATTTGACTGTTGATGGGAAACTTATTTAAATCACTTTTGTCTGCAATACTGAAAGACTATAAAGAAGACTGTACATAGAGGCTTCAGGCCAAAATTTATGGAGTTTTAACTTCAGAGACTTCTGTAATATGAACCTCAAGTTCACTCTGAGAGTATCTGGTGTCTGTCAAAGGGGTTCCAAAGGTGTTTTCACTTTTATGCAGTTAAAAAAGTAAGTCTAGATAATATTTTGTTTAATTCCTGGAATGCATTTAAGTTAACAGTAGTCCGGCAACTTAAATTGCCACAATCAATCACAATCTGTTTTGCAGGCAGTAATACTCTAGTTTAGTTTAATTGTTTTCAATTGATCAGATTCTATAGACTGACATACAGAAGTCATGATTTTTGAGTGAATTTTAGAATCATTTATTAACCTTGCATAAAAACTCGTCCACGAGATTAAATGGAACAATTGTGATTGCCCCTTGTTTCTCACAAAGTTCCTGGTCATATAATGCTTGGTGTATTTTAGTTTTGTTTTTTTCTTATAAGCCATTTGGCCGTGGGCAGAGTTCATAGAGGCTTCAATAGTGTCTTAACTATGTTTTGCTCTGGGATTTCTGATATTCTGAATCTTGTCAGTAGTGAGAGATTTCTTCCTCATCCGATAAGCTCTGGATCCTGGAGTTCAGAATAGTGGGGTTTAATTACAGCAGTTGGAGTTCTTGCATTTCTGCAATCAGAAGCTGTACATTTGAAGCAGTCAGATGCAAAGCTGAGAAAACACTGCAGTCCCATCTTTTAGACTCTGCATATCAACAGTTTGGGTACAGTTCTGATATCAACTCTTCAATGAATTAAACATCCTGGTTTTGTGGTGGTGCTGCAAAGTAAGTTAAAAGTATATTTTAAACTGCTGTTAAAGCACATGAAAAGGTGCATGTTTCATATCTACATTCTCAGCCACTGTCCCTTTTTCTTAGGTAATTATTTCAAAAGCACCACAAGATTTTTAAAGAAGAACCTCTTTTAATATTTTGTTTCTGAGTCCTGGGACTTGGTGAGCATGTGAGCTGCTAGAAATGGGTTACAGACATTACAGCTGGATTAATATAAATTCACAAGCTGTTCACTGGGAGTTTCTCACCCAGAGTTGAACACAGCACTTTTGCATATTTTATGATAGATGTCTCTCAGTTAGAATGTGAGGGTTTTACATCATTGTGAATCACATCTTTAAAGTGTTACCTTCTCATGAAGGAGATTTTTCACACTGCAGTTTTCAGTTTGTGTGCAGTGCCACAAGCTCTTTCCTTCTAACGTGCTGATGGTCCTTTACCAGGTTTCCTTAGGCAGACTAATCCTTTGTGTTCCCTGTGCGCTGTGTGTTTGTCCCAGGTGGTAAATCTGCAGTACAGTGAAGTTCAGGACCGGGTCATGCTCACTGGCCGCCACATGGTCCGGGATGTGAGCTGCAAGAACTGCAACAGCAAACTGGGCTGGATCTATGAGTTTGCCACTGAAGACAGCCAGCGCTACAAGGAAGGCCGCGTTATCCTGGAAAGAGCCTTGGTCCGGGAGAGCGAGGGCTTCGAGGAGCATGTTCCATCCGACAATTCCTGAAGAGGCTTCGGTCTCTTCTCAGGTTCTCTTCAACTGAAACTCAAATGTAATAAAATCAACAAAAAAATCTGCTTACATACACTGTCACCTTAGCATCAGAGTCGGATTCATGGACTACAAAGTGGGGAAGATTGTGAGAATATTTCAGATGGAACCTTCCTTTCTTTATTCCTTTTATATTTTACTTTCCCTCCAGCAGCTGTTTGTAGAAAGAATGTTGTGCAGATGCTGTAACTTTTTCTCTCTTTCATTTACATCTGTTAGATTTGAGATTGTATCTTCTGGTACAGTGAGCTAGAAGGAAAATATTTGCAGGATTTGTCTTTTGTTGGAGAGAAATTCAATGAGGTTTTTTTTTTAGTTTGCACAAACTGATGTCAGCATCGATTTATTTTAGAACTACAGATTTTTTTTAAAAGTATATTCCAACTTTTGGCTTAAGTTTTTAGTTAGGTTTTTGGTTTTTTGGGCTTTTTTAACCTAGCCTTTTCACCTGGTTTGCTAGCTAAAGTGAAGAGATCCGAATTTGTGCTGAGTGCTAAAGGTTCAGTGTTGGTACAGCTTGGGCTGGCCCATGTGCCATATTCTTGTTGAGGTTGATTGGTAGCACAGAGCCCATTATTTCTTGTCATTCTTGACCCAAAGATGTCACCATTCCTTGTTTATTCATGAAGTCCCATTCACCGTGTAAACTGGTGTTGATTGGAAACTATCCTTGAAATAGGGCAAAACTGCTTGGCTTTTTTAAACTTTAACAGATGTAACTTATGAGCATAGTAATAATATAAAGTAATAGCTGTCTGTTTAGTCTTGCATTGCTTACAAATCCAGCTGTGTTTGTAATGGTAGGGATCCACTGAGAAACTACAGTTTCTTTTTTTTTTTCATTTCTCTACTAATCTCATTAAGTTAGACAGGGAGTTGCAAATCTTAATTCTTCTTCAAGTAGCTTTCTTTAACCCCAGAACTTCCTATGTTAAACACAGCTGCTGTGTAAAAGGAGAAGATTGCCAGCATGTTTGTTCATGCATAGAGTTATGCAATCTGCATCTCTTGGAAAAAATTAACTTAAACAGCTTGTTTTCAAATGCTGCTTCTGGTGTTGAAACCTTTGTCTTTCAACTTCGTTGAACTTTTCATTGTGATGTTATGTTTTTATCTTTCTGGGCAGCAGTACATGTCAGCCTAGTAGTAACTAGTGACTTGGATTCCTGCTTTGTTCTTGTAGAGGTCAGCTCTGTTTAAAACAGTGATCTTGCTTGCCTTTTCTAGCTAAAATGCTCTTCATTAACTTAACTCAAGGGTGCCCAAACACTTTCATTGTGTCTTAAGCCATAAGTTAGGATCTCAAGGGCTGAAATTTTATTTGAATGTTAGATATGTATGATTTCTTACCTAAGATATGAGTTGGTTGTGGTTTTTTTCCTTATTGGATAAATTGTGGTCAATGTGAAATAAGTTACCCACAGATGTAGGAAAGGGGGAGAACCCCACCCAGCCAAACAGATCTGGCTTCTGACCTTTCAGAATAACTTTTCTTCTCTAGCCACAGCTCCATATCTGAAACTAAGACGTGGAGGGTGACTGTGCAGAGTATTTTTCTTAATTTTTTTTGATTGCCAAGTGGCAAGTTGGACACCCCTGACTTGAATCTACTGCCTCTTTCATGTAAAGGTAGCTTTGTTCTAGAAATGTCACATAGAAAGAAAACAGAGTAGATCACATACCAGAGCTGTGCTTGAATCAAGCTGCTTAAACAATAGTGTACTTGTGCCTCAAATGAATCAGTTTTTGCACTGAGTACAGTAGTACCCCATTATCTTGTACTTCTGTCCTTCACAGACCCCAGCCTGGAAGCGCCATTAGCATGGTTCTCTGCAGTACTTTTCTTGTACTTCTGACATTACAGTACAATAAAGTATGTTTTGTCCTGAACTGATATTTGCTGTCCTTTTAGTGTTATTGTCATAGAGTCTGTCAGCCAAATCGTGTAACCCATCTTTCATTCCTTGAGTTAAATTTCTGCAGCACGGTGACAAGCTGTTGACAAGCATCTTTCTCTGTATAGGTGGCAAAAGAGTTCTGTTGATTTTTGGGAAGGTGTCAAGTAGAGCTTCATGCATACTACTTGGACGCTTGAAAGCCTTCAATTAAGCCTCCTGTTAAAGAGAAAACAAGAAATGTCTCATTTAATGGAATTCTGGGTGCCAAATGTCTTTCCATGACTTTGGAAAGACAGCAAGCTAAGCAAAAATCCACCTTCTGCAAGAAACTTCAGAGTTTGGCTTCTGAAATGGCTTGGGAATTAATGAATTGAGTATTATATATCTGGACTTCTGTGACTTTTTCTTTTGTGTTCAAATGTTAGGCAGAAACCTGCTAGCAGCTGGTCAACTTCTAAAGCTGTAGCTGAAGAACTGAGATGAGAGGATCATTCGGTTGGTGTGACGGAGACTGGGGCTCTTATTCTAATTTACAACCATTTTGGTAGAATGTTGGTGTGAGATGCTAAATATTACTTTTCACAAAGCCTTTGATTTGGAAAACAAATGTGAAGTGAATTCTTAAAAACCCCATGAGACTTAAGCAAGTCCTCTGCAGCTTTTAAACAGTAGGCTTTGGCTTGCTATTTTAACTTGCATACTGTTCCCTCCTGTATCACTTTTGATGGCTCCTATATTTTGAATTCTCCTTGAGACACTTGGTGTGTGAACACAGATAAGTTATCTGTGGGGAACAAGGCCATTGGTTACAGCACATCTAGAGACAGAGGAGACATTGCTATTTGGCATCAGCTGCAGTTTTGTAGTAGTACAGTAGCCTGGGATTCTCAAACAAGGGCTAGCACAGGAAAATGTGCCACTACAGTGATCTTTTGCCTGGCCTGTGGTGGGGCCTGAGGTAAAGAAGGGAGCAAGGAAATTGCAGTGTACAGCAGACTGCATCATGCATTCCTGGAGACCTCAGAATCTGTGCTCATGGGCTGCAGCTTGGACATTTGTGTGACATGAGCTGTCTCGGAGTTCATGTCACCCATGCTGTGATCTCATCCTGCGGATGTACTCGAAACTGAAATACTTCCTTGCTACTGTTTCAGCAAAACACAGCTTTGGGAAGTGTAAAAGATTGGATGGTGTGTTTGTGGAGTGTAAAAGCATTTTACTTACGCTCTCCAGGGATGCTAGAAGAACTTCAGAAATGAACATACATGTCTCGTGGCCCTGTTGGAAAAAGTGGCTTTATGTGGGGCTCTGGGGTTGGCTGTGGTCACTGCCTCAACCTTATTCTTATGGGGCAAGCTTGGCACTGAAGATTTGGGTCAGAGCTTTAGAAAAAAAGTCAGCAGATCATCAGTGGATGAGCAGGTAAGGAGTAAAAAAGCTGTAGGTGGGGACACAATTGCCAGGTACAAGGATGAGGTGGCTGGGAAGGCTCTGACATAAGTGTGGGAAGAGGTTAGGTGGTTGGTGAACCCCATTTCAGACAAGAAACACAAACTGATACTGCAGTCGCATTCTGCGAAAGCCAGAAATGTGTGTTGTGTTTCCTTCTTGGGCCTGCCTTCACTTAGAACAGCAATAAATTTTAAAAATCCAGTGAAGTTTGCTTTCCTGTCGATCTCAAGGGCTTTGAAGATTCCCTGATGCCTGACAAAGATGAAATACTTCTTTTTATTTTGCTTGGGGCACTAGTAAGAATTACTATCCAATCCTGGTTTTGCAGGACTTAAAAGAACTGAGCAATTTTGAGGCTCCTTTCTTCATAACCCAGAGTTAAAATTGCCCCAAAACTTCAAAAGCTTGCTTTGAGTGGTGAGAAGGAGTATGACCTGGTTGATAATGTTCCGGTGCAAGCTTTTTTCTTCTTGCAGGCAATCTGAAATACGGCCAAAGAAAATGAGCTCCTGTCTGTCTCGTTAATGTGTTGTGTGGCAAAGCTGCTGAGGAGCCTGTGCAAGTGTGGAGCTCTTCCTGGTCTCATAGTTACTTCCTTTCCTACCTCTCTCATGTAAGAATTTCTGGTATATGTAGGAAAGTGTAAGGGGAAAAATTCTCATATTTGCCTTCCAGCCTTTTGTTTACTGATAGTGCTGCTCTTACTTCAATGGATTTCTGTGATCTCAGTAAAACTGCTGCCAGGCTGCTGCTCCATTTTTACTTAAAGGCCCTTCTGGCAGAATATTAGTGACTTTATCATCTCTCATGCCCAAGTCTAGGCAGAGGTTGGTTGGGAGCGATGCTTGACTGAACATTGTGCTCTGGGTAGAGGTGATGTGAAGGAAGACCTAATTCACAGGATACTTCCATTGCTATGCTGCATCTCTTTCCTTCTACAGCTATTTTAAATGTGATTTGCTTAAGTTTGCATTGCAAGTCCTCCTTTTAAAAAGGAGGTGACTAAGAGACAGCAATCTGTGCCTCTTAAACATGCTATTTCCCTCTGAAGGACCTGAAATACTTACAATTGGGTACAGAGTGCTCTGTGTGCTGCTCAGTTGGAAGGGGTGGCTGTGCTCCT
This sequence comes from Catharus ustulatus, assembly GCF_009819885.2. NCBI lineage: Eukaryota > Metazoa > Chordata > Aves > Passeriformes > Turdidae > Catharus > Catharus ustulatus. The sequence continues at coordinate 17,492,332 of NC_046223.1, forward strand.
GTGTGACTTTTTCCTGCAAAAATGAACTCCAGTGCTTGGCTAAGATATGGCCAAAAATCTCCCTGCAATGGGAGTTAGGATATGAAGGAGAAACACAGAAAGTGTGTGTGTGTGAGATTCATGTCAACTAAACTGGTCACTCAAAGCAGCAGAGGTGGAAGAAATTCTAGAGGTAAGCTTGAACCTTTTCTTTTGGGTTCAGGGAAAGTGGAAATCACTTGGGTATTGCAGAGGATCTAAGGTCCCCTGATGAACAGAGGAGTGGGAAGTGCAGCACCAGGGCTAACTTTGGTACAGACTGTGTTGTGTTTGGATGAAGGCAGCTGGAAGTTGTTTGTCCTTCGAAGTAGGCTGGTTTTGTTCTCATTAGCTGAAGCATTTATTACTATCAGGAACTCGCATTTGTATAGAAGTGGAAGTAGGAGAAAGAATACAAGGCTATGGTAATAGTTTGGATTTTCTAAAGCCTGAGAGGTAGCAAAAGGGAGAGAAAAGGATGTTCAGATCTTGTATTTTGACTCTGCCCAGGAGAGAGATGTGTGTTTGTCTGACATCAAGATCCAGTGCTGTTTCTCTCTGGGACTTGGGGATGTTTAGATACGGGATTTTGCTTTGTCCTTTTGTAAGCATTTAATTTGACTGTTGTAAACATTTACAGGTGTTTGAAACAGTAAGTTTACTGGAACAGACTGCAAGCCATGGTTGTTTGCACTCTAATGGCAGATGTTGCAATAGATGTAGTTAGTGGAATAGGGAGACCCCTTTTCTACAAGGGGAACATGAAGCTCATACGAGGCTGCTTAACCAAAGAACTGCCTGGTGGCTTTCAGCTGTCTTTAGAGACAACAATCCTCTGTCCCTGGAAGAATTTGAAAATTAATATTCCAGGTACAGGTATATGGTGAGTATAAAATGAAGAGGACATTTGTTATTTTCAGGGGTAGATCTTGGCACGTGTGCATGGTTAAAAAGGTGGGATACTCTTAATTTGGTAGTGAGAACTTGGGTACATCTCATGGACAGAGTGCAGAGAGAGCCTCTGTGGTTATGTTCCTGTTGGTATTTGGCCAGCAGATCTCTTCCTCTGTTCTACCCATTTTTATTGTCTTTGTCTGGTCTGTAGTGATTGTTGCACCTTCCCTGCAGAATCAGTGCAGCTTTAGGACATGGGGAAGTGCTTGCTTTTGGGAGTATTAGATGGTCACTTCTACTATCCTGTACTATACCAGTACAATGGATTAGTTCTTGCAGCTCAGAGGGATCCATGGATTGTCTATTCAATGTCTCCCTCCTGAGGAGGGATTGGCTTAGTGATGTACTCCATGAGAGTGCATTTTGGGATGAAGTTCCTCAATAGGATTTCTTATTGTAGCTGAAAGTACATCAGAGAGGTATGATTTAGGTCACAGAAGTAGAACACTTGAAAAATGCCAGATTTCCAGTGGATTGGGAAGCACATGCTTATCCTGTCTCTGCATACATGCAGCTTGGGGGTGAAAGTGGCATGTGATCACAAGAGCAAGGATGGCACCACATCATCCTTTTATACTGTATGCATTCAACTTGGAGCTACAGCCTTCATCCACCATTCCTAACTCCAGACTGCTGGACTTCTTATTAATTTTGTTTTAAAGGCAATTTGAAAATGAACTTTCTGATGTGCATTTAAGTGGCAAAACTAAAAGAAAATGAGATCAAGTATTTTTAATTGCTGGCTTCTTCAGGACTGGGATTTGAACTGGGAACCCCCTTTGGTGCAATAATCACCACTACTGAAGTTCCAGGGCTGACTGCTGCTTAACCAGCAGCTAGAGGAAGCTTTTCCATGAAGAAAGCTGAGCAGATGACAGATTAAGGCTTTAGATTTGGTTTGGTTGAGGCAGTTGTGGGTTTTTTGTTTTGGTTGATGTTTGTAGTTTTCCCTTTCTGATATATGGAGTTGGTGAATTTCCTTCTCCGTATAGGATTTTTCAGGAAGAAATGGGAAGATGAAAATTATGCTGTATTTCCTATCCAGGCTGCTGAATTGACTCTTGCCTCCTGAGCTTGGGAAGGTTCCTGCTCCATGCATGCTCCCTATCAAGGAGAGAACAGCACCATGATTCATGTGCTACATTCCTGGGAAAGGGAGGAGCAGTGGGAGGCAGCTTTCTAGTTCACCCTGCTTCACTTGCTCTATCAAGCTGCAGGTAACCTCAGGGCTTCTGGAACCTTTGGCTGCTCAAAACAAACCAGAGGCACAGAAAAACAACAGCTTTTAACACTCAGTCCAGTGCAAATTTAGGACGTAAAATTCTAGTGTTAGTCCTAAAAGAAGACGCAAAGCCAATTCCCCCATAAAATTCACCTCAGCAGCATTGGTATTTTAACATAAAAAGGTTGAAGGACAAGGTGGGGGATGCTTGCCACAGGAAGCGAGGTGAAAGCAAAGGTAGAAAGGATGCTCTGCCAGAGGTTTTGCTATTATTTGCCGGCAGTGTGGATGCTTAGATATCGGTTCCAGGTGCCTTGGGGAATGTGATGCTCATCACTGGCTCCTTTACCTGTCTCCTCTCTGATCCCTTCTCTCCCTGTTCTCTGCAGCCCCAGTGTACTTTGCTCCTCCTGCAGTCCGTGCTTTGGCCGCTTGTCACTCCCCACACTGCTCCTGGCACCGCTCCCTCCTTCCTGCCCTGCTCCTCGCACCCCTGCTGGATTTTCAGCAGGTGTCCCTGTCCTGGCCGCAGGGCACAGGGGCTGCGGTCCCCGTGCCGGGCTCCTGTCGCTGCGGGCAAACAGCACACACAGCCCTGCCAGCACACCCTGGGGCTGAGGCACAGAAACCAGGCTTTCACCCCTGCCGCTGTGTGCTGCCGGGGCGGCGAGAACACACAGACACAGAACACAGACACACACAGACACACACAGACACACACAGATACACAGAGCACACACACAGACACAGAGCACAGACACACACAGATAGACATAGAGAGCACAGATACACAGAGCACACACACAGACACACAGATACACACAGAGCACAGACACACAGATACACACAGAGCACAGACACACAGATACACACAGAGCACAGATACACACACAGATACACAGAGCACAGACACACACAGATACACACAGCACAGACACACAGATGCACACACAGACATACACAGAGCAGACACACACAGATACACAGAGCACAGACACACAGACACACACACAGATACACACAGAGCAGACACACACAGAGCACAGACACAGACACACAGATACACAGAGCACAGATACACACAGAGCACAGACACACACAGATACACAGAGCACAGACACACATACACAGACACACACAGATACACACAGCGCACAGACACACAGATACAGAGCACACACACACAGATACACACAGAGCACAGACACACAGATACACACAGACACACACACAGATACACAGAGCATAGACACACACAGAGCACAAACACACACACAAACACACACAAAGTGATCCTGCTGCTCTCAGCTCCTGCCCGCTGGCACTGCTGCTCAGCAGAGACAGACAGCTCTGCAGAAGGCTCTGCTCGTCTCTGCTGCGTGGGGCTGGCACCCAGGGTGTCCGAGGAGCTGAGATGGCCCTGCACACCCTCTGCAGACACACAGCTCATGGCAAAAGGCGTCTGCTGTACTGACAACCCTACCAAATTTCAAGGCCCTGCTCCGAAGTGTTGTGTCACAACTTTTTAACAAAGTAATTGGATGCTTTGTTTTAAAAGGACAGAATCATGTAAATCCCCTGAGCCTGGTTTTCAGAAATGCCTGTTTCTAGAGGAACTATTTTAGAATATAATAACCTATCCTGACAAAGACCTCCAGCATGGAAAACTTCAACTGTGCAATGCTTTGTAAGCAAAATCATAGCCAGCTGAAAAGAGCTGTGTGCTGGCAAATGCCAAGCAGCCTTAATTGAGGAATCGTTTTTTGCACAGACACTTCAGCTCGACAGAAAAGAGAGCCCAGCTGCCAACAAGTGTATCAGTTTGGACAGGGGAATGGAAAACTGCGTTTTTTTCTTTCATTTATTATACTTTGAGATGTCCCTTCAGAATGCATACATACATCTGGTTTTTCTTGTCTTCAATAGGCAATTTTCTAAAATCTGTCAGAGGCATGTATATTTGTCCATCTTTTAACATTGTAAAGTTGTTCACAGTATTGCCTTAGAAATGTCTTATTTCAGTGACCTTTTCAAGCACTGATTAGCTGCCAAACAATTGGTGTTTGAAAGACTCTGGACCTGATTCTTTTCTCCTTCACACTATTTTTTCTCTTGACATCAGCTGGAGCTACTAATTCCCTGCAGGTTTGGTATGAGTAGAAAAAAAAATTCTTATATACATTTACATACATATATATATGAATGAATATGTATACATCTACAGAGAGGAATTATATAGAATAGAAATGAAATCATAGTACTGGTGGGTTTTGGTTTCACTTGATCTTGTGCACATGTGCTGAGATTACCTGAAGCATACCTGTCAGCACCTCTTCCCTAAAGAATACCTTCTTTACACCTGGAAGTGTTCTTTAGAGTGTTGTGTGACTTTGCTGTTGTAATTTTTCCTGTCTGTATCAGAGAAGATCAGAATAACACGCTTGTTATAAAAAACAATAAATCTTTTATTTCAGTTTTTTAGGCAGTACAATTCCAAATATTAACTCAGCTGGGCCTCATGGCAAGGCTTAGACTGGTGCTGAATTAAAAAGCAATGAAATGGTGTAATTTTTCAGTCACCTTTCAGAAGGATTCCTTTTAAGTCCTCTTATTTGGTGGTCTGCCATCTTAATTTCTTCCCTGCCTTTGCTTCTGTCTTTTGTCTCCATCTGTTCATCACAAGCTGAACGCTTCTTGCTATGACATCCTTTCAAACTACCATCCTTTTCCTTGAGAACCTTTTGCTCTGACCTTCACCAAACCCATCACATACTTAATTTTCTTGGCTTTGGCTGTTCTCTCTATCCTCTTCCTACCTTACTAAATCCATGTTATTTCTTGCTTGATCAAATAGGGTTCAGAGCCCTTACTGATTCTTTTTTTTCTAGGTAGGATTGTTGTGAAAACTGCTGGGGACTCAAACAAGGGTCCTCTACAGCCATCCCACCTTTCTATTTTGAAACCGAAACTGGAAGTTTTTGAGATTAATGTAGGGTTCTTTTCATGGCTCCCTCAGCAAATGCAGTACTTCTGACTAGGCTGCTTTGATTGTATCTGATAACCATCCCCAGCTCACCTCTAATGAAATCCCAAGCTGCCCTGGCTGCAGCTGGTGGAGTGTGATAGAGGTGACAAAATTAATTTCCACAGAGGTGAAGCGAGCAGTGACAGGGACCCCTGAATAGTGACACCATTATTTCCCTCCCTCAGCCTAGGAAACAAAAGAGAATGCTGCAGCTGGGCACTGCAGTGTGTATCCACAGACAGTGGATTGCCTTGCATACTCCTTTCAATAAATTTTTCTACAGAGGGGTATTTTGTGATCTCTGATATTTTTTTGTGACCAGACCTCAGAGAGGAACGCCAACCACTCTGGCAGTCAAATGTGAACCACACATCTTGCTTCATGTGTGTGTGGAAAAATCCAGCTTCTCTCCAAAGCAGAGCTATTTTAAAGATTTCTGCTGTTAAAAAACCCTGTTGCACTCCCTTTCAAAAGCATCTGGATGTGACCCTCATGGCATGGTATGACTCCAGTTCAGTCCCTTCCCTTATTAGCAGCTCTGCAGTGAGACGTGCCCGTTCTAATAGTCAGGGTCTGTGTTTCAGAAATATTAATGGCTGGGGATATAGCACATGCCATACTTTAGCAACCTTGTATTTTAATGAAGAGCTATTTTCTGACAGCATAAGAGAGACTGTGGGAGTTTCAACATCTAGGAACGTTGGGGAGTGAAACCTGAAGCAGAACTTGACAGCCTGCAAATTATTTATTACCTAGGAGCCAAAGAAGCGTGGGCTGGAGTTCCATTGAATCACTGTGGCCTGGAGACATGGTCCTGCCTGCTTTTTTGGCCTTTGCCAGATCTCCTCTGCCTAACTTTTAGCTGAGAGGGTTGGGACCCCCTGTCCTTTCTGGGGAGAGCCTTTCTCCAAGGAGTGTACTTGGGCCTTAAAAGGTTTTCCTGCAAAATTCTCATTTTATTTTCCTGACTGGTGAAAGCTGCTAACAAAGACACTTTGATTTGTCCTAATAGAATAAATTGTCAACCTTCCCAAGGAGGCTGCTGTTGTAATTTGTGGTTAAAGTGATTTAAGATTCCAGCTCATCCTGATCTGGATGAACTAGACATCTGTGGGATTTAAAAGGGAAGCACTGTTTGTAAGTGACTTGAAGGATGTATGATATCTGACTATAATCTTTAGGATAAAACATGTCTGCATCACTTCAAGTTCTCAGACCAGGTCCTAAGTTTGCATGTTCCTTCTGAAATAAAACCTGGGTCAGGTTCTTCCCAAAGCAGTGTTTTCAGCATTGTTCATTGTAACGTCAAGCTTTGAGACCAACATTGTTCATCTCATGTTGGATGAAGAAGTATTTCTAGGAAATCTGAAGCAACTTTATTTCCCTAGGATTCCACACAGAGAATGTCAGATTTTGAGCTTTCCAAGGCAGCTGCCACATTAAAATAGACCAGGAGAATTCCTATTGTTCAGGTGACATAATGAGGGTGAGGTGCAAATGCAGAGGGAAGTAGGAGCTTCCCTAGTGCTATGTTTTCACTGATTTTGTTCCATGACATCACTTTCTCTGTCTCTTTCTACCCTCTTTCCTTAATAATAGATTTTATAGGGGAGAATAGAGGAAGATAGGGGCCAGCTTCTGGCTGGAGAAGTTGGGATGCTCAGCCTGCACAGAGGGTGAATGTGGCTTAACGCCTACATCTGACAGGAACTGATTTAGACATTTCCTCCTGCTCTGCAGAGGGCTGCACTGCAGTGTCAAACACTGGGGCCTCCCTAGATCCCCCTTTCCCAAAGGAGGAGAGGAGGAGCAAGCAGAAGTTAATAGCTGGTGGCCAATATCTTCACTGCAGATGCAGAAACACTGAACTGAAGTGTGGATATGTTCTGATATCCAGCACCAAGCCTGCCAGAGTTCAAGAAACGTTTGGACAACACTCTCAGGCACATGATTCTTTGGGAGTCCTGTGCAGGGTCAGGAGCTGATGATCCTTGTGTGTCCCTCCCAGCTCAGCATGTTCTCTGATCTCTGCAGACCATAAGCACTACACTATGGGGAGGGAGATGTTCTGTGTGCCACCCCACCACAGGAAAACATATCGGTCAAACTTCATTGAATCCAGGACACTCTCACAGATTGCCTGAGTGAATCAGCTGTTAGTAGTGCTGGGCTACATTTTGTTGCTGAGAAATCCTACTTGCATCTAGAGAATGGTGGTACAGCCTTGGGAATGAAGAGGCCTCAGGTCTATGGCCACTGCTGCCACCAGCTTTCCCTTACACCCCCTTTTCCCTTTCTGTCTTTCAAGTTACCATCACTCTGTGTGAAAGTAGAGGGCTGTGAAAGAGGTAGAAGTTGTCTGTCAACATTTTGTCAACTAAAGAAGCCATGGAAACATAAAGCTCCAGCACAGTTTCCATCACAAGACTAGCTTGAGTCAGTCACTGCTTTGAAACATCTGTGGTGAGGGCTAAAAGTAGACTTTTCTACCAGAATTGAAGGACGTTGAAGGAGTCACAAAAAATAGCCTTAAATAGGGTGAGGAAAAGAGGATTACCAGATTGGGGAGGGGAAGGAAGAACAAAAGAGTGTGACAAATGCCTCAACATTTCCCTGCTTTTATTTGTGTTACTCTTTCTCAGCCAGACTGATGAGTTTACAGGATATGTTGAATGGTGACCGAGCAAGTGGAATCACTGTTGAAACTCTCATTGCTAAGAGTCTTAATAATAATGATGCTCCTGCTAGGAATTATCTGCAGCTGGGGAGTTATACCACTGCTTACTTCTGTAGGGACTGGGAAGTTGTAGGAACTGGCCCTGAGGGTTTTTCCAGATCGCACCAGTTCCTATTTTGCCTTTGTCCTATGTTATGCTAACGTCTATCCTCCCTGCATTCCTCCTTGTTCTAGGAACGCTTCTATCTGGAAACTGGAAATGTGAGAGCACAATAACAACTAGATGTTTTACCTGTGAAAATGCAAACATTGTCCTAGAAGGACAAAGTTGCTTCTCTATGAGAGCAGTTTGAGATATCTGAAAGAGCTGAGATGTAGCAGGTGATATTTTGGAGTAACTCTGCCATGTGACAAACAAAACAGGCCAGTTTGAGGCCTGCCTGTAGTACAGTAGCCTGCCCTTGGACACATCACACTTGTTTGGATGGCTAAACTGATTTTTATTAAAGAAAAACATTTATCCAATGTTTTCCTTTGAATACCTCTGAATGCTTTAACAGGCTTGGGAGATGCAGGAGAACAATCAACACAGAAGCTGTTCTGTGAATCTCGCCGCATTTATTTCTATGAATGTAAATTTTCCTTACTCCCTTTTTATTCAGACATCAAAAGGATAAGAACAAGACCAAGGGAAAGGCTGAGGCTTTTGGAAAAAAAATTTATCTATCATTTTTGCCAAAGAAAAGAAGAATTACCATTGCATGTAAATAATCTTTTTTCCCCTTGCCTGTTCTAGACACATTTGCACCAGTAATTAGGCATAAGGTACTGAAATGGTTTACATTTCTGACCTAACAGAAAATGCTGTAATTGTACCATTATTTTAACAGATGCTTTGATGTTGATTTGAAATTTGGGGAATATGACTTCAGATTATATAGTCAAAGACCACCTTAAATAATGAGCAAGAAGACAGGAAGAGAATTAATGTTTCAAAGGTCAGGTGTGCAGGGGTGCCTTTAAGATGTGCCAGAAAGCTGAATCCCAAGCCCAGGAAGGCAACCTGGCACACAGAGGAATTTGGATGATTAAACAAATTGATGACTGCTGTAATTAGGAGGAGTTTTAAAGCCCCCTTTAAAAGAAATTAAGGGTCTGCAGTGTTGGTAGGAGATCACTGTCTGCGGGATGCACAGTGCCCTGAAGAAGGAGAAGAGGTTTATGTGCAGCCCTGAAAGAGGATGGGGTATCACTGTAGTTCCTGAACACAGGTGTGACTGCGCCAGGCTTGCTGGGCTCAGTGCTCACAGCCACATGAACTAGGTGCTACTGTTCCACTGCTTGACTTGGGCAATCTAGGGACAGGTTTACAGGGGTGCAGTGAGCACAGGGACAAGTGAGATGTATGTGAGACAAGCTGATCTGAAAATCAGGTGTTGCTGTTTTCAGACTACCTGATTTTGTAAATACTGACCTTACCAGTTTTGGTTCCTTGTCCTGGTACAGGAGTGCTTGGAGATGCTCTTGTGAGAAGGAAATTTCTTCTTGTTTTTGCAATTTTTTAAATTAAAATCCCCTAGCTCCCCTTCTCCCAAAGTGTATTCTGTTGTGCCCATAAGGAGTGTATGTAGCCTTGGCTGCTGGGACACCTCTTCATCACCCCTGGGACATGAACCTGTGATTAAACTCCACTGATGCTGAGTTCAGGAAAATTGTGTGGTGGACCCTGAATGAGGAGATGTGTAAAAGTCAATGCCAAGGTAAAGCAAATCCCTTCAAATCCCCTTCTTGGCAGGCGAGAGTCTGACTAACAGCCGGTAACCACTGTGTAACCTCTGTGATAAACCAGTTCCTGTGCTGAGGAAAGAATCCAGCCTGGCCATGAGAGGTCTGGCAGCCCTGTGTGTGTGACAGATGTGTACAATTCGTACCCCACTATTTGTTTTTCACACAGCACCTCTAAGGGAGTACAAAACTTCTATCCACTCTGCAAACAGCACTCACAGCAGCAGAACCTGTTTCTCTTCCCATAGCTTTTGTAAATCAATGGCTGCTCTTCTGACCTGACCCAGATCTGTACTCCAGTTATTCCCTGGTGGAATAGAGGAACCAGCAGCTTGCTCTGTGTTTGAGCAACATTGTACACATCCTAAAATACCTGAGATATTATGCTCTGTACACAGGCTGCTAGTGTCAGAGAAGGGGTATGTGCACATTGGTTTTCAGTATCTGTGAGGCTGTGCTTTGGAAATTGGGCATTTCACTGAATTACCTGCACTGTGAGCAGAGAAATCATTTAATCATTTGTTGAGCAAGTGGCATCACTGCAGAGAGAGGCCAGGAACACCTGGGCTTGGTGCTGTAGTCTGGAAAGACAACCAAGAGTGACACTTAACTAGACCCAATTCTCTGAGGTTACCTTTGGATGCTCATCTTTCTCTCCATCATTATTTCAGCTTAGAAAATGCTTCCCTCCTGGAAGCCAATGTTGATTTACCACTACTTTTGCCATTTATGTTGGCTAGAGAAACACAGCTAACATGAGAAGATATTTAATTTGTTGTTAGTTTACTTAAAAGTTTTACCAGTGTGCTCAGATAGTAGTCAATTACATGAATTACAATGATGCTAAAAATGATAAACCATATTATCTAGAGTATTAGAGAGAAAGGGTCAAAACTAACACATAAGAGCACTTTAGGCACTGCAGCTTTCCCTGGGCTTTGCTCAGCCCTCCACTCCCAGGGTACCAGATTCAGAGGCACTGTCTGACCCCCAGGAGAAGGGGCAGGGCTGCAGTGTCATGGGCCCAACAAGTCCTTTGCTCCAGCAGCACAGTGGCAGTGGTGGGAGGATCATGGTGATTCTGCCTCCTCCTCTGCTGGAATCCACCTGGGGCTGCTTCTACCCCATCTCCAAGGCTCCCCTCGCAGTGCTCCTCGGTCTTCAGAGCTGGGTCCACTGCACTGACCCAGGCAGAGCTGTGCATACCTTGCAGAGCTGCTCCTGGACCTCCTGGCTGTGTGAGCCAAGTTTCCCAGCCCCAAGGTCTGTTCCTCTGTGGATGGGTGCTGCCTGGGGGGGACTAGTTCATAGCGCTGGGGCTGCCAGGTCCCTGCATGTCCCAACCAAAGCAAGGTTCACAAACCTCCCTCTCTGGTTTTGCAGTGTAAGCAAACGGCCTGAGCCTGTTTTTGGCAGTGGCCAGCCTGTGTTTCATGGGCTACAGGCAAACAGACCCCCTGGGCCTGAGCTGTCACACGAGTCCAGCAAGGACATTGCAAACCCTCCTGTGGCTCAAGGCTCCTCACCAGGACCGAGCAGCTGATCTTCTCGGAGGCATCTGCTCTTTCCTACCTGGTCTTGCCTCGTGTGATTCCCAGGGTGGCCTGTAGCTCTTGACTTTGGTGCATGGCCACTACTTGGTTTACATAATATTTTATTTTATAGCCAGTTTAATAGTTTGCACAATTAAGTGAATTCTTGCAATCCCAGGATTACATTTCTAGACTTGACAGCCTAGTTAAAAATTTCAGTAGGTGATGGGAGTGCCAACAAGGAAGGATTTACAGCTAGTGTCATGGCCAGCATCTCTTGTAATAAGAGCAACAGTTTTTGTGACATACTGCAAACCTTGCTTTGGTGCCTGTGAGACTACAAAAATTACAGGTACATGCTGTAATCTGCAATAAATGATCAAAACCCAGCCCAAGTGCACACAGTTCGAAAGTTTCTTTGTTCAGTACGCAGTTAAAAAGTTTCTAGTAATTTTAAAACACTAAAAAACCACTTATTTTAAAAAACACTTTTAAAACACTTCTAAAAATATTGTGTCATTAAAATTATACATTGAAATTAAAGTTACATTAAACAGTCATGCATTACCACAAAACTTAGACAGGCACAAGTGATTTCTGGATTCCAGAGGTACACACAAACAGAGCTGGATCCCATATAAGTGATCACATTCCCACTGGAAACCAAAGGGTATATTTCACGTTCACCTTTGGCTAGACCCAGTCCTAAATTGATTCTCTTTTTGTAAGCAATTTGCACATGTAAGTACTTCTTGCTGATGTCCCTCCAGAGAGGCAGCTGGGAGCACTCCCCCTTGCTGGGCTGCTTGACTTGGCCACTGTGCAGCTCTCATCTCAGGAGATCTCCTGCTGTCAGTGACTAAAGTCACCTCCTCATCTCCTCCACAGCAAAATAAAATTTTTCATCAGCACACTACATGTATCATCCATGTATGCAGTGATTTGATATCCCCATCACTGGAGACCTTTAGCTTTCTACCTATCCCAGCACCATCAATTTATACATAGGTGCTCTAAATTAAATTAAAAACTGTGTAAAGCTACACTAAGTGTATATATATTTGAAATATAACTCATGCAACTAAAAATTTCTACACTTCATTTGTTCATCTTTGCTTCTCACAGTATTTCAAAATACCATGTTTTTCAGCTGTGTGTTTCCTGTTTTACACATACAGGTGCTCTGTCAGTCAGGATCACTATCAATAAAAGAAGGTATGTCCATACTCATCAAGGGAAAACAGATTTCTCTTATTTGGAGATGGTGACCCCTTTAAAATGGATCAAATTTTTCCTTGTCACCACAGTTTGTTAATGATTTTCTCTTATTTGAGCTTCAGTAATAGCAACTGTTCTAAGAAAAGGAGATTATATTTTTCCACGCATCTATGCAGGTATGATAATAAAGCAAAATAAAAGCAAGAAAGCAAGCACTAAGCATCATACAATTAATAATATCCATAATTTGGTATTGTTACTTATTCTTCTGTGCTACCTACGAAAGACAAAACAGCAAAGATTGTTATGAATAATTATCTCAGTTAAACAAGGCAGAAAACATTTACACCCATAGAACTTCTGATGATATTAAGGATCTAGTAAACTGCATCTTCACATATTTTTATACAATTTATTAGCTTATTTTTTTAAACAGTTGCTCACCAATCCTTCATCATAATTGCTTCAGCTAGTTCCATCTTATCTCTGTAACAGAACTTTTTATTTTAATTTAAAAATATTACATTTATATGTATACTTTACCATGATAGGTGTTTTTAAATTCTTTTTGTTTTACTTCTCTTTTTCTCTACTCTAAGAAAAAAAAATGCTGGTGTGAATGCTCCAACCATGCATCACAGATTTAACTTTTTGCTTTCAGAGTGAATTCTGTCCCAAGTCAATTAGAATATTTTATCGTTAATAACTATCCCCTCAAAACTTTATAGGTACATACATAATCTGCCACTTTTCCAGCTTGTAACTTTCAAAGCATTGGTAGCAATTAGTTCACATTCCTCTGTTTCCATCCTTTTTCCCTTTTTTTTTGATACTACTCCTAAATTTCTATGCTGCACATACTTCCACACACTTACGTGAGACTGAATTTAACAATACTACATTTACTGAAAACTGAATTTAACTACTGAATTTAATAATATTAACACTAAACATGAGCTGCTTCAGTTTGTTGGTACCTCTTGATTTCTCTGCTTTGCCTCTGACAACAGGCAGGTATTAGTTTTTTTGAATGGTGGGCTTTTTTCTTTTTGTAAGTCCAAACCCTTTTGGATTGCCTACAGAAGACCCAGAAAGAAGATGTTATTCTTTCTTCCTTGCTTCACCCTGAGGTGAAGCATTTATTCCATGCTTGGGACTCCTGTAACATTTCTTGCACAGCCCTACATACCTGGAGCTCATTCCCAGTCCTGCTGCTGCTGCTGCTGACAAACGCTGCAGCCCAGCTGGTATCACAGCTCCAGTGTTTTATCAGTCCTAACAGCATTTTTTTTTTTTTTCCCAAAACAGCTTCTGCTAAGCCCCGAGCAGCATTTGATACCCCTGCCCAGAATCAGTGCAGCGGTGCCAGGGTGGCTGTGGCAGAGCTCAAGCAGCCTCTGCTTCACTGCAGCCCTGACTCGCTCCTGCTGGAAAAGCCAGCTTTTCCCTCCGTGTTTCTCCCGTAAAAATAAGCAAACCCCAAACCCCTTAACACCTCACTCCTCCTGCCTTTCTCTCACCAGAGGAGCCTTCTCAATTTGCCCCAGACAGTCTGGTGCCCCAGCTCTATGTGTGACATGGGTGATACCTCGAGGGCTCTGCTTCCATCTCCCCGTGCTCCCAGCCTGGAGCCTTCCCCAGCGATCTGCTTTTGGCGTGACCACGAGCCCGGGGAAGAGGGGGATTGTCCGCCCTAGGCTATGACAGGGAGGGCAGGAGCCCCGGGCTCGCCTCCCTCTCTTCTCCCGCAGATCTCCAGCAGGCGCTCCAACAAAACCCTGGTGGGAGCGTTATCCCAGCGGGCCATGTGCTCCCCCTGCCTCCGCAGCTCCCTCCATATCTCCACTCGCATCGTGCTCAGCTCCCTCCTGGCCACGGTGTTTTGCACCACGAACCGGGGGGCTGCGCTGTACTGCCACTGCCTCTTGCCCTGCCACCTTCCTTTCCTCTCTGTCCCCACGAAGGGGCTCTGGGCGGTCACAGCAGCACAGGCAGCGCTCTGCGGCTCCTCCGCGTCCCGCACATCCCTGGAGTTTTCCCTTCCTCTGCTGCCCCCTCCTCTCCCGCATCCCTTTCTGTCCTCCCTTGCCCAGACGCTCCCTGCCGACTGCTCCCTCCTTCCCTGGCTGCTCCTGGCTTTGAACTGGCGAGGAGCTGGGCCGGTGCTGGTTGTTCCCTCTGGGATAACTCGTTCTGCCTGCGGCTGCACATTGCTCTCGCTTCCCGGCTCCGCTGCTCCCCTCTCCCTTTTCCCAGCCACTGCAGCACCGGTTAGTGAAACAGGATTTGCTTGAAGTCTTTCTGGCCTCTCCAAAACCACTGACTGTGGGCTCGCAGGCTTACACTCCTCTGTGGAGGGACTGCCATCTGGATTAACCCATTCCTTTCCATCCCAGTGCTCATCATCCCTTTGATGGGGTGTTTTCGTAGGGGCCGTGACAGCCCCGTGCTTCGCCTCTAATGCAGCTTTTAACTTTTCCATCTCGACTTCACAGGCCCGGTGGTCTGTGCCCCTCTCCTTCAGGGTCTGTATTTTTTGCACCAGTAGTTGGATTGTTTTTTGTGCCTCCTGTATAGTTTTTGTACTGATGGCTACTTTTTCCTTCAATGCCTGATTTTCATTCAAAATGGCCTTTTTTTGTTCACACACCTCTTGGTACTGGAGAACACTTTGCATTTGTTCTACAGCCACAGCTCCTTCTCGAGTTATACCCTCCTCTAGTTTAAGCTGCTGAGCCTTTATTTCTTCTTTCAGTTTCTTGTTTTCCTCCCTTAGGCTCTGAATTTCTACCTGAGCTGCCTGTTTTTCTTCAGCTAAGCTTTTGGCAACTAGCCACACAGCCCATGCTCCTGCACATTTTAAGGATTTTTGGGAGAAGAGTTTACACTTGGTCATCTCTTTTAATTTGGCAAACTCTAGGTCAGCCTGCTGCATACTTCTGCAAGAGTTTGGACCCCAGGGGTTTGTTCCCCACTGAATAACCCAATTTGCCAGCTCTGACATCTTTTTGTCTTCTCTAAAGGTATTTACAGACTTTAAAGGTCTGTTTACAAGCTATGCTATAGCAGGTTGGAAGAAGATGGCAGAACCTCACCCAAATCTGGGCTTGCTCCTCTGTTGTTTTCCTAGTGTACTAGGAAACCTCCAGAAGGTTTTCTCAACCAAGAAATCCCCTAAGCAGAGATTTCTAATTTATCTCTTCTCACAGGCAAGGCAGAGAGCTTTCATTCCTCTGTCCAAGGATGGTTAGAGGCATCCCTTGAATATTTCTCTTCCTTAGGCAGAAGGAAGAAGGCTTTCAAACCTGATGGATTCCCCACTTCAATATTTTCAATGAGTCTGTGTTGCCCCCAGAACCGAGTGCTGTGTTTCAGCAAGACACTTGAGGCTATGTGAACACGGGGTAGCCTTGTTGCTGGCTGTCTCTGACTGCCACAGGATGGCACCCAAAAAAGGCTCTCTCAGAAGGGCTACTCACAAAAATGCCATAAGGGCTCCCCAAAGGGAGGAAGGCTGCTGCCTTCTCTGCTGGTTCTGTGCACCACAGCTCGTGCCTTTATGTGGGCTGGAGAAACACACCTCACACAGGAGAATCTGCTATTTGACTGCTTCAGAGTTCTGACAGCCTGATCAAAGAGTGCAAATCAATCCACTTATGGTGCTGGATGATATTATCTAGACTATTAGAGTAAAAGGATATAAAAGGAAACAACAATCCCTTATCAGTACCAAACCCACCCCCTCCCTTGTCTGCTATGCCTTTCCCCAGCTTGTGCTCACCCCTCCGCTGCCCGAGGATGGCTGCAGGCGTCCTGGCACGAGTCCTTCACCTCCAAGGAGCCCAGTGCTGATGAGGGAACCCCTCTGCCTGCCTCTCCAGGGTGCTGCTGCTGGTGGGATTCTGCCTCCTCCTCCTCCTCCTCTGCTGGAGCCTACCCGGGGCTGTCTGTGCCGCCCCTAAGGCTCCCCTGGCCCTGCTCCTCTGCCCCGAGGTCCGATGCTGTCGGCAGGCACTGATCCTGCACGCACAGCTGTGCACAGCTGGCAGAGCTGCTCCTCGCCCTCCCTGCTGCCCGTCAGTGGGGCTTGCCAGCCCCAAGGCCGTGTTCCCGTGGATGCAGCAGCTGCACCTGGGGGAGTAGCTCACAGCACCAGGGCTGCTGCTATCACCCTGTGCCAGAGGTTTCAAGGCCCCAGTGCCCTCCCCTACCTGCAATTTTCCTCCTGGCTCAGGGAGAGATTGCTGCGCTACTGCTTCTCCGCAAAAATGCAGCCAAGAGATGCTGCTGGAGACCTTTTGGCATCCCTTGGACCAGGGGAAGCAAAACTGAGCGCTGATGGGTGAGTCCCTGAGTGCTTAGACAAAGCTCTCCAAAAGCTCCCTGCGTGGCAAATCTCAAGCAAAACAAGGTTGGCCACCCTCTAGCATGGTTTGTGGGTCATGAGCATGCATTGCACCACCATCACCCTACTGTACTCCCCAAAGCTCTGTGCTTCGCTACAACAGCCACAGAAACAGAGGCACAAAGGCCTTGTGCTTCTCCCTGACCAAAAAGACCAACACTGATGCTCCTCAGCATTTTCACCAGGAGATGCAAGGAAAGCAGTGGGCCTTTGGGGGTTCAATGGGACCATGGGTGATGTCCTGTCCTGCCCTATGGCCAAAGAAATCCATCAGGCAGTGCTGGCAGCACAGACGATAATCCTATGCAGAAACAACCCCTTGAACAAGCAAAAACAGAGAAATATTTGAAATTCAGCAGTTATTAGAACACATAAATCCCTGCTCATAAACCCCACCATCCCCACATATTAATGCTTTGAGAGACGTCTGAAGCTTTGTAAACTAGAAGAGATAATAGGATTAAAGCTGCAATATGACAAGACAGCTAATTTTTAATTATTTGTAACTCCTTTCTAATTTCTACTTCATCCTGAATATTTAAAAACCTTTCCAAAAGTATTTCACAGGTTTCAATAACAACCTAGTAACTGGATGTGGCATTATAGCAATTTATAATCACCTCCCAAAATGGGGATCTAAATTAATCTTTCTACATCTCATTAGTTTAGCTATCAGAGATCTTTTACAAGATAATTGGCTTTCAGTGGCTTTAATTTAATTTAATTTATTAATATCTCACATTTATATTTCATAGATGCTGTTTTAATTATTGAACTGATACATCTCAGAAACATAATTCTTTTATACAGCATCAAACTTCTGCTTTCAGGGCTCTAGAGCTTTTTTAAGATGTTTTAATGATAAATAATAAGTCCTTGTTTGTGTTTGCCTTTAGAGTGGATATCAATTTATTTGTGCCTTAGGTTCTCACAGAGGAAAATTAGATCTTATTTTGGAACATCCTGTTTTGCAGATGAGGCTGCCTTTATTGTTAAACCAAAGCTTGTTCCGACTTTGTAATGCTGTAAAAGCACAAACAAGGGGAGGCAGAAGTAGCAGAAAGGATCGGAATAAGGAGCTGATTCACAGCTGGCAGGTATTTGTGTAAATTATTCAGTGGGCAGCAGAGTTAGGGAAGCTGAGTCCCTCACTGTGTTGTGTCCCATGGCTGAGCTCCCCAGAGCTGGTGGCAAAGCTGCCCTGCCTGGAGCTTCTCTTGCACCCATCAAGTGTTTGCTCTTCCTGCACCCACACCACTGGCTGGGTCTGGGGCGCTCCCCACCACCCCCTGGCTAATTCATCTGCAGCAGCACAGTGTATGGAGAATTCCAGCCTGCCAAACTTTGTCTGAAATGTCCTCACCGAATCAGTGAGGACAGACAGACAAGCACACTGCACAACTGACCCCATCCTTCTTTCAGGAGCTGGCCTAAAAATACATTCCCTCCTAGAGCAGAATAGCAGCATTGAAACATCTGACAGTAAATGTGATGATGATAATTGATGCTTAATGAATAATCCAGGGTTGCTTTAATATTTAACTTCACAGGATACCTTTTGTCCCCAGGAGCTAAACCAATGTATAAAAGGTGTACTCTTCCCCTGCAGGGCCTTTCTTAACCATGAAATACACCGTTTCAGGGGAACCAGCTACATGACTGGCCAGCACCAGGCAGCAGAGAGGGCTTTGTCCCTTTGTCCTGCTCCAGGACCTGCTCGGAGTGAGGCCACCTGCAACACCTGGGCTGGGACAATCCCAGACATGAGTAGAGACAGGGAGAAGAATTCCTCAAGAGAAGCCCTGATGAGGACTTAGGGGTTCTCATGGATACATCACAAGCAGCGCTGTCAATAGGTTGAGGGGGAGGATCCTGCCCCTCTACTCTGCCCTTGTGTCTGTGCCCAGCTCTGGGGTCCAGCAGCAGAGAGACATAGACCTCTTAGACATGGTCCAGTGGAAGGCCAGAAAGATGCTCAGAGAGCTGGAGCACCTCTCCTATGAAGGCCGTGAGAGAGAGCTGGGGCTGCTCAGCCTGGAGAAGAGAAGGCTCTGAAGAGACCCTACAGCACCTTCAAGTACTTAAAGGGGATTTATTTTAAAAAGGGAGAGTGACTTTTTAAATGGGTGGATTGGGAGAGGACAAGGAGAGATGGTTGTAAACTAAAAGAGGAGCAATTCAGATTACAGTAATTTCACGAGTATAAGCCGCACTTCCGGGTGTCGGCAACTTTTCATTCTTTGTCCATATATAAGCCGCACCTGATTATAAGCCGCACTTTGGGTTCGGACCAAAATTTTAGTCAAAATGGTGCGGCTTATAATCGTGAAATTACTGTAGATGTTAGGAAGGAGTTCTTTGCTGGGTGGTGAGGCACTGGCACAGGTTGCCCAGAGAAGCTGTGGATGCCCCATCCCTGGAAGTGTCCAAGGGCAGGCTGGATGGAGCTTTCAGCTACCTGGGAAGTGTCCCTGTGCATGGCAGGAGTTTGGAACCAAGTGACCTTTAAGGCTCCCTCAAACCCAAACCATTCTCCGCTTCTGTGAATTTACCTCGGGCCTGTGGCTGTCCGAGGCTGTGATCCAAGGCCCCACAGAGCTGAGCACTTCCAGCCTCTGATGGGAACGAATTCCCACCGCTCCCGCTGCTCACCGCTTTACGGGTGCGGGCTGCGCTGCTGAGCGCTGCCCACGGAGGGGCCGCGGGAGCTGCCAGGACAAACCCGGCTGTCCCAGCCGGAGCCTGGAGATGAGGAGGGGAGGAAGCCCTGGCAGAGCCCCCACAGCTCCGTTCGGGCTGGGCTCGGCGAGCAGAGCTCCCGCCGGGCTCGGGAAGAGCAGGAAAAGCAGGAAAAGCGGCCCAACACCCCCCTCTGCTGTCGGCACACACCGCGGCACGGCTCCCGCACCAATGCTGCCACCGCAAAAACCCCGCGGGTCACCCCGGCCGGGCTCATTCGTCCGGCTCTAGCATAAAACAAGGACGTGTCAGAGGTGAGCAGCAACCACCAGCAGCGTCTGCTCCTGTCATGGAGTGCTGAAACCTCTGGGTTTGGGTTTAGACACACACTGATAAAAGTTTTTCCTTAGTAATGTCCCTTCCTACCTGTTCACAAAACAAACAAGGTGCTTCTCTTCAAAGTTACTCTGCAACACAGCTTCTGCCAAATCTGCTTTTGGAAGTCGTCACTTCTTTGGAAGCAGGGCTAGTCCTCTGGTGTTGGGCTTTGTTTGCTGGGTGTGGAGGACTGGAGGCCGTAAAACAAGGCAGATGGGTTCCTGTTTTATTGTCATGTTGGCTTGGGCCAGTTCTGCATGGGGGCCTTTTTATTTTAGGTACATTTCAACATTTTAAAATAACTTTATTCGTAAAAGAATGCTGCAAATCTTTCTTCTTTCTATCTCCACCACAAATGCCCCATGCTGACTCTGCTTTTTCTTGTAAAACCTGCTGAAATGAAGACTTTTTTGATAATACAGCCATTCTTGGCAGCACCCCTAAGCCATGAGCACCCTTCCTAAGGGTGTCTAAGCATCCCAGTACCCTTCCAGCTGCATCCTTCAGGGGGATGGCACCTCAGTGAGTCTTGAGGAGCTCCACTGAGCTCATGGTGCTACAGCTGCTGCAGGTCAGGCTGGGACAATTTTCCCTTCTCCAGGAGGCTCCTGACATGGCTCACCCACAGTTCACAGCTTCTCCTTGATGGCTTGTTATTAAAACTGTACAGATACGAAGTTCTTCCTCCTATTAATCAAATCAGAAAGGTCAAAGTGGGTTCATATTAGATCAGTCAGAAGTGAACATTTCTGGTAGTTTGGTTTGCTCAGCAAAATGAAAGAACTTCCCTGAAAGAAGTCTGAAGCCAGCCAGGGCTTCTTTGTACTTGGATTTAACCCTAATGTCTGAAGCACTGGTGTGACTGTCTGCTGACTTGGGGTGACATTTGGAAACATTCTCCTTTAGTCCAAACCAACCTTTTTTTAGTGAGTAAATGATTGATCCTGCCATGACCCCGAGCTCTATTCCTATACCAGCCAGAGATGCCCAAGTGTCACCCAGGGTCAGCTCGTGACTTTGGCATCATGTGCTCTTGCCTCAGACAGGCAGAAACACACGTGTACGATTTCTAGACAGCTAGGAGACTTCTCTTCCAAAAATACATGAAGAAATCCTCAGCTGCCACCCAGCTCTAGCTGTTCAGGAGCAGGGATGAGCAAGAGGTCCAGAACATGAGCCAAGGTCTGGATCTGCCCTTCTATGCTTCCACCACTGTAATGTGAGCATTTTTGTCTGTCCTGCCAAGAGGCAGGGCAGATAGTGTTCCTCATTGATTAAAAAAGTCTAATCAAGTCCCATTGCACTTCAGTTAGGGGCTGGGACAGGGATCTCACTACCTTTGGAAGATGAGATACCTGAAATTAAAAAATGGTCTTCCTAACAGCTCACTCTTGTTCCTCTCTACTAAATATATTTCCTGCAGCCAGATCCCAGTTCTGCATACCATGACTCCTGCTTCAGGGATCTTAAAATCCTACTGATTCCAGTGGGATTGGAGCTTGTCCCTGGGTGGCAGCTGTCCCTATGCTCTGCAGTGGGGCTCCCCAGCCCCCAGGACAGCATATTCCTGGCTGTACCAGAGCAGAGTACATCATGTTTCATCCTTGCAAAAGGTTGTTATAAATGGTTTCATTTCAAGGGAATTCAATTAAATCTGACAATTCTTGCAACAAGTTCACTCTGAATTGTGGCTTGGAGACTTTGCAGCAGTCAAAAGACGAACGGATCGTGAGGAAAAAAGCAAACAACTCAGGCATTTCCATGGTGTCATCTTTGCTGCTTATTAGCTGTGCCCTGTCACGTACTGAGTACTTGGAGCATTTCACCTGTCACTTCCAAGACTGTCATATTTCTCTTCCTAAGTTTCCATGTCTTTTAGGGAAGAAGCTGAGTACACAACTTGCCAAAGGCACTATCCCATTGCCTTTGGGAGACAAGAAATTCTGAAAACAGACATTGCTGCACCTGAAGCTGACCTGCAGCTTTTGAGCTCCTTCCCCAGGCCACAGGAGATCTGTCCTCACCAATGACTTCTAGCTAAGGACGGTAATGAAACCCGCAGGAAATCAGTCTGGCAGATGCTTTTTAATGGGACCTGATTGTCCTGAGAGCAGCCTGGTTTCTTGGGGATTACAGCTGGCCTTGTTTCAACTTTCATCTCAGCTGAACGTGATCATCAAAGTCAGGTCAGTACTCAGAATGGGTGGTCTCTGTGCAAGCCTCGCAGTGAAAACCAGCACGTTGCTCCTTTTTCCCAGTGCTGGTCCTGGGACTGCCTTTTTGCAAGTCAAAGTAAGACCTTTCCTTTCCCCATTTTATCCAGCTATAAAAATACACTTGTGGACAGAATTATCATAAACCACGTCATTAAATTGTGCCTTGGTCTTTTCTGCTTTATTTGCAGTGACTCATACTGCAATTCTTGCGAATACAGGTCAAACAGGACCCAGAATCCAGCAGCCAGGATCCTGACTCTTCCCCATCCTAAATGCTGACCCATCAAGGCAATGGGAAGGACTCTCCTGTAGATGACCAAGAGACATGAGGTCCCTCAGCATCTCCTCCTTCCAGTTAAAGCAACAGCAAACTGGATTGCTGGTTGCTGGTTCCCTGGCAGCTTTAAGCAGGGGGTTTTGGGAGCAGCCCCACATTGTGTTTCAGCAGCCTTGGTGCAGGGGCAAGGCTGGGCCAAGTAAGGAATTAGCCCAGTTTCCCCCCTCCTTGTCTCCCAAGCCCTTGTGCCACGGCGCTCACGTGTTGTCTGGCAGTGGGTGACAGTTCACATAATGCAGACTGGCAGGTGACCAGGGGAAATGCAGCACGGGTCACGTCTCTGCAAGCCAGGCTCAGCCTAAGTCTCCCAAGATGCGTCACTAAGACTCTTAGGGCTAAATCCCTCCCTGCCTAAGTGCAGCCAGCAGTGCAGGCAGCAGGGATGCGCTCGGCCCCCGCTCGTGCCCAGATGTGGCCACAGCTCTGCATTGGTAGCACAGCTTGTAAAACTGCTTGTTTGTGAGCTCTCCTTAACCAGGGATGAACCTTCCAGGACCCCAGAGCAATGGAAAAGATTTTACCTTCCTGTACCTGAGAGTAAGGTGTGCAGCTGGGAAGTGAGACCCTGCCAGGCTGCCTGCACATTGTCAGGAGGTTGTGGCCCTCCAGCAGCTTAGAGGGGACTGTGATCTGGGGAGTCTCACTTAGAAAACACAGGTCTGGCACAGCAGGGCTTCACACCACCCTGGATGTAGTTAAGCACTTCTCCCTGCCTGCTGTAGGCTGGGAAAGGGACAAGCTATTGGGACCTAGCTGTCCCTTTGGCAGAGAGGGGGTACAGCTGCATCCATCCCCATGTGCCATGCCTTTGCTGGAGACAGACACTGGCAGGGGGAAAGGCTGACCTTTGGGTGGCCATTCCCCATGGCAACTCTTTTACAGAAACAGCCAGCACTACCCAAGCCTCCCTCCCACAACTGTCCCCATGTGTACCCAGCCCTGCCCTAACTCCACAGCCCTCACTTTTTGCCAGCCAGGTCCCAGCCACCCATCCATCTTGCATTCATCTCTCCCCATCCCTGTCTTTCCTTCTCCCCTCCTCTCCTGCCATCATTACTAAACTTATCTCATCAGTCTCCATCTAGATTTCCTACCAGCTGGAGGCAGACACGTCCTAGGCCCCATTCCCTGGCTCCCCACACCTGAGAAGCTGACACCCTCCCAGAGCAGAGGCAGGACATCCCGCACCTCTCATACGATGGTGAGAGGGAGGCCTTATCCTTTCTTTCCCTGTGAGAAAAAGGCAGGAATGACATGCACACCCCCTCCAGACTGAGCAGACACCCTGGCAGTATTGCCCTGCTGCCCACAGCAGCACTGATGTAAGGAAGAGCCTTGTTTCACACAGACAGCAGCTTTGGAAACGTTTAGTAATTAGTGCCAGAGACAGCAAAGCTGAGAGCATTCCTGAAACTGCTCGTTAAATCCCCAGTTCCTTGGAGTCAAGCAGCTGCCTGGTGGTTTCCTGTGCACAGCAGGGGCAGGCAGGGGACCAGGCTGCCCCAGCTCCCTGCCTGCCCTCCTGCCCACACTCTGGCCACCACGCTCAGCCCTCCACCCTGCGCAGGCTGCCCCATCCCCACTCTGAGGAGCTGTGTCCTCCCAGGCTGGCGATGGCCATGTGATCAGTGCCCAGCAGCTGCAGCATCTCCAGCTGGGTGGGTGCTGGGCCCTGTTCCCTTTCCTCCTCAAGGATTTCTGTAGCAGTGGGGACCATGCACAGATCCAGCATCCCCTGGCTTTGTGAACGAGGCAGGTGTGTCTGGGGGGTGGCCTGGAGACTGTATGGGAAGATGTGACAGAAGTTGTGCATGGTTTTCCCCTGAGGCTCTGCTGTTACACATGGGGCTGCTCTGCTCAGTCATGGTTTCATTTCTAGGTGCACACAAATTGGGCTGGAGCACAAGAGGCCATTTGCCTCCATGAAAAGGTTATACAAATGTTCTTCAATTAGCTGGAGAAATAAGTGATCAAACCATCCTTCAGAAGTTATAGCTGTAGGACACTGCCGAAGTGCTCGTGCTTGAGACCAGCTGGGTGGGTGTTATTGCTGTGAGGACATTGTTTTGGAGGGGGGTTTGTCCCATATGGAGAGAAAGAAGCAAAGGGGGGGTCTGGCTACTGTCATCCACCTCCTATGGGAGGCTGGTGAAAAGGTGGGACCAGACCCTTCTTGGAGGCACACAGCAAAAGGCAACAGGCAAAAATTGCAGAGGGGAGTTATGGTTAGAGAGAAAGAAAAATGTTCTCCATGGGGATAGTGAGGCCCTAGACTTGTTGCCTGGGGAGGTAGTGGGATCTCTGCTCTGGAAAACACTTACAGCTCACCTGGACTGGGCCTTGGCTACCTACTCAGCTTTGCAGGTGAGCTTGGCTCCAAGCAGGGGCTGGACAGGAGGCCCTGCCCAAAGCTGCTTTGTGATTCTGTTATCCACGCCCCCTACATCCATAAGATAATTCTGCAATTAACCCAAGAGTTTACTGATGCACCACATCACCAAGGGCCACAGCACTCATGCCAACAGGGCAGTGTTGGGTCAATCCCTGAACTCCCTAAAGCAATGCCTTAAACCAGCCTCACAGTCTCAGCCTCCCCCACTTCCACGAGTTCCCCAGGCAGATTCAGTTGAGAGCTGACCTGGTTTTATTAGTCAGGGGAAATCAAAGGAATTTCAGGAAAGAAGCTTTCATCCATTTCATGGGTAGGTTTGTCAGCCAAGGTGTCTGAATCTTGAGTTGTGTGGAGGAGATGACAGCAGAAGATGGTTCGGGGACTTTGCAGTCTTGTTTCTGTGACACAAATGGATGTGAGCGACTGAAAGACAGGTGCTGTGCAGTGCTGGGCCCAGCTGCGTATAAAAATACACTGTTCCATCCATCTCCACATGATAAACACATTAAAAAGGAACAAGGTGTGTCTCAAACTGTCTCCAAGGCTTTACATGAGCCAAGTTACATGGTTTTTTTTACCTTTTTACAACAAATGGAAGTAGAGCAGTGGGTTGGTTTCAGGGGAGAGAAAGGAGTGGGAGGCAGAATATCACATCCTATTTCCTCTTTTAAACACTTGGCAAGGGAGAGAACTTTCCATTCCCATCTGGCATAAGCAGACTAAACACAGGTTCCTTTCTGATAGCCATCTGCACTCTTCTGCTACCTTTTCCCATCAGTCTTCTGAAGACAAAATGCAAACCCGCACACTATTTAAAGATTCTCAAATTCAGGGAGTGTAACAAAATGATCCCTTTTAGTTACCTTCTTTCCAAGTCACAGAGCTTCTAGTGCCAAGCCAAACAATAACCCGGTTAATCAACAGGCTCAGGACATGAAAGCAACTCCATTTCCTATTTATGAATGCACAGATGTTGTTTATCTTGGATCTCCCCTTGTTGGTCCCCCAGGATTAAATCACAGTCCTTTAGGTGGAGCATAAGTGATTGCTTTTCTATTGAAGCAGCTCAGAGAGAGGTTTGGCCAGCCCTGCTGCTGTATCATCCTCTTTCCCTAATGCTGGGTCTCTCTGCTGGCCCAAGGGATCCTCACAAGAAGTAGGGTGTGTCGTGGTGTTTGGGGGCATGGCTCCAGAGATGCTTGCTAACACAGAGCTGGGTTATCTCTGCCCCAGCACACCCTCAGCGTGGTGGGGATGATAGTTCTCAAGACCAGGCAAGGCTGGGTCAACCCTGACACTGATAAGAGAGATGAGCTTCCTTGCAGACACACACGTGGGGCCTGATTCCTGTGCAGCTCCATGTCCAGCCAGCCAGCCACACCTTGCAAGCCCAGCATGGTTTTGGCCAGGCCAGGGAGCACCATATTTCAAATGAGGTACTGGTTTTGGTGGGGTGCAGTAGCTGGTGCTGCTCTGAGAAAGCCACCCCTGCTCAGGCCCCTGAGCCGTCCCTTGCTCCCAGGCACTGGGAGCTGCAGGTTTTGGCTTTGTCCAACATAACCTAGGGAATCTAATCCTCTATGAACAGGCTTGGCCTCCGTGTGACCTATGGTGGTGAGACCATGTGGTCCACAGCCAGGTGAGCGGGACAATTCCTCCTTTATACAAACTGAGATGCTCTGGAGGCCCAGGCACATTTGCCACCTGATGCCAACTCCAGGGTGGCTGTTAGTTCTCCTGCCTGCTTATGTAGCCTTTAATTTCATCCTTCCCGTGCCTGTCACACCACTGCAGAGCCAGGGTGGCACAGCCTTGGCTGCCAACCCTCCTGTAGGGGTGGCTGCACCAGAGAGGTGTCGGTGATGCTCGTGCACGGGGTCCATGGAGTATTTTGAGAGGCTTCCCGTGGGCCGAGTGCCACTTTTTACAGCATCGGTTGTGACTGCACTCCTAACTTACTTCCTCGGCTGCCAAGTGCTCCTTTGCGGAGCGGGGAGCCATGGTGATAGTTTTCCATATTGCAGAAACACCCCGACTGCAAGACTGAGCTGGTGGCGGCTGAGGCTGTGTTTGGAGACACCTTCCCACCCACGAACCCTCTGCTGCCGTCTGCCTTCCGAACGGGAGTCTCCCCCCGCCAACCCGGCACGCAGGCTCGCTCCGCAGCTGCGGAACGCCGAGTAACAAAATCCGTGTGTCCCGCAGCACGGACAGACGGACGCGCAGCTCCCGGCAGAGGATGCTGCAGGGTGGGTGCTCCCGGCCCGTCCGTGTGTCCCGCAGCACGGACAGACGGACGCGCAGCTCCCGCAGAGGATACTGCAGGGCCGGGCGCTCCCGGCAGGGAGCGTGTCCCGCACGCCGCGGCGGCGACAGGAGGCGCAGGAGGAGGAAGAGCGGGGGAGAGCCATGGATCGAGACCCGGCCGCTTTCCCTGCTCCCCCAGGCACGCTGCAGGGTGCCTCACACCGGTCCGGAATGGCTCGGAGACCTGGAGGAGCATCAGCGGGTGCCGCCGGTTCACGCTCTGGACGCAATTTCCCCCTATAAGATGCTTTCTGCAGGAATTTCAGTGCCCAGGTTTCAGTGGCAGGAGGGGGGCCGCTCCCACCTGTGGGCACAGGGTGGCATGGGGACACGGCGTGTCCTGGGTGCCCTCAGCAGCTGGGAGTGGTCCCCGGAGCCGGACAAAGGGGTGGGCTTTCTCCTGGGGCAATTGCACTGCAGTCCGTACAAGCAGAGGTAGGTGAGCAGAGAATTTGTCTCTTCTTTAGTGGAGTGACTGAGCTGTCTGATGGCTATTTTTCAACAGTAGTGACAGATTTAGGATAAAGCCCATCCCTTCCCCTGCGGGCTGGCCCAGACAATGCAGAGGACAGGAGGCACCAGGCTGCTTCCTACCATGGGAAGTACCCGGAGCTGTGTAAGACAAACCGCGGTGAGTCTTCCTGGGGGCCTCGCTGGATGAAGGGCTCACACAGTGAAGGCTGTCCCACCCCCGTGTGTGTAACTGCCTGGGATGTGAGGAGCTGGGGCCAGGATCCTTTCCCTGCTGCTTTGGGAACGGTAGAAGTGGTGGGTGAGGGAAGGAAGGAATCATTCTACCACATGGATATTCTGGGCAGTGGATCGCAAACCAGGGATTGAGAAGTCTCACTGAGTGCAGGAATACAAATCTCCATTGGGGCCATGTTGCAGCCTTTGGAAAGGGAGGGAAGAGCTGCCACTGAGTAGGCAGAGGACTTCAGAGCTGAGCTACTTTAGCTATTCATTCCTTGAGTCCCCATAGAAGCAATTACTGCATCGATCCCTGTCTTAGTGAGCTCTCGGAGCAGAAGGCAGAAGGATAACAGTCTCTACTCTTAAGTAGGAAGCTGAGGATTTTATGGGATTACTCCTTGCTCCTTGACAGATGTAGGTCCTGTTAGGTCAGAGCTAAGGTCAGTGCTGAGCATGGTGGTTTGATTTAACAGGCAACAGTAAGAAACTTTGATCAGGACAGGGATGGGACAGGCTGATGACCACAAGGGACTGTGCTGGCTCTTGCACACCGGTGCACATGCAGGACAGACTGTGGAGATGAGCATTGCAGGAGCCGTGTGGTCAGAGCCTCTCTCTCCCAAATGCCTGGATTTGCTCCCCAAGCCTAGATCTACCACTATCCCAGAGGAGCTGGATGCCTGCTGGGAGCCAGGCCACCCAGCACATCCTGGTTCAAGCTGTCCTCTGCCCCTCATCTGCAGTGTGGCCATAGCTCTTCCTAAGTCTGGCATTCATCCAACAAGCAGAACAGCTTGGGGTTCTGCTGGGTGAGCAGCTATCCCCCCAAATCAGTACTAAATTTTCATCAGTAATTTTGTCCCCTAGGTCCTTTCAACTCTTTTTAACAAAGCTGACTCTGCTGGGGAAACTCCAGGGGCTGCCATGGTCCTGTTCATCCTCTCCCATGCTTTGTCATGGGAACTCAGTGGTTTACCTGATCTTACAGCAGCCATAGCTAGAACAATGGCTGAGTTCTATTGGGACAGATGAGCCTGGCATCGAGAATGTTAGTCCTCTTTTGGGGCAAAAATAGTATTACCAGTGTAAAAGCCGCTCTGTGCTGTGGTGGTAGTGGTCACAGCTTTAATTACAGTGCCGGAGCCAAACAAGTACAACAGCACAGCTGAGATACCACATAAGAAATAAATTCCCCCAGTCAGCTCCTGTGTTTTGGTGCCTTCTTGATGCTTGGATTTCCATGTTGCCTCTCTCCCTCTTAGGGAGGGGACTTATCTTTGTGTTTCTCATGCTGCCACTGTCTCCCTGATGCTTGCAAGTAACCTGCCAGAAACTGGGAAGGGGTGATGTTACCTCTAGGGTCAACTCTTCTCAGGGAACTACTCATCTGACCAACAGATTAGAAAAGGGAAATAAATACCAGTGTTAAAAAAATAAACTCTCTTTAAAAAAACAAACTATGATGTTAAAAAAACATACCCTGTTAAAAAAAATAAATAAAACTCCAGGATGATGAAAAGGGGAAAAGAAGTGATTGAGTAAAGGATTCAATTTTTAAAATGAAAGATCTTCCATACACCAATTCCAGCCAAAAAGGCATTTCTGTTCTCTTGACAGAATATAAATATTAATCCAGACACTCGTTGTTCTCACTGTGTCCTTTTGATTTGGCATGATCTGGAGCCACATTGAGAGCTCACATCTTCTCCTGGCTTCCTTGAGGGTGCAGTGTGCTCGCTACAGCTCCAGAGAGTCCAGCAAGGACATATCCTCCTGCCCTGAACATGGGGCTCTCCTGCTCATCCATGCTTTATCCAAGTGGGTCTCCTGCAGGTGCCATCAGGTTCAGCAGAAGGATGGAGAGGACACCTCCTTTTGCAGGAATGTGGAGGTGATGCTGATGAGACACCTAGACCGTGTGAGACCCACATCAAACCCCCTTCACTGGGGTTTTGAGCCCAATTCTCTCCTGCTTTGTGGAATTTAACCTTAATGCAAAATGGTTCTGAAATTCTGCCCCTCTGGTGAGAGCGGTGGGCAACAGAGAGGGCCAGGGAAGAGTCACAGAGACCAGCCACGTGCCCAGGAAGACTGCAGGCTATGTAGGGACATGTCCCAGGCAGGGCTGGGAAACGAGGACCAGGCATTGGGTGAAACACAGGCCAGGCTGGACATGGGGCTAACAGGCTGTGCTGCCTCTAGCAATGGAAAGGAAAAGACAAGAAATCATGAAGAAACCAAGGTCATCATATGTTAGGTTTCTTGAGACAGAGAAGCCATGTCCTCTGTCCTTTCCTCCTACAGCCAGCCTTTCCACTCTCCTCCTGGTTATCTACAGGAGCTGTCACCACCCAAGGTAAGGCCCCAGTTCAGAAAAGTCCTTAAGCACAAACCTAATTATCAGGACAAAATAAAGGTTTTTGCTGAATCGGGCCGGCAGAGCTGGGTGGAAACCAGCTGAGCCACCCTGAGCCAGCCTCACCAGAGGCTCCAGACTCAGCTCCAGCACGGCCCCTTCCTTCCTGGGGGGGTCAGTGTAAAATAAAACCAGAGGCAACCGTGCAAAAGCAGATCCAATTCCCAGGCCCTTAGCAGCCCATCTGGGTCCATAAGTTCAAACCCATCCACTCTGCCAGCTGTATCCATCCTTTTTGCTTTTCATCACAGAGTGTGAACCCCATTTTTCCCTGCTCTCCAACCCCCTTCCCAACCAGGCACACAGAGCAAAGGCCAAACGTTGGGCGGCCTTTTCTTCTCAATCACCCTGAAAGTCACTGTGAAATGCGATGCTATGTGGAAAGTTGCTGGAAAGAATGACACTGCAAGAGCCTAATTTTTTCCAAGGAAATAAATAGATTATGTGCCATGAGCACGGAGAGGAGAGGGTTTGTGCCAGGTCATGCACAGGTAGGGCCATGCAGGGACAGCCTGGAGATAGTTTGAGCTGCAGTCACCACCTCTTAGGAAGGTTTTGCTGGGCAGAGACACATGGGACAGTCTCTGGTGGTGCCACCAAGGTGGCAGCCTGCAGGTGGCAGCTGTTCCAGCTTGTCTGCAGCATCCCTGTGCATGCAAACTATTTGCAAGGGGGTCATGAAATGTGGTGAAGCAAAACAAGCTACTGCACACAGAACTGGGGAGAGGCTGACCACCTCTCAGTTGAGGAGGGGGGATTTTTATGCCTAATGGGATGTCAGGCAAGCCGGAGCTCAAAGCCTGGCTCCAACATGGTTGCGGTGATGGCCTGGATTCAACTATTTCAAAGGGCACCGGACGGTCAGATCAAGCCCCAAATTTAAATTTGTTAAAATAACTTTTTGCAAAACATTAGGACGGAGAGCAATGTTTCCATGGTTTTGTTTTTAAATTCCAAGTGGGAAGAGTTTATTTTTTCACTAGGAAACTTTCCCCGTAGGATTCACAACGCTGGCCGGGAGACAAGAAGCTGTGAGCTCCGCTCCCGAATGGAGATGACCCCAAGGGTCACCCTGTGGTGGTCACGTCGCCTCGTGCAGCCTCAGTTACCCCTTGGAAAAGGGAGGTGGGTGCATCCTTGGCTGCAGAGGATGGTGGATGCAGAGATGGCCAGCGTGGCCGGCTATCGTGCGGTCAGCTCGTGCTGAGAGGGATCTAAATCCCAACACGTAGTGTCTTGTATTGCTTGGAGGCAAATGCAATGAAAACTCTTACATTCCAAACTAGGGTTAAATATGGGGAAATTACCAATCTCCTTGGCTCTGTTTATGCACATGGGGTATAGTGATGGTCTGTCCTTCACTATCACTCTGCTCCTGCTGGATTGCTGCTGATCCAGAATGTAAGAGCTGCCACTTGCTTGTCCTCTTTTGGCTTATGCTGTCCTGAAAAGTAAAATATTGTAGAGATTTATAAAATTAACTGAAGGTAATAAAAAAGGCATGGGGGCTCATC
Organism: Catharus ustulatus; assembly: GCF_009819885.2. NCBI lineage: Eukaryota > Metazoa > Chordata > Aves > Passeriformes > Turdidae > Catharus > Catharus ustulatus. The sequence goes on from NC_046223.1 coordinate 17,524,100, forward strand.
TGGTTCCCCTCACCTCAGTGCCCTGGAAAGCCCTTTAGCCCAGCTGAGAGCCCAAGTGCTGCTGTTCCTTCCCCCACTGGGGACTGAGGAGTCCCCAGTGCAAAAATACACAGCAGTGAAACAGGGGTTTGGTGAACATTGAGTTGAAGAAAGAAAGGGAAATCAGGGCAGGTTGAGGACTATTTACTACAACTAGCTGAAAATAAAAGACAAAAAAAAAAGCAATTTGAAATGCTCGTATCTTGCTTCTATCAAGATAGCAGAGAAAGAGCACAGGGGTTCATTCTCATTTGTGATCAAAGACTTTGAGCTGATCCCATTTTATTCTCTACTCCCATGCACTGCTCCGTGGTTGTGGGGTCATGGATGGCAGGAAACTCCTCTTGCTTTGCTCTCTGAGAGAAGTGAGGACTTGGCATTTTAGGATCTGGGACATAATGAAAACTGATTTCTGGGACATGTGGTTTCCGAGGTGGCAGCTCAGCAGCTCAAGAGTTAATTGGGCTCCCTCATTTTCAGCCCAGACATTGCTACAAAGGCTTATCCAATGTGGAAAGCTATTTCTTAGCAAGGTGGGAGCTGCAGGTACAACAGCCCCTCCTGCTCACCTCTGCAGCCCCAGCTTCTCACCCCTGGCTGGGGAAAGCAAAGCAGAAGGAGCTGTTACAGGACAGCTCCCTTGCATGGGGAATGCCTCCCCAGGCTCACAACACACCTCCCATCCCTGGGATACCCAGATACCTTCAGCAAGGCTTCCCCCAAGGGTAGGGCCAAGGGTTCCTGGTGTGCAGCTCGCCCACGGGACCTCGGGCTGGTGGCGATCCATGGGCTGTGGAGCCAGCCCGGTGCAGGGAAGCAGCCAAGCGCGGCTGATGGGAATCACGGGAGGTGTGCCTTTGCTTTCAAAAGGACTATTAACGCGCTTAGGGTTAATCACACAAATAAATCTCGCCCTGGCTTGGAGCCAAAGCGAGCAGTAAAAGCACTGATCCCCAGGCCTCCCGATGGGAATTGGCCAGGGCCAGGGCCCATGTTCTCACCCAGTCATTGGGAAGTAATCCCTGTGCTCAGCACAGAGACATCCAAGGATTTTGTTCCGTGTCATCCCCCCCATGCCCCCTGAAAGGCACTTACCCAGGTGGAAACTTGAATATCTTCCCATGCCAGCCCAGATAGCAAGGCAATTTCCAGAGGACATGGGCAAAGGGCTGGTCTGAGCTGCTTTGCCTCAATGGTGGCTGCAAGAGCCATGGAGGGTGGATGGAGGGGAGGGTGAGCCCCAGTTCTGTCCCTTGACCTCCTTCAGGGACTTTGATGTATCAAAAATTACATACCTAAAGGAATGACCTTCCCAAGGAGAGAAAAACCTTGAACTTCAAGCCCTGCTGAGTGTAGGAGGGTGTTTAGAGAGACAAATCAGTGTGCCTGGTGCAAGAGAGATGGGAGGAGGCGGGGAGGGAGCATGTGTTTTTTTAATTAGCTTTTATTTTGTACAGACACCACCAGGAAATCCATAGCAGGTGTATATATGAGGGACACAGGCAGAGCTACTGTGGATAAAATATCCTAGGGAATTGAGCTAAGGCCTCATCTCATGTCCCATGTTTTAACTGGACATGGTGGGAGATGAATTAACTGTAAAGTTAATTTTTAGAGACTTGACTGAAGCAGCACTGTGTCTCTCTCTTTCTCCCAGAGTGGTCTCCTAGCCTCTGCACATACCACCAGGTACTCACCCGGGCTTCAAAAAAGTGTTTTGTAAGTCAAGTCTTTGTGTTCTCTTGGTGCAGAAATTAGCAAAGACAGTCAATGTGAATACGTTTGTCCCATGGGATGCAGCAGGGAGAGGGGGTCCAGGTGGACAGGTCAGCAAAACAGGGAAGCTGTTTCCCCAGCATTTTGGAGACTTGGTTGTCCCCCTACTCCTCTCCCTGGCCCCAAACCTCATTATCAGGAGGCTCAAGGAGGGCACAGGGACTGTGTGCACAGAGGCCCCTCTGATTACCCTTGCGGAAGGTGACTGGTGGCCCTTTGCAGGGAGCTCACTCCCACCCACCTGAACTTCCACACACTTGCAGGGGCTCTATCAGTTCCTTCTGATTCATTTTAATGTGGCACAAAGCAGCAGCTTGCTGGAGCCTGATGTGAAACACCCACATACGCTCACATTATATAATATGAATCTAAGAAGATTAAATTATCCGGTCTGAGGAAATGCATGCGCGTATGGATGTACACATTTATGCACAGTCTGGAGGGTAGCTGAGGGCAAAGCTTCCCTCAGACACACTGAACTTGTGCTTGTTTTGCACTTAAAAACTGAGTATTTGCCCATGCATAGGCACATGTGTGAAGCACGGCAGCAGCTGTGTGTTCTGAGTTTGAAGGAAACACGAGAAGTGTTTGTAAGTGAGTGCTTGGTTTTCCACTATGTTGGCAAAGTCTGAGCAGCAGCATGGAGCAACAGATGGAACCCAAACAGCACTGGCACTAAACTTCACCTGTCAGCGTACGGACACATACCTCTCCCTGGGAAAGCAAACAGAGGAGAAAACTGTCCCCCAAAGTCCTGAGCATCCCTCAGCAGCCTTGGAGCGCTTGGCCCCATGTGCCTTAGGGCACAGCCCCTTCCTCAGGCTGCATGAACACAAGCAGATCGATGTCATGCTGAGTTTGGGGTGCCCAGGCCTTCTGCCCAAAGATACACTTTGCCTTCCAGAAATTTCAGGTAGGGAGGGAAATGCAGGAAATGTGCTTCACCTACAGCTGGTCAAGCTGCCCAGGCAGCGAACGGATTTGCCTCTCTCTCTTCTGCTGCGCCTTCCCATCATTGATGCACATTGTTTTGCTAAATATAACCCGGTCCCTTGAAGCTGCTCGCTCAGCTTTACTCCAGGCAGAGGTGCGGGGCACGAAAGATGCTGGCAAGAGCGGGGCTGGGCGGCCTCCCTGCCCGTGTCCCCGGCCATCCATCACCGCCACCAAGGGGACGAGTTTGAGCCGCGGTTCGTCAGACCCAGCCCCAGCGATGCTGGGGGTGCTGCGGACGGGCGGGCGGGCGGACGGGCGGGCGGACGGGCGGGCGGACGGGCGGACGGGCGGACGGGCGGACGGGCGGACGGGCGGACGGGCGGACGGGCGGACGGGCGGGCGGATAGACAAACACCCCCCCGCAGGCGGCGCGCGCCGAGGCCATTCATGAAAAAGTTGACGTCAGGCAGGGGGCGGGGCTGGGCCCGGGCCACGCCCCCGGGGCTATTTAAGGCGGCGCGGCGGCGGGCGCGGGGCTCAGACGGGAGGCGGCGGCCGAGGCGTGAGGGGGCTGGGTCGGTCCCGGGCAGCGCCGCGCATCGTCCCGCCCTGTCCCGCAGTGCCTGGGTGCCTCTCCCGCCACCCCCCGCCCGGGGCAGCCTCTGCTGGGACTTCATGTCTGTGCTGTGTCCCCTGCCCTGGTGAGTGGGCGCTCCCCGGGGGTTCGGGGGGGATGGCGGCTCTGCGGTCGCGGGGTGCTGCCGGGACTCTTGAGGCCGAGCCCCTCAGCCGCCCCTGCCCCGGGAGGCCGTGAGGCGGCGGGGCGGAGAGGGGCCCGGGCTGGGTTTGGAGCAGAGACCGTGATGGGGGTTCCCAGGGCGAGCCGGGCGGTAGCGGGATGGATGCGGGAGGGAGTTCGCCGCACTTTGTCGCGCTGGAATTGCCATTAAGGCTGTCCGAGCCGAGCTGGAATTGGCGCCGCGCGCTCCGCTGGCGTGGAAGTCCCCGAGGCTGTAAAACAAGTCAGTGGGATCTAAAGCGCACCGGCTTGAGAAACGAGAAAAAAAAAAGGAAAGAAAAACCAAAACCCCCGCGCTTGCACTTTATTTAGTGTGGTTTTTTACTTCCCCCGTCCCCGCGGGGCAGAGCGGGAGGAAGCGGAGCTAAAAGCGAAGCGCTGCTGCCGGAGCGTCCCCGGCTGTGCTTGAGCCGGGCTTTGGGGGCAGAGCCGGGGAGCTGTTCGAGAGCATTGGATGCAGCTCCGGCTTACGAGGTACTGAGCTTTTTCCGCTGCCTTCCAAGGGGGGGCAGGAAGGAAGGGACCAGAAATAGACTGCCTACAGCTTCTGCTGCTCGCTTCGCCGCTTGAATTGTGCTCAGCCCTGCCGGAGCCCCTCAGATCACTGGAATGCTGTCTTTTGTCTCTAGCTCTGATTATCTGAGGTCCGCTGAAATGACTGAAGTGATGATGAACACCCCAGCCATGGATGAGATCGGACTAAGCCCCCGCAAGGATGGGCTGTCGTATCAGGTAAATGTTTTGCTGTCACTTGAGGCACTAATCCCGTGAGGAATTGCTTGGGCTAGACTGTAAGCTTGGTCTAACGTACCTTTCCATAGCCAGACCTAATAGCGGATCTTGCAGTAGTAAGAACTAGTCAACAGACTGGAATGTTTGCTTGGCAGGAGATGGTTGTCTAGAATATCACTTGCTATCAGTGTGGGTTGGCAAAGGATTCGCTTGTTTTGAAGTGACCGAGCCCCTGCTCATTCAGCATTCCCGGGACTCAGTGGGAGATGGGTTAAAGAAGGATTCATGACCCTCACTGGGCTGAGAGGGCTCTTGAGATCCTTGTAGCACAGCATACAGCTGATCTGCTGAAAGCAGGAGGATGCTCTTTATATGGACTCCACATCTTTTTGATTTAGTTCTTGGTTTTCCTGACTGATGTGCCCATTCGAGAGGTTTAGCAGTCTTCTGTAAGATACAGTGAGGTCAGATGTAGCCTAAATGAGCCATGAAATGTCACTGGAGATATCAGTACCTGGAGGCACGAGTTGCATTCATTCCGAAACTTCTGAACAATGTAGTTAGCTATTTATCTCTAGATCACTGAAGAAGTGTTTTCAGCGAAGTGGTCTTCAGCTGGATTGAACCTTAATCCTTTAGTCTCAATATCCCTTTCATTTCTTAGCCTGTAGTTAATCAAAGTACACCTTAGCTTCCTAGCTCCATGGTTGTCTTCACTTCCAGGAGACTTGCTGGTGAGATCTGACACAGATGCTGAATGCTGGCAGATGACTTGCATCTGCTCTGTGCATTGAGTGACTCTTACCAGCAGATCCAGATGCAGGCTTTGTCCTTTGCAGATGTTACACAACCTGCACAGAGGCACTTGCTCCAAGTGTGCATTCAGATGTGGTGCTGTATGTTTGCATGTTTGTGTCTGAAAAGGGAACTACAAGGCAGCAGCAGTGCACTGGAGCGTGAAATCGACTGAACTTTGGGCCACTGCTCAGGCCTCCAGCAGAAGCCAAAGCTGTGTGGAGGAAAAGGGGATGCATTCCTTCTTTCAGTCAGGATTCTGGCTCTGGATAGTGCAAGTTGCTTGGTTTATAGGTGTGCTATGCTTCAGTGCTTGAGTTAGTGGGGAGTATGCAACCTCTTTCCTCCCTAACAGAGTGCAGAGGGAATGACAGTCATTAAATCTGAAGCAATCAAAGTAACCTGCATGGGATGTCTTAATAGGTCACCTTATGAAGAGGCTTAACCCAAACAGGTCAAATGCCTCTATTTACCCATCCAAATTCCCAGGGAGAGGCAGAACTAGGTGCCCTGCTTGTTCTAATGATCACTTCAGTGATGTTCTTCCCCGAGTGCTTATGACCTTGATAAGTCTGCTTGGGCCAACTGGGGAACAGGACTGTTTGGTTTTGAGTGGATCACCTGAACATGTGAGTCATAAAAGCTGATGACTCGTGTAGGGCCTTTGCATCCTAGATTTATTCTCTTTAGTGGTCTAGGTACAGATAACTTTTTTCAAATGCCTGTGAGGCACTTCACCTTGATGTGATGAAGAGGTGATGGCAGCAAGAGTAGAGGGGTTGAAATGGAAGACCCTTACGGCACTAGCAGTGTGTGGGCTGTGTATGAGGTCTGCCTCTAAATCAGGTTAGTGTAAAGAGGATTGGGGAGCAGGATCCAGCCTTCCTTCTCTGGCTGCTGGGCTGAGAATGTCACAGTGTAAGTCAAGGTAAGTTGAAAGTGTCCTTGAAGGGTTGAAAGCTCAAGTGAGACGAGCAAGGGCAAACCTGATGCAAGTAGTACCATGAAATTTTTGTTCTACCTCAGACTTTGGCACTCTGTGCCTCATCTTGCTGATGAAGAGAGTTTGGTACATGGAAAATTGTATGCTTGTCTGAGTGCTGTAGTGCGATAACTTAAAACCAGACGGGGCTAATGGAGCATGACTGCTCCTACACTGAGGCTTGTTGTTCTAAGCTGCAGCATCTTCCTCCACTCATCTGCAGAGTCAGGCACTCACAGTGTAACAGCCCTTGGCTGGCTATGAGAGGCAGAAAATAAAAAGTGGAGCCAGAATCAAGCTTTTAAGCTGTGTAGAGCAGGGACTGCCTGTGAGTTGTTCTGTAGGATGCTGCCTGTGAGACTAAGGGCTGATTCTGCCACCAGAGGCAGGCATGATACAGTCTGGACCAGAGGAGGTACAGCCCAGCAGCACTGCTGGAATGCTAGAGCACATCAGTACTTGCTGCAGACAGACTTGTCCTACTAAGAGAACTGTTTCTAAGTATTTTTGCTTTTACTTGGAAATAAGCTGAGGAAGCAAGCTCATACCCTGAGTATAAACTTCAGCAATCTGATTGCTGTCTTGTGGAGTTCACTGAACTTCTTGGCTCCCCTCTGTCTCAGTGGTTATGAGAGGAACTCGGGTTGTTGACTTTTTTCTTCTGCGTCTTCCACCTGCTGGGGTGTCTGTCTGTTGTATACATCAGATGAAGGTCTGCACTCCCCTCCCTAGTGAAGCAATGTGCTCTTTGCTGGGCTGGTCATCACTGTTCAATAGTGTGAAAACCCAGACTGCAGAAAGAATACCAGTATTTACTGGGTTGCCTCCATAGGCTTAAGGCAAACATGCTTTTTCATCATAGGACTGCCTTTCTTCCAGTTAATATGCAAAATGCTTGTAAGCTAGCCTGCTAGCTTCAAAGTCATCCTCTGCAAGACAGCTTTTATTACTGTATTTGTGACAGCAAGCTGCTCTCTGATCCCCCTGAAAGATGGTTCAGCCAACAGATTTCAAGAGCCTGAGCAGAAGTGAGTGGTGAATTTGGGGCATGAGTCTCAGAACAGGGCAGCATAGACAAAACAGAAGATGTGACTGAAGAGATGATGTCATGCTGGGTCTTATGCCTGCAGTGAGAAGCTATTTCTGGATCATTAATAGATGTCCCATAATTCCCATGGGATTTACTAAACAAAAAACTCATTGAAATGCAGCTGATGGCTCAAGTTGCCCCTGCTACAAACAGATGTGACTATGGAGGGCTTCATGCACTTCCTGCCTGGCAGTGTCCAGTGAGCCAGGCTGTTTCTGCTGCCAGCCAGAGCTAATGCACTGTTTGTTGTTTCCCAACCCTAGAAATACCTGTTCTTTGAAAAGCCTCATCAGCACTGTGCCAGCTTGTCCTCTGTGCTGTCTCCCAGCAGCACGAACAATGCCACTGAAACTGAGGCTGAATTAATCATTTTGTGGAGCTGTTGTCAAAACAGTACCTTGACTGGAATCCTGCATTCTTGGAAGTGAAGCAGGGTCTGAGCACAACTGAAAATGCTTTAATGCCCAAAGTGTGTGTTCTGAGCAAAAGCAGGTCCTGAGTTGAGTGTGCTGCTTTGCTGCAGGCTGGCTGGTGAGTGACTTGCTGGTCCTTGAGGCTCCCATGCAGGAGACTGGCCTGCAGAGGCTGAGCTTGCCTCATGCCATCAGCTGAGGTTTGGTTGTCATGGGAAGCTTGAGCTCTTTAAGTCATGATCGCATCATGCTGGGATTTCTCTAGGTTAATCACAGCCACAGCTCGCTGGGAATCACGTCAGAGTGGCTGAATCTGGGTAAATAGGCTTAAGGCTCTATCCAGTGGCTGTGCCAAAAGCTTGGTGTTGGGGAAGTGATTTCTGGTGAGTGCAGCACCTTTTCACCAGCCCTGGGGAAGCACTGGCTTTCCCACGGAGCTGAGGGGCTTGAGCTGTGTCTGCTGGATCCCTCCAGTTAAACTGGACCACCAGTACGTTACTGGTCCAAGGGCTGTTGGCTCAATGGAAATTGAACTTCCTCTGTAATTGCTTTCTTGTCAGGTGCTTCATGTCTGTGCAGACTTGATTTGTGCAGGGGAAGTCCTTCAGAGGTGCTGCTTGCTGCTGTGGAAGGTTTTGAGGCTGTGAAAAGGTGGTGATAGCAAGCATGGCTGCTAGACAAGATTAGTTGGCAGATTCAATGTGTATTCCAGGGTCTGGGACCTCAATGAAGGCAGAAGCAGGATATGGGATAAACAGATACAAAAGCAATCATGCTTGCAGCTGTGCTGTGCAGAAGTGTTCCACTGAAATCCAAACTGAGAGCAGCAGCTCATCGGAACACCTCGGAGCATGTTTTTCCTCCCTACTTTGATGCCTTGTTACTCTGAGGGGAAATGGTTAGATGTAGGTAGGATGTTTCCCTGACATCATGCCCTGAAGCTGGGCAGTATTTCTGTGGCTTGGGAGTTGTTGTGGCTCATCAACCTGAGTCACAGCTGCTGTGTACATACTTGGGGCTCGTTTTTGAGTCATGACTACGGTGTGAGTAAATGTATGTATTGTAGCTGGAGAAGTCCTCCAAAGAGGACACTGAGACATGACTGAAGTACTGCCTGAAATGAGCTTGCTGTGCTTCTCAATGGCACTGAAGTTTTATGTCCAGAACTTCATTGCTGGTTTGGAATACTGGCTTGATATTGCTGAAGAGGCACAGAATTCAGCTCTTCAGACCAAGGGGGATGAGCGATGTGTGCTGTACCTGAAGTGGGATGTCTCCCAGTGCGGACTTTGCAATCTTGTACTGCACTACCACAATCAAGCAAAGCTTTCCCATAAACCAGTGGCTTAATTTGGAAAGATGTCATTGCTTTAGTCTCCCTGTAATACAATTTAAATAGTTTTCAGCTCCATGGGAGGGGAGACAGGCATTTTAACTAGGGGTGTTGGGATGGAGTACACATGTGGAAGTTGTTTTGAATTTACAAGTGTCACTTGGATTATGGTAGTGCTGAGCTTATCTTCTTAATTGCCTGACATCTCTCCTGCTTTTGGTGTTTCTCCATCCCTGTAAATGCTGAGAGGGTATGAGGCTCCCCAGGGCAATGAAAACTTTCCATTCTTGTTGCCAAGACTTCATCCAAGGATAGTAGAGCTAGATCATCTGAAACAGAGGCAAACATGATCTTCCTAAAATCATTTCAAGCTTTTTTTTTCAATTTCTGCTTTTCCCTGTTCTTTCCAGCTGCAAGACAAGAGTTTGGTTGATTTGTATGTGATCTGGATAAGTTCATGAGGAGAGCAGTTCCCAGACATAAATCCAGAGAGGCCTGTAAAAGTCTTGCTGTTAGCAAGAAGTGCAAGAAGCAACACAGTGTGTCCTCTGTGGATCTGGAGGTGTTGGATGTGTCTCTCCATGGCCAGGATTTGGGCCTCAGCTACAGGGGAAGCAGTGCAGCCCCTTGTGCTGTATCATGCAAGTGAAGGGGTGGAAGATGCCTTTGAATTGCTACTATATTTGCATTTAGGCAGCCATCACAACCAGTTGGTTGTCACTTGTCCCCCATCAGGTGAGCAGGACCACCAGGGGAAGGCATCTCCCTCAGCCATGTGCAAGGTGGCTTCCTGTCATGGATGAGAGGGAGAAGCTGACCCATGTCTGTTGCCCTGTTTGTGGGGTGGGAGATGCAGAGCCTTCTCCCACACGCCTGAGCAGGCCCATGTGAGCAGAAAGGTTTGGAGGCAGGTGTTGCTGCTGACCTGGCTGCTGTGCCAGAGAGTGCAGAGCTCCTGGGTCAGAGAAGAATTGCTGCAATTCCCAGTGTGGAGCTTGCTGCAAGTCTGGGAGGTTTTTTCCTTGCCATTGTCTATATCTGGAGTGGGACCAGATTAGGCCTGTGAAACCAGCAAATGTAGATGGCACTACTGAAGCAGGACAGGGAGAGCTGGTGCTTGCTTATCTTTTTCTGTGGAGTGGGGAGGCTGGTTGGGTTAACCTTCTCACTTGGCTTCCTCAGATATTCAGTTAGTCTTAAACTTTTTTTCATTGGCTCCTTGTGCTTGGCCTGTTGTCACCCTGCCGGTCACATTGGAGGAAATCTGCCTTTCTGTATTTTTTCCATTGACTGTCCACGCCCCTTCAAAGTGCAGTTGCAACATCTCCCTCCGTGCTGCCTCAACGATTAAAAAGCATGACTTAGTGGAAAAAATCCTGACCTCCTTGGGTTCGGCCTGTCCTGCAGCTGTTTGAGATAAGATTGTGCTAAGGGTTTTTTTATTAAAAAAGCTGCACACCACATTTTGCGGATATTTGTTTGTAAGGAAATGACTACTACTTAGTTTCTGGAAAAAAAAAATCTGGCAGAGTATTTTCAAAGAAATTGCTCCAATTTGACCTAATGTGCTTAAAATAATAGCAGCCAAAGTTTAATTATTATACTGCTGTTTTTCTTCCATAGGAGGCTATTTTCATGACATTATCAGCTTATGTAACCTCTTGAACCACACTTTTTTTTTCCATTGCAACCTTCTAAACCATGTAATGTCAAGGGTATTTTTTTTCCCTATCCTGGGTTTAGATAACTTGATGCTTAAGAGCCACTGACTGTACTTCCAGTTACGCACTGTGTGCCTGAAACTGATTTTGTTTGGCCAAGCAGAAGCCACAAAGCTCCAAAAAACAGTTGCTTTCTCAGTGGTGCTGGGAGTGACTAATAGCAAGTGACTCACACTGCAATGCCCAGGTTGATGTGGCTATGTTCAAAGGATCTCAACTGCTCTAATGCACCTGAAAAACATGGATGGTGGGAGCTGGACTCTTGCAGCACTGTCCCCAGGACCAAATGATCAAATGCAAACAGCCCCTGATTTGTGCATTACCTTCTGTTACCTCACCTGAATTTGCATTAGGTAGCAGCCCGATGCCTTTATCAATCTGATTGCCACAAAGCTTTGGGTGTGAAGGAGAAATGAACAGTAGAAGACTCAATATTTCCAAGGAGGTGATGCTGTAGCTAGTAGTTGCTAGGCTGAAGAAGGAATTGATAGGATGTTACTTCACTTTTTGTGGCCAGGGCTTCCCAAGGTGGTGGGTACCCACATGACTGGCACAAGGAGAATGAGGCTTCATGGTTAATGCTCAGGGCTCCTGGATGGTGAGCCTGCTTTAATAACTGGAACCACAAAGATCAAAGCAGATCAGATCTTGCTCTCAGACTGAGGCTGGCAGTGCTGCTCCCTGCAAGGATGCTTTTGCAACTCACTTGAATGCAGATGATGTTCAAAGAATAGTGCAACCACATGACTTTTCACCTGGCCTATAACCTCTAAGGGGAAAATGCACTTCAACATTTTCTTCTTTAGGGTGTTTAAGTGCAACTCTAATGTGAAATGGTCACTCTGATAAAATTGTTTGAAATGGCAGGTGGTGGTTGTTTTTAATCTTCTGGCTTCTAACCAGGAGGTTTGATGTAGCAAGTGGGTTTTATCATCCTGCAGTTCCCTTCTGGATGAGCTGGGGTTTGAAGTTTTTCCCCCAGCAAGTTACCCACAAGTAACACAGCCTTTTCTGTTCACACTGCAGTCTAGTCTTGCAAGGCTGCTGCTAACACTGCACCAGCAGTTTTTCCCTTTACCCACATTTTGCCTCAGTTCCTAGTAGGATCAAAGTATGCATCAGTGGCACTGCCAGTGAGTGTGGGTCCTGGTGCTGCTGCACTGCACGAGCTTGTGCATCCATGTGGCAAGCAATGGGTGGGAATGGGTAAGGTGCACCTTGAGGGGCTGGAGATCAAGGAGTCTTTGTACTCACTGCATGAGAAATGCAGTGCATAACTGGGTACTGTGCCCTTTCTTGAAGAAATACGGTCCAGTCCCCAGCCCATCCACAAAATGAGTGTTCTGTGGAGTTTCAGTGCTGATGTATGGTAGCTGTAGTAGCTGCCAGAATTATCTCTAAAATGCAGCTGAGCTATTTCAGGCTGGCACTGTGGCCCTGGAGTGATACCAGACACAGGCCCTTGCTGCAAGGGTCTGGGCTGCTCTTGCCCTGGGTTGCCATGAGCCTCCTGCCTCCCAGCAGCAGAGCCTGGAGAACAAGCCTGTTCTCCTGTGCAGACTGACCAGCAGCAGGAAATGAGAGCTCAGATTTTCTGATCAAGATAGCTCCGTGTGCAAACTCAAGAGCATTAATGCAAAAGCGGGGGTGGAGGGGTAGGGATAAATATCCAAAAGGGCAGATACCTATTTGCTGAGTGCTATCCAAGCAAGCATGTGCTTCAGGGAGCCTCTTGGGCAGTGCTCATTTCCATTACTTGGAGACTTGAAAAGGTTATTTATGAGTTCAAGAGTACTCCCATCACTCAGTAGTTGACTCTGTGTCGAGACTAGTCTGCCCTGGAGACCTGAATGTCTCAAGCTGGGCTTTGGCTGAGACTGTGTGAGTGCAGCCCCTCTGACAGACTGTTCCTTGGCTCTTTCAGATCTTCCCCGACCCCTCAGACTTTGATCGTTACTGTAAGCTGAAGGACCGCCTGCCCTCCATCGTGGTGGAGCCCACGGAGGGGGACGTGGAGAGCGGGGAGCTGAGATGGCCGCCCGAAGAGTTCCTCGTGCAGGAGGAGGATGAGGAAGAGGAGGAAGAAAACTGTGAAGACGCAAAGAAGGACAAGGAGCAATAAATGGCATCTGAGGAAAGGCAAGGGACTGCACCCTTCTGAAGGAAGAGCCACACTTTCTTTGAAAGTCTTTTTAAAAAGACAAAGTTCAATTTTGCACCTGCGAGATCTTAGTTTTTTTGTATTCTCTGTATTGAGAACTGAAGCCCTCGGTGTCACCAGACCTCCTGAGGAAGGAAGGAAGTAACGCAGAGAAATGTTTGCTGTTCTCGAGATCATTATCTGTATTTTTCCGAGGCGGAGGCAGCAGTGAAATTCCAAGCACATGGCAGAGGGTGACCACACGAGGACTGCTGGAGGGGGGAGCTCGGGAAGGGGGAGGAAAGTTGGAGGTGGCAGCGTTTGGCTGGGAGCTGCCTCTGGCTAAAAGCATGAGAACAGAGCCAAAATATCTCAGATTTGCCTTTCTTACAGCTTCCATTTTGTGTGTTGGGGGATGGAAGGGTGTCCATAGCGAAGCATGGCTAAATGGTCTAGTGACAAGGGGCCTGTAGCTCTCCCTGGTTCGGCACCTCCTAGGGTAAGGTGAGCGTCCATAGGAGTAGTCTGGTTTCTTGCTCTCGCTGTTGAGCCTGTTTTCCAGCCACTTTTCCCAAAGTTACTTTCTCCCCCTGTTTGCCTTTAGACTCTTCAATGCTGAGCAGCTGTATTTGCAGGGTAGCGTTAGGCTGCTGCTTGTCATCTCTCCTGCGATGCCCTAGCTTATCTTGCAGGTGGTGAGCATGAGGTGATGTGCATCGGATGTAAAAAGGTGCTTCTGTCTGCAGCAAGAGCTCATGTAGGTTTGAACACCTCAGATTTTTCTCTCCTATTTGCTGAGGCTGCTGTGGGTGGTCTCATCTTGTAGGATGCCCCAAGCCCGAGGGTGGAGATTTATGCCTCCTTGCCTTGGTGTCCTTGAGGTTGTAGGGTTTTGTGTCTCTTAACTTGCTGGTCAGTGGGCTTGAGGGGGCTGGGGTAGGGTGATTCTTCTCCAGCTTTGCACTGCAGGGCCTCCTCAGTGCAGGACAGCCTGGTGGGGAGTGCTGTGAGGAGGGCTGCCAGACCTGGGGGTCATCCAAAGACAAAACACCAGATGTAGTGTGGATCACCAGTGGGGTTTGCAGGATGGGGTCTACTGGGAGAGGATTAGCCTGTGTGTCCTGAGACAAAATGCATTCCTGCTTCTTAGCGAGAGTGAAAGATTCATGGTGGTTTTAACGAAGTGCAGACTGGCTTGTGAAGTCTGGTTTTGTCCTCTCTTCATCATATCCTGGCTGAAGGAGAAGACCAGTCTGCTGCCAGACAGGGTAACCTGCTGCTTTCCTGGAAAGACATGATCTTGCAGCTTTGGGGACCAGCTTGGGAGCCAGTCAGTCTTGGGAGATAGGATGAGAACAGTTACCACCTAAACCAAATCTGGGGTCATGGAAGAGAAAAAGAAATGTCAAGGCCTTAACCAAACTTCCATAATAATACCAATGCCACCCCCCTTTGCTTGTAACTTGTTCCATTTTTAAAATCTATTTGGACATGTGTGTATTTGTATTTTTAATACCTCATGAGTAGTTAAACGCTGGTGGGGTTTGGGAACTGCTTTTAACATATTGGCAGGATTGTTTTAGTCTTGTCTTGCTTGTGTTTCAACATAATGGCAATAATTTATCAGCTCTGTGTAACTATTTTTGGACAGATTGGAGTTTGGAGATGAGTTAGCACAAAGCAGGAGAAATTCAGTGTTCCTACACTGCAGCTGGCCTCTGGTCCAGCCTTGCAGACCCAGTCAGACACTCTCCCTGCCCACCTTGGTGGATGGTTGGTCACTGAATGGCCATGATGTGGTGGTAGCATTTTCTCTAGCAATGGATTCAGCTGTTGTGTCTGTAACACTTGTTCTAGTCTTGCTGTCTTACTGGAGTGAGCTTGTACACCTGCATACCAGCCAGTCGTCTTATTTCTAAGTGTTACTCTCTATTGGTCTCTACCGTCTGTACCACCAAGTCAAAGCTCTATATCAAAGATATTACCATGTGGGCAGCAGTGAGATGGCAATCCTTGGACTTCAAACCTGCTGTGTGCCCTAAAGACTCGCATATTTCTGTCTGCATCCTTTTTTTGGAAGTATTGTGTATATTTCTATTTGTTGTTGAACGTATATAAAGAACAAAGCACTCCAGTAAAACTCCTCCTGTTGTATGATATACATCCTATATTTCTGTAATTCTTTTTTGAGCCTCAGGGAGAAGCTAGCATTTTTTTCAAACTACATTTTTGTCACTGTGACAGTTGTAAATAAAGTTTGAAAATGCTTTCCAAACATACTGGCTTTGTTTTTACTGTGAAAGTGGGTTGGGATGGTCAACCTTCCAGATCATGGAAGTTGAACCTGGAGATGCTGGTGGCTGGCCTCAGATCGTGCCCTATGACATTGGAAACCTAAGCCAGCTTTGAAGGACAGCACCTTTGCTTGCCATTTTCCTGTGGCTGCTCATTGCTGTGTGAAAGGCTGCAGCAAACTGCTGCCCCAGCTTATTTGTTCCTGAAAAAAAAAATTCTGTATTTATATCTGTCATCTACATCTACCCCCTTACCTAACCTTACAGAACATGAAGTAATGGAGAGTGGAAGCTATTCACAGCTGCTGTTAGTCATGTTCCCTGTGCATGCTCTTCCCTGCCCTGAGCAGCACTCATGAAGACAAGTCTTGCCTTGCTGTGTGCTTGCAGGGTCTCAGCTGAGCTACCCAGGTTGTCTGTGTTGGCCCTTTTGGGTCTAGAAGTCAGCTCTTCCTGAGTAGTTTTCTTGTCACTCACCGATGGCTGTGTGCTGCAGTTTGTGGTGCTGCTGGACGAAATGGCATTTCTGAGTGAGTCTGAGCTGGTACCAAGGCCCTGTTCTGGGTGTAGAAGTCTGACCATGCCAGGATTCAGTAATTCAAGTTGTGTGCTTAATTGGATTAAATTTTCCACTAAAACCTGGTGATAAGAAGCAAATAACCTGGAATACTCATATCTTTAAGGTACATGGATAGAAGTTCCTGTGATTTGGCAGCTAATGCTCTAATCTGACCTAGGCAAACAAGCCCAGCTGAGGCTGGAGTGTTATGTTTACATGTGACTAGTTTAAATACACTAACTAATGACCCTTCCATTTAATGCTTGAACTGAGGGCATGCTCAATGTGAGCCCCACAGTTCAAAGATTAATTGTATCATTCTCAACCCTCATGGATATTTTATGCCACAGGAACAAATGCAATATTAAAGCTGACCTCTCCTTTTCTTCAGTCAACCTCTAGCAGAGGTGCTTTAATTTCTTCCTCTCCTTGGGCACAGACTTGCTTGCCTTCTAAAAGCTGCTGCAGGATTTCCAAGATGACCAGATGTGCTGATCTGAAATCACTGAAGACATTTATTCTTGACCCAGAATGCTTTTGTTTAACATACAGCACTGGTTAGGGAAACTGCAAATGTGTTGAACTTGTCTGCTGCTTCCATGTGCTTCACACCAACAGGTTTTTCAGGCTCTCATAAGAATGAATCCTGATGTATCATCCTGTTTTGGGATGAGACCACAAGGGTTGGCCTCTGAGTGGGGCTTCCTTGTATCAGCCTGGAGCAGTGCTGCTGGGAAGGAGGCTCCTTCCTGCTCCTTGGCTCCAGCTGTTGTGGCCAAACTGGAACTTGGATCATCAAATGAAAATGGACTTGCTGCTGAATGGGTGAGCCTTAGTCATCCAAAGAAATGTTGGGTGGCATAAGGACCTTCCTTTGCCCACAGAACAGCGTTTCTCCTGGCTTGCATTTAAACCTGAGGCATTTGTGTTCCTCAAAGCTTTGCCCTGTAGTTGAAACTGATGACAGCAAGCTGTGCACTGCTCTCCTGCTTAGTTCAGCCTGTGTTCACTCTCCCAGGTATTTAATTTGTAGTATTCGGTGTCCACCCACTTCTGTTCATCTTCATCAGAGCCCACAGTCGCCTGAACCTCTGCACATGAACTGCTGGCATCTGACTTTGCCTACATTTGGGTGCAGACAGGAAAAATCCTTGCTCTGTGGGAGTGCAAAGATGATTTACCAGTGCTGCATGTGGGGAGCAGCCACCCCTAAGATACAGGTGCCCTTGGTGCAGATCAGTCGTGCTCTGATGTAATCACAGTCTTTATCATTGCAAGCAGCTGGAGAAGCTGAATTTTCCTTCAGGTGAGCTGTTTCCTTCCAATTTTAATCCCAGTAGGAAGTTCCCAGCTGATGAGGACATGGAGTTTTCATCTTGATGACGCTGATCTGTTTTGAGATGCCTTGAACCACAATCAGAACTAAACCAAAATCCTCCAATAGTCACCTGGAACAAAGCAAGGGATGTGAGGAGCAACAGCCTGTAATGCACATGTTCTCAGCTCTCAAAAAGCAACCCTGAGCACCACACATTTCTATATAAACAAGAAGAATATTATCCCTAAATCCTCACTCGAGGAGAAAAGCTCTGGGTGTTTCATTGTCCAAGTGATGCCTTTCTGCTTCTGTTTGGACAGCAAAAATCTGTGTCTGGATCTGAGAGGAGCATAGCAGAGTTTAGTTATGTACCCCGTGGTCAGCAGTGTCTCTCAGTGTGTCTGCAGCAGGAGGGCGGCATGGGGGACATCCCTTGAGGCATGGGACATCCCTTCAGGCATGGCCCATCCTGGGCTTTCCTGGAGGCCAGCAGTGTCAGTAGCACTGTGTCCTTGGCTTTAAGCCACTTGGGTTAAAAATGTGCCACTTTCTACAGCCCCAGTGATCATCCACCTGCAGAAAGGGCTGTGCAAGCCTGGCTGGAGAGCAGTTCTGCTGAACTAAGCTCAAAGCCATCCTTTTACAAACGAAAGTTTATGAGTGCTGTTTTTAGGAGTGGGAGGGAAGAGGCTTCATGCCCATCACCTAGGGAGGAACTGAGTGCAGAGAAACCTGCTTCAGCCAGGGCATGCCTAGGACTGGTGGGAGCATTGGGTGTGTTTATGTGATGATGAGCAGGGATGGAGAGAACAGGAGCTGCTGCAAAGCAAGGGAGGGCAGTGTGGGTGGAGTTGTTAGGTGTGATAGTGGGGAGCTGCTCTGCCAAAGGTCCTTGTGGCTCCATGGTTTCATGCCTGAAGGACTGGAAATGCAGCCAGGACAGACCCTGGGGCACCCACTGACCTCTGCAGTTCCCAACTTTTGCTCAGGAAGTTCACCTGGAAGAAAAGATGAGTGGAGCTGCGTCGTGCTGTGCTGATGGTCCCAGCATGAGCTGAAAGCCTGGGATAGAGGGCTGGGTGCCAGGACTGAAGACAGACCAGCTGGGGAAGAGATTCCTTTATTCTCTGGTCTCACTTTCCCTATAATGGCTAAAAGGGGAAGGATCAGGGTCAAAGCAAGAGAAGTAATTTTTCTGTTGTTGTTTCAAATCAGACCTTGTCCCATCAACGAAGAGCTTTTAGTCCCACACCAAATTATCGACTCTGTGAAAGTTTTTTTGTGCTTTATCCACGTTGAAACAACCCCCCCAACCCCATGCTTGGGATCAGCAACCTGTATGTTGCCCACCCAAGACAGCAAAGACAGGACTAGAAGAGATGGAAGAAAGCAGTGGCTGCCGGCTGGCAAGGGAACAGCGCCTGGAGGGGTGAACCTCCGCCCACCACAACAGGCAGCTGAGGCATAACAAAGTCAAACCCACTGTTCTGAGAGCCCTGAGGGGTGGGAGCCCTGCACAAGCCACAAAGGAAGCCTGCACTGAGCACTGGGTCGCTGCTAGAGCTGTAACCACACAGGGTTACCGTAGCAGCGACCATCAGCTCCATCTGATAAAAATAAGCAAGGAAGTCGAGTGTATGAGAGGGAGAGGATGTCAGAAGACAAGCATCAAAATGTCACAGCAGCTCTGCTTTCATTTTCAGTGCTTCCTTCTTTATTCTGCCCCCAGGCAGTTCAGGAGCCCAGGTATTTCCTGCTCTGTCTGTCCCAGAGCGTGTCCTGCCCCTCTCCCAAACATCCCAGGAGTGCTCGTGGGCACACAGTGTGCACAGTGCCTGCCATAGATGCTGGGAGCCTCATGCACACAGCCTGCATCTCTGCTGCAAGCTGCAGGCATGGAGCTACAGCCAGGCAGCTCCCCAGCTCCTCCAGGGCTGTGCTGGCCGGAGCCTTTGGCTCTGGTCTGCAAAGGTGAAGATCAGCACAAGGGGAAACACAGGAATATAATCCCAGTGTGGTCACTGTCACCTAACAGCCTGCTCCTGCTGCTCTCCATGTGGAGATCAGCTCAGCTGGGGTGAGGAGATGGCTCAGGTTTGTGGCTTTCTCTGGCTCTGCCAAGGTAGGGAAAAGGGGTGGCTCTATTGCTGGGGTTTGAGCTCTTCCCCACAGGTTCTCTGCGTTCAGCGGTATGAGCCAGGCAAGTTACAATCAGCTCAACAAATATTTGTCAAACACGAGCCTTCCTGAGCAGTGTTTGACAACTCTTTTCCACTGCAGTTGTTGCCAGGCTGCCAAGCCTGCTGTGGATGCTGCCTGCAGGGGTGAGGACTGACCCCTGCTGCCACCAGAGCTGCAGCCACACTTCCCCTGCTGAAAACCTGCTCTGTGGCCGGGTGACAAAAACGCTGGGTCCCCAGGGTGGAGGTGAACTGGCTGAGGGTGGGTGTGATGCAAACAGTAAAGGTGGACCTGCTTTCCATGTTTCCTCGGGTGGGAAAACCCTTTCCAGGTCACCAAGAAGGCTCTGTGTGTGTGCATGTGAGATTTGCCTCTCTGTGCCCTGCCTGCTCCAGTGCCCACAGCTTGCTTTACCCTCTGCTCAGCCTACTGAGTAATTGGCACATTCTGACATTGATTTGGTGAGTATAATGCAGTAATGTTCCAGCTGCTGGGATGTGGGATACCTTCACAAGAGGGGAACACAGAGGCAGCTTTAGAGCAGGGTCTCATGCATAAGCTTGGTCTGACAGTAGGACCAGGGGAGCTTTGCAGGGGCTCTTCAGACCCGGCCAGGCTCAGCAGATCATGCTGGGGCTATTATCCCCTGCACTCAAGCACAAAGGGACTTTGTAGTGGGCAGTCTCATGACCTGTGTCTATCTGTGGGGCTCTCAGCTGACCCAAAATGGGATTTGCCCAAATCTGCAGCACTCTGATGTGGATTCCTGGCTGGATCTGCTGTGGGTGCCTGTGTGTGGAAGAGGGAAGAGCCTGTGGGCATTCACATGGAGCGGGGGAAAGTCATGCTGCATGCTACTGTGCACCCCATTGGTGCTCCCAGATGGACTCCCAAGCTGTCCTGGCCCATTCCAGGGCCTTTCTCAGCTGTTTGCTGCAGCATGTTTCACAGACTGCACCCTGTCCATGTGCTCCTTTCCATACAGAATCCTTCCTAGTTTTTCTCAGCAGCAGCCCAAGCGATTTCTCCAGGGCTTCCTATCTCTGCCTCACTTGATCTGAGCAACTAAACCTCTGCAACTATTACTCTGTAAAATAGGATTGGCGCCATAGAATGCATGAAGTATAATATTTAACTCGAGTATTGAGTTCTTTATAGGGACTTGCCATCAGTGACTTTCCATACCTGTCTCTTCCAACAAACCTTAGATGTTTGTCCACAGGGAAGGTTCCTGGTGTGATGCAGCTGCAGTCACTTTTGAGGAAACCTGATCAGAAGAAATCTCCAGAACCACTGCTGTAAGAAGGAATGGTTTCTTTGGCCCAGACCCTGGGAAGAAACAACCCCAAAAGCTGAAGACCCTGTGATGCCACCTCCCACTTTGGGCTAGTCATGCTAAGCTGCCTCCATTAAAATCTGGTTATTTAGTCTGAGGTAGTTGTTAGGTGTCCTGCTCCATGGAAGGAGGCAAACATCTCCAGAAGGTGAATCATTTTAACAGCCTATCTGGAAAGAATGTCCTCAGGCCAGCAAGAGGATGGAGATAACCGTGTAGTTGATTAGAGGGGTGGAGCAGCTCTCTTATGAGGAAAAGCTGAGAGAATTTGGATTGTTCAACCTGGAAAAGCAAAGGCTTTGGGGTAAGCTAATTGCAGCCTTCCAGTACCTGAAGGGAGCCTACCACAAGAAAGATGGAGAGGAACTATTTAGAAGGGCTTGCAGTGACAGGATAGGGGGAATGGCTTCAAAGTGAGAGAGTAGGTTTAGATTATATTTTAGGAGAAATTCTTTACTCTGAGGGTGGTGAGGCCCTGGTAAAGGTTGCCCAGAGAAGTTGTGGATGACCCATTCCTGGAAGTGTTCAAATCCAGGTCAGATGGAGCCCTGAGCAACCTAGTTTGGTGCAAGACATCCTTGTCCATGGCAGTGAGCTGAAGCTAGATGATCTTTAAGGTCCCCTCCAACCCAAACCATTCTATGTTTTTCATGTTTTCATGCCCAGCTTTCAAGCAGCTGAATCCAGATGAGCTGAACTTCACCCTTAGTTTGTTTTATACTTTCACCTTGTTGGGTTTGCCCCTTCAGATGTCAATGGCCCCGTTTCTATAGTGCAAAAAGATTAATGCCTCTGGGGCCAGCCATTGTGTGTGCACACAGTGGACTGAATTTGCTGGAAAATTCACATTTCTTAATAAAAGAAGGACATCAGTCACATCAAGTGACACAACCGGGTGAAAAAAACCCCAGTGGCAAGTGGGAAGAATGAGGAACACACAGCAAGCCTGCAAGAAGACCATGGAGGTACAAGGAGAGATGGCAGGGACAAAGCACATGCAGCTAGTTCACAAATTCTTGATGAGGTTCACCCCACCTGAACTGAGCTTTGTCTGCAGCCCAGCTGTAGGGGCAGATCCTGTTTGCTCCCACCTCTGGGTGTACATGGGTGTGCAGGGTACCCCATCTATCTGTGTGTGTCAGAGATTCACTGTGACAAATGGCAGACAAGCACCATCTGCTCACCAGGAATCACCTCAGTGTCTCAGGAAATGGTATTTCCACTCTAATTTTTCATATTAAAATGTTGTGGATTTAGGTATTTCTCTTGAGCATTTTTCTGTTCCCACACATCAGTCCAGGTGCTATCAGTGCTGGCTCACCTGGGCAGGTTGGCTGGACAGGAGTCCCCCCACAGATTTCCAGGGGATGCTGGTCTTTCAACCTCCTCTGCTGGGGTCTCACAAACAGTCTATCCCACCAGAAGAGAAAATACAGGCACCAGCTCTGTGCTAGAGGGAACAGCAGCTTCCCCTGCCCCTCACAAAGCACAGGCTCCGTGGCACCCTTGGAAACATTTCATAGAAAGGCAGAGCACCCAAGAGCAGTGGAAAGCAGCAGCCTGTGGCTGATGTAGATGCAGCAGTATGTGACAATGCATGGGTAGTAAAGCCAGCTGCGAGCAGCACAGATGAAAAGCACCATAAAAAACATGGTAGGAGAAGCACAACAATGAAAGTACAGTATTTTCACTTTCCATCTGTCTGTGCCTGCCTAGCAGTAACTAGAAGGAGAAGTGAGAAAACGATGCCTCTAAAGTTTTATTTCATGCCCTATCTGCTATTTACTGTGTTACATAAAGGCCAGTCTGCAGCTACTTCAGTGATCAGAAGCAGCCTTCTTAATCTGAAGATGTGTGGAAGGGCTTCAGGTTTAGCACCTATTTTCTTCACTTGGCTGCCCCAGTCCTCTGGACAAAAGCAAGTCTGGGGAAATAGCTGCCAAAGCTTTGCCTGTGACCAAAACACAGTGGAGGACTGGCAGGAGGACGAGTAACCAACAGGAGCTGATAACAAGTTGCCTTTGCTAATTACTGTTTTTAAAGTCCAAAGTCATTGGAAAAAATGAGTTGAGTTAGATTTCGCACACTAACGACAAGAAGAAAGTGCACTGGAATGTCTGAGTCACCGCTCTGAGCACTCCTAATTACACAGAGATATAGTTTTCATATGCTGTGTTACATATTGCAAATGTGTGCAGAGGCTTGGAGCAGCCTGGTGTTTGTCATTATGTGTGATGTTTACCAGAAGATTTGAGATGACCCAGTGGGCTGCAGTTAGAGGGGTGCGTTTTTTGTGGCTGGTTTTATTTGTTTTACACAGACTTGGAGTGAAGTCTGAAGCCAGCAAACTGAAATAGCAGCTAACAATTTTCTTGCACATGTGGGAGCTGGGTTTTTACCCCAGCCTACACTCATGTGCAATGTGCCCTTCACCCTGTGTGTGCACAGTGCCCTGTGCCACTCTTGGGAGTGACTCTAACACATAGGACAGGTTTGCTCTGTGTGTGTGCCAGCCCCTTGCTGGCAGCCTAAGGGGCATTTGGAAACCACCTGTGGTCCAAACTCCACAGTCCAAATTGAGATGATTGCACAGGGCAGATCTGGTCCCTGCTGGTGGTGAGCCCTTGGGGAGGGGCAGGGGTCCCTGGGGGAGGTCTGTCCAGTGTCCTGGTGCGTCTGGATGGAGAAAGGCCAGAGGTACATCTGCCTCTGGTAGAGGATGCTGCTCTGGTAGCTCCTGGACCAAATCTGCCAGCCCCAGGTAGGAGCCTCAGGCACCCAAAGGCACCTCAGAAGACAGAGGGTACCTATGCACAGGCTCACACCTTCCTCCTTGGTCATCACATGTTCTTCCTGAGTAATCCCAGGGCAGCTAGCACATGGGCTGTGTCAAGGGACAAGTTTCCTGTGGGCATGTGGACCATGAGCTGCAGAGCCAACACAGTCTGCCCTGCGAGGTGTAAAGATGTCCTTTCACTGAGTGACCTCCTGGGATGCTGGTCCCAAGGCTGAGGGCAGAGGTCAATTCCAGAGGCAGTGCCAGCCCCCAAAATTGAGTACACTGATAGTACTTTTCCTGGATTACCTTTGCACTCATGTGATCAAGTTTGCCAACAAAAAAAAAAAGCACTGAGGCCTCATTAAAAAAAGTAACCACACCACAGGGCTTGTGACAGGTAGCTGGTGTCTCCAGCACAATTGCCTGATAAGCATCAGGTTTTGGAAAAACTCAGCATGGAAAGGGTTCGGACCTCAGTTGTGTAATTCCTTTAATAAGTTTTTTTTTCATAAACCATATGATAAACAGGCAGGAACAGGGGCAGGAGGATGGGAAGGAGGAGGAGGATGAGGGGGATGGAAGGCTCCATGTAGCCCCACAGGCTGTGGAGGCTGTAGGTCGTTAACTGCTGGTGACTAATGGTGTTATCTATTTTTTTACCCCTTTGAAGTGGTAATGTTTCATCTCTGGTTTGGCCTCTATCCTTTTTTTCAAAACAAGCCTTGTTTGCCTTTTCCTTCTTATCCTTCATAATTCCCCTCCCCTGGGATGGGAGGTATGGGTGGGGAAGCTTACTGATTCCCTGAGGGTGAGGATGTGCAGCCCCACACAGCACACTGTGTGAGACAAGGGGGGAATAAAAGGCGATTTATGAGTTTTGGACCCCAGGTTTGTATCATCTCCAGAAGAGCTGGCTCCCTCTGCAGCAAGGACCCCAACCCATCCAGCTTCACTGCCACCAACATTTCCCCAGCCAAGGAGCAGATCAGAGAGAGGATACCACTGCTTTCTGCTAGCCCAGATTCCCAGGAAATACTGTGGTGGGACTCTGTGCCTCCCTGCTCCCAGGCAGAAACAGCTGATGACCAGAGCCAGCGAATGGCTGCAGGAAGCTCGTTTGCTTTCCAGCAAAGTCCTGGGAGAGCTGAAGGGGCTGGGCAGCTTTGCTGGGCAGCAGTTGCTTGTGCTGGGATGTGCCCCTGCGTGCTGGAGCAGCTCAGCCTCTCATGTTTGCACACAAGATGCTCAGCTCCCTGTGAGACCAGGGTTTGCTGTGGTGACAGCGCTGGGAGGGTGTGTGGGGTCACTGGGTCTTCCTCCTGCTCCTCAGGGTGTGCCAGAGTCTGGTTTCTTCTGAGGAAAAATTCCAGCCAGCTTGAATGGCGTAAGAAATTACCTGAAACAGAGCTGAGGCACAGTAAAACGTGAAAAACATAATAGGAGCTTTCAGGTAGTGGCAGGCAGTTCTGTGGTGGCAGATGAGTGTCACCAGACAGGCAAGGGGAGCCCTCTCCCAGCTCATGTTTACTTTTTCCCATTTGGAAAGGCGTTGTTTTTATATTTGACATCTAAACACTTTTCTCCCAGCTGCTAAATGAAACTCTGAGTGCTTTACTCCTCTTTTTGAAGGGGTCAAGGAGGGAGCTGAAATGTGAGCCCAGATGCAAAGGTGCAAATTCAGCATCAGAGACTACACCGAAGGAGCCACAGCTCTTCCTGCTTCTGGAGAGATAATTAATCCCCTGAGGTGGCTGCTGGCTGCTGTTTTGGGGAACCAGCTTGCAAGTCAGGGACTAGAGCATTAAGGACCAGCTATTAGAGGCAGCTGAGGGTGCAGAAAGGGAGGAATATTTAACATAAACAAGAATTTTAAGCTTGGGGACAGAGTGGCTATGCTTGTGAGAATGGAATGGAGAAGGATCTAATTTTTAAATAAGTGCCACTTCACCTCTGCCTTGTGCCAGCCTCCCCCACCCCCTCCCCAGTAACAGGCTCTTAACTACGATGCAAAAGGGAAAAAAAATGAATAAAAAGAGAACAGGGAAATTCTTGAGATTCTTTCCGATGGAAAAAATGTCTCCACTTATCACTCAGTGTCAACAGCAGCAGACACCTGTGCTTAAACACCCAACAACAGGGGCAAGCCAAAAGGTAACCTAAAGCCTCTGCTTCTACCTCCTCATGGCCACGCAAGCAGGACAATGGATTTGGACACTTCTCCAGTGACTACAAAGCTCTGAGGTGGCAAAGCTGGCAGCATCCTGCAGTCAGGAAATGCCTGCTGCAGCCAGACCTTATCACACAGTCCTTAATTAGACTGTCACCCCCTCATCCCTCCCTCCTCCCCAGCCTCCCTCAAGCTCCTGCTCATGCTGTGGCACTCAGTGCCTTCTCCTCCCAGCCTGAGTGGGAAGCTCAGGAAGGTGGGCATGGAGCAGTGTGGTAGGTGGGCACCAGGAAACCTGGCACCCTGCTCTCATGGTGCCACAGCAGGGCACACCTGAGCCGTGTGCTGCCCATTTTCACCTGCTGGCAATGCCAGGCCCTTCCAGTACTGCTGCTTTTGGGGATTTCTTGGTCAACCCATCAACGCTCGTGCTCTTCCCACTGCCTCATCCATCACTCTCCAACACCCAGACTTTCCCTCCTTCCCTTCCTGCCTTTCTTCAAGTTCTTGTCCATGGAAAACATCACAGTCTTGGGGAAGAGGACCTCCAAACATTACAGCAGCCTTGCAATGCCAAGCTGTTGGTAGGAAGCCACTACAACCTGACAGTCTGGTCAGGGGAGCACTGCTTCCAACCTGCTTCCCATGCCTCAGTCCTCACCCATTTCCGGTGTGATGTTGAGCAAGCTGCAGATTTTCTACATTAATTTTGTCATTAATGATAACTTTTCAGCTTGATTCCTACTTGTGAAGAACAGACATAATGATAATAATATTAATAATGATAATAATGCTACTAATAAGGAAGATCTTTCATAGAATGTGCAGAAACACCCTGAATGTGAAGACAGAGAGATGGTCAATGATTAGTGAATATATAATCATAGAATAGTTTGGGTCAGAAAAGACCTTTAAAGATGATATGTCCAACCCCCCTGCAATGAACCTACATTGCCAGACATCACTGCACATGTCTCCATCACGTTTCTTTCCTTATTTCTGTTGCTGCTGCATTCCTCCTGGCTTGATCAGTGATGATGCTCTTGAGATGTTTTCTAAATAGAGAAAATTATCTCACACAGTCAATAGGATTTAATTTATCCTGTTAGGAAGATAAATCTTGGTTAAGGTCCATGCATCCCACAGCATCTGAGCCACCAGAATGGAAATTTGGCTCACACCTGCTTCCAAGACCTGGTAGATCCTGGCTGATGCTTGTTAGCTGAAGTGCTTGGAATTGGTGTGTGATTACTCTCAGCACATCTTACAGCAATGCAGATGTGTCAGCGGGATGCCTAAACCTGACCTTTCCCAGAGCAGGTTTAACTGTTTAATCCCATATTTTTTTTGCTAATAGAGACCAAAACAGTGAGAGTTTATAGCATTATTCTATCCATTGGAAAAGTGACTTTTTCTCCTGTTATCCAGTGTTATCCAGTGTTTTCCCCCAATTCAACCACCAAGAAGCATCCGCTAAGCACTGCATAATTCAGCATCATTTGGTGCCTGTAATTCTACAATTACTCTTCAAGGCTCATTTGCTTCAAGGTCTTCAGGCTGTAAAGTTATGGGAGTGTGGTTAGTTGATTTTCAGGAATGTCTACTCTCTGGCAGGGGCTGGAGAAGGAAAGAACTGGAAAGAAATGCATGCAAATTCAATGACATAGCAGGAACTTTAGAGGCATTTCAACACAGCAATACCCACAGGCAAAGGAATTGTAATTGTGCAGGGGAAATACAGCCTCGCCAGCTCCTATGATTTTATCAGGAGTCTGGTAATTTCCAGAGTGTCCTTAAAAGCCCAGCTGCTGGAGTCATCTCATTGTTAGGGAATCTCGGCTTCCTTTTAAATGAAAAAAGAACATTTTCAGTCCTTTTTTTTTTTTTCTTTCTTCTTTTTCTTTTTTTTCTTTTAATTTTTCCAGAGAAAATCTTTAGAAAGTAAAGTAAGCTGAAGGTTCAGACATGGAAGGAAAAGAGAATTCAGGTCATACCAAAACTAAACAGAACATTAATGCAAAGATCCATGATCAAAGCCATGCTTATTTGGAGGGGATTTTTGCTTTTTGAAAAACTCATTGCCAAAACAAAACCTGTCACCATTTTTATCTGAACATCTGATTTGTAATCACTTGTGCTTGGCTGTCCCAGCCTTCTGTCCTTGCTCACAGTGGTCAGTCGAGCAAGACTGGAGACACAGTCAGAGATGAGGAAACTTAATGTTTATGGAAGCTCCACTTCATACTGGATCAACACCCAGAGGTTTCAGCATTTATTTTGAGTGTGTTTGGACTTAACTGGGCCTCCTGGCTCCTGGAGGCAAAAAATGAGCTCTGCCACATCCTGTGTTCTGGTTTCAGCAGGCCCCTGGCAATGCAAGCACGGTGCCAGTTGGCAATTCCAGCCCTCTGGAACAGCCCTCTGGCTACCCAAGGCACTTCCCCAGCTGGTGACTCCAATCCTCCCCCAGCAAGCTGCCGGCTCTCACAGAGGAGCTGCGTGCACAGGGCACTCTTGGTCCAACATCCAAATCCCCAACTTCCAAAAGGGGTTCTGGGATTCCTGTGTGAGTTCTGCAGGACATTTCTGGAGGTGCAGCCATGGTTATGTGATGAACTGTTCCATGTGAAAAGCAGGTGGAGCGGTCTGAGCCCTTTCCTGCCGTGCCTCTGTGCCAACAGCAAGGGCTGCGTGGGAAGGACTCCTGCACACCCAGTGCAGCACTGAGCTCTGATCTCCTCTGCTCTTCATATTCCCATGAAGTTCCTCTCTCTGTCTCACTGCCTGTGCAGTTCTGCCAAAGGTTTGGGTTCATACTGCTGCCAAAATGTCTCGCTGAAACCTAAGAGTGAAAATATTTCTGTTTCTGAAAGGTCCCATGTTGCTGCTGACAAGGAGTGAACTCTTTCTTCCCATAGACAAAACCCTAAATGTCTGTTCTGGCTCTAGCAGACATTAACTTCAGCCTAAGGGAAACAGCAACAAATCAGGAAAGCCAAGTTTCCTGCAGAAAGCCCAGTGTTTGGCCGGGCGGTAACTGAGTGTTAATTCCAGGAATAAAACAGCTGCTATCCTTGCACACAGGCAGTTGTCTTGGAATTGAAAGAGGAAATAAAATGGGGAAGGGAAACAACAACAAAAAATTCTTCAAACATCATAATAAAACCATGCCAAAGCTATAGAGCAGCCGAAGTTCTCATTCAATGAATTGCTTGATAGGCCAGCAAATACTGCAGGTAAAATTCTAGGTCCTCTGAAGCTGACTGTCAAAATTGGAGGCTGGCTCTTTCTCACAGACCAGGCTGTGCATGTGTAACCCATTTTGCCTAAAATCAGATTGCAAAATTTGCCTTTTGTAATCTGTTTTCATGCTGTTCATGGGAAATGCTGAGTCCCAATACATGGAAAAACAGAGACTGAGATACAGCCTGCATCAAAGTCAATGTGGTCCTACAGGTACAGGGAGGCTTCAAAATCTAGGAAAAAGCAGTGACCAAACAATTTCCACTGCTGTTTGCATTGAAACAGTGTCTTACCTAGGTGGGGACTTGCACAATCCCCATCACTTTATCATCCTGGTGCTTCGTCCTCTTTATTGCATTCATTCTTGTGCAGCATCAGGAGGTGCAAGTCTCTGCTAGCACAGGTGAAGTAAATAATCAGAGATTTACTGAAGTCTCTTAACCTGGCTGTCTCTCCTATGAAAGGCCTTTGTCTTCAGCTGTGGCTTACTGCTGATGCACAGTGTTTTTTTGGTGCACATTTCTTTAGTCTCTGCCCCTTCCTCTGTATTTAGTGGAGGTGCTGTGCAACACTGAAGAGCAACATCCTGAGGTAAGCCCCAAAACAGCTTTTATTCATGCTGTGCTGCTTCTTACTGAGGGCTCCTGTGTGCACAGGAGCTATTTCTAGTTTCTATTTGCCATATCTGCTTCCCCCTCCTGTCTTGTATTCCCCTTTACTCCCAAAACTCCCTCTGTGACACTCTGATTTTCTTCCCTCTCCCGATTCTGCTTTGCTGTCCATCCCCCCTGCCATGTGTGGCAGGATGGGTTGTGCTGCCTCTGTCTGGGGCCCTGCTGGCACTCTCTCCCCCTGTAGGAGGCTACTCCTCTTGCCCATGCAGGAGGCACTGGGCCTCTTTGTGGCGTGACATTGGTCTGTGTGCATCAGAAAACAGGATGGCTCTGGAGGAGGGATGGCTTCGGACCAGCTGAGAAGCTGACATCACTCAAAAGCCTTTAAAGCTCCTGTCACTGGGTCTACAAAGTCTTTGGAGTGTGTTTATAGATGCAATCTTATAGATTGCCAAAGGGAAAAGATGTTCCCCTGTCCTTTTTGCCTTTCCCACTATCAGAAGACACCTAGGGAGGGAAAAGCTGTGCTCCCAGCATCTGAGTGCCCTCTCTGTGCTGCTCCATGGCAGGAGGTGGGGAATCAGCGACATCGCTGTGCTGTTTGCTTTGCTTCCCTGCAAAGTGCCACTGCTGGCAGGGAAGCCGTGGCTGGGGCAGCCTGCTGAGGTGCTTTGCTCTCTCTTCCTCTCTCCCCAGCAGCCTCTTGCCTTCCTGGGAACAATGGGATGATGTGACTGGAGCCTTATAAATACTGACTCACCTTTGAGGCTGTTGCACCAGACAAGAAGCACAGGCAGCCCCAGAACAGAAATTCAGTCCTCACTCTGCTCCTGGGCAGAGGCTGCTCCCAGGGAATGCTGCCTTCCACACCCCTCCTCGTGGGGCTGAGCTGCTCTGCCCCACACTGTGTTCCCCAGGCTCGGTGCTTTGACTGGACCATGGTCACCAGGAGGTCGTCCCCTGGTGGATTTTGGAATGTGCCTTGCCCTGGCAAGTGATGTTCCCTAAAAGGATGAAGATATGTTGGGTATCAGGAGCCTTGGGGAGGTGAACAAGGAGGTGACCCTGTTTTTGAGGTCAGATCAGAGGAGATCCTGTGCTGTGCCTGCCCCTGTTACCCCAGCTCTGAGGTAGGCTGCTTGTTGCCAGAACTGCAAATATCCCCTGGACCTGCTAATAACTTACCCTCTCCAAACTCATTTTCCCTTTTGCACCAAACAGTAGGGCTTTAGCACATGGACTTGTAGTTGCTACTGGAGTCTTGTTCCCTCTCTAACACATTTACTGGGGCATCTGTTGAAATCAATAGACCATTAGGAAGTACCCCATAAGGGTGTTGATCCAAGTGGGGATGCACACCAGGTGGAGAGTTTGGATGTGTCAGCCAGACTCCAGGACCTCTACTAAAGCAAAACTTTCACGCCTGCTTGCTTTAAACTGCCCTGAGCATCCTGAGTATTTCCCTTGCTCCCTCTGCTCATCCTTCATACGTGGTATGTTTTCAGTTCCTGAGAGTGGGCATGCAGCATTTCAATGAGGCTCCAGTGACTGAGACCTGCTGCTCCCTCTCCTGCAGCCCAGGAGTCATGTGACAGTGCTGGATTTTGGATGTCAGAAGATTCATTTGTGCTGGGCACGTGCTGCTCTGTGGTAAAGAGACAACACTGTGAGGGTCAGTGGTGCTGAGCAGGCGCAGAAGTGTGGTGGTGCAGCAGGCGTGATGTTGAGGACAGCCAGAGCCTTCCCAAGAAAATCTTCTTGTCCCCCAGGATGTGACTGTATGAATGAGGATCATGGAGCTGTACCTATTACACTGAGCTCTTTGCAGCAAGTGCCATCTCCCAGTCTTTGTGCTGTAATAATTATCTTTATATGTTGTAAGTGAGGTACCTGCAGCACTGGCCTCTGGTATAAAGGCAGGAGCCATGCTGTGGCCAGAGCTAAGTCTTTGGTGTTGACTTTATGAGAAAGTGTTTGAGCTGGGAAGGGTCTCAGTAGAGATGCTTAGAACAGACATTTGCAAGAGAGGTTTTCCAGTGTGCAGGAATGAGTTTCCCCCTGTGGGTGAAGAAGGATGCAATGATGTCTTCCTGGAGGATATAGGCTGACTTCCTAGCTCAGGGACACATCAAACCTCAAAGTTTTTCTCAAGACTGATGCACATACAGGCTCTGGGTTTGTGAATGGACTCTGGAGTTGCAGGTTGTCCTTACCTGACAGCATGGCATGTCATGCCTCTACCCAAACAGAGTCTCTCCATCAGTGTCTGAATTGCTTTAGGCTTTGCTGGGTTGGGAGAAGAGTTCAGAGAGCTGGGGACAGGCAAAGCTGTTCCTCCCTTTGTGCTCTTGACATGTTTTAGCACATTTTTAGCTGGTATTTCCTGGAGTTTGTCCTGAGCAGCTAAATGTAAATAAAAATGGGAATTTCACGTGGAGGAAGAAACTAGCTTTGGTAAGCCCAGCCTGGCATGTTGGATGCCTCTAGGCAGTCCTCTGAAGACCCATTCCTAGGAGCTTTCACTGGCAATGGGGACATCCTGACCTGAGTTGGTTGCAGCAGACAAAACTTTGTTTTACTTCCCTAACCGTCTTCTGTGCTTCTGTTTCATTTCCATTGTGATTTTTTAACCTCAGCCACTCTCCAAAAAGTGCAGCAGTGATGATAACACGCTGCTTTCATCTGCAAATTGTGCTGGTGTCTATTGGTGGAAACACCCAAAAATGCTGCTGTGGTGCTGGTAAGGAAAGGATGTCAGGCCACTCCTGAAATCCTGTGTTCAGTTTTTGGGCACCTCATTCCAAGAAATACATTGAGGTGCTGGAGTGTATCCAGGTAACAAGCAACAGGAGGAAATGACCTCAGGTTGCATCAGAGGAGGTCTGGATTGGATATTAGGGAAAATTTCTTCACGAAAAGGGTAGTCAACCTTGTACAGGCTACCCAGGAAGGTAGTCAGTCACCATCCCTGGAGGCATTTAAAAGAGATGTAGATGTGGCACTTAGGGACTTGGCAATGCCGGGTTAGTGGTTGGGCTGGATCATTTTAAAGGTTTTTTCTAACTTAAACGATTTTATGATTTTCTACCTTGGCACTCAGGACCTGACAGGCCTCCCTTGCATGTGTAGGTAGTCAGGAGGGTCACCAAGCTTGCAAAATTTCAAGATAGGAACAAGACTTTCTGACATTTGCAATAACAATCTCTGACCATTATTTCAACTGTTGAACTGAGAAGGGGTTGAACTTGTAAGTTGTGTGAGACTGAAGGTGAATCTGGGTTTTAGCGAGGGTTTGAATGGTAGTGACCCTCTGGGAGTTTGGCTGAGATAAAAATAACACACCACTGCATCTTCCAGTGACTGAAGTTTCCAAGTTACAACCCTCCTTATTCTCAGTTTCATGCCCCAGTGCTACTGATAATTCCTGTTTCCAGCTTCTATCATGCACAAGGTTAAACATGACATCTCTTGAAACACTGAATGTCTTCTTCCCTGCACCTCAAGGTGATAAGCTAGGGGCAGATATGCTGAGAAGGAAACTCCTAAAAAAAAAAATAAACTGAAGATGAGGAAATGTGTTTTCACACTCTGCAGGCTGAGAGTGAAGGAGAAAAAGAGCAGGGTCTGAGCTTCTGTGTGGCAGCTGGGAACTGCATGGCTCAGGAGGCTGGGTAATGGGCTATGAAAGTCCTTCACCTCTGGGCTCACAGTGTTCATCCAGGCCAGCAGCAGGGGAATATTTGTTGCTCTGGCAGAGCTGCTCAGTGGTTTCTGTCAAATTAAAAGGACTTGATTCCTCTCTGAGAAGCCCTATTCTTGCTGCATCAAGTGCTTAGGGAACCAAGAGCAGTTTTTGGCAAGACTGTTATTGCCCTGTTGGAAATAACCAGGCTGCAATTAGACCAGGGGATACAGGGGAGCACTTGTGACTTGGGCACAAAAATCTTCTCATCTGCTTGGTGCCAGGTGAGAAAATGTGTGTGCTCAACTCAAACAAACTGAAGAGATGGGCTGGATATCAAAAAGCAGTAACTGGCTGGATTGGCAGGACAAGAAGTGAAGGAGAGTGAATTCCCATGGGCAGATCAATCCTTGGTGATGGTAGCTGGGAGCCTGGAGGACTGTCCAAGATTACAACCAACTCCCTGACCATCCCTTCCTGGGAAAAGGGTGGCTTCACATATAGTGCAAACCATTACACCCTTATCAATACCATATCAAAATGTGGCTGTGTCAGACCCTGGAGAAATCAGTGTTCATGATCAGAGAATTTCTGGCTGAAGGACCAGTCGTGTGACGTTCAGGAGGGGAGAAGATAAAAAGCACTTGCTATTCAGGAGAGGGCAGGGGAGGTGGCATATGCTTTTGGTGACTTTGCAGGCATCAAGAGTGACAAAGTGTGAACTTCCCAAGTCAGGCCGCACTCGGCTGGAAGCGGTGGAAATGCTAAAAGATTGGTGCAAGCTGTGACTGCCTCAGCGGCTCTGGGCAAGGAGTGAAATAATTGCCTTGACCTCGGGATAGGTGCCAGACAGGCTGTGCTTGAACACTGGCTTGTTTCAAGAGACACCAGAAAAAAGTGTTCAACACAGCCACTGATGGAGAATCTAGAGGAGGGAGCTTTGGAGCCCTCAGAAGGTGGGAGAGCAGTTAACTGTGTGCTTCACTGATGAGACTGGACTAAACAGAGCTTTTGCGGGAAGACTGATAAAAGCTTTTGGGAAGAAGGCTCAGGAAGAAGAGGGAATATCCCTGCATTTCCTGTGCAGGTCTTGAGAGATTGCAATGCTTTACCCATCCCCTGTGTTTAAGGCACCTTGACAAGGAACTTCAGGTGTTGCCTCAAAACCTGGTGCAGGCAGAAATCACATCTCTGATGTTGAGGCTGGGAGGGCTGGGTGACGATGTCATGGGCTGAAATTCTTCTGTCAGCGATCAGAGGGAGGACTGGGGCCCTTAGGTTTGCCTTAACATCTGGTGCCATCTCCCCAGAGCTGCTTGGGGCTTCCTGAGCCTGTGCATCACATCATTGCAGTGACCTTTCTCACATTGCTTTGGGCTCGGTATCTGCACAGTCTGCCCCTGTCTGTATTGAAAATAGGATTACTTTTTACTTTCTACCTCAAGAGGCAAATTGAAATCCATAGAGCAGGATTTAAGCCATTAAGGCATTCCTATTAATTAGTCTCCTGAAAGTAGAAAAGGCAGAGAGGTAAGATGCAAAGCCCCTTATCTCTGGGGTGAGCTGTGCTGGAGTCCTTGGGGGCTTTTCTGTTTGCTCTGTTTCTGAGGTAAGTATGCTCACCAATGTCCCGTGGGGGAGAGCAGGGTTTAGCAAACAAAGCCCTGAGAAAAGGGAGAGCCAGAAATAGAAAGGCTGTGAATATAGAAGCCCCAGGCAGTGTCTTCCTCGCCTGGAAGAAGCTTTCCTTATTACAAAAGCCACCCTCTGACTGCATCTCTGATGGCTCCAAGCAGTCAGGGGAAAACAAGGCTGTCAATAGGCAATTTTTTTTTTTTTAAGCCACAGTAAAGACATATCCATAAAAGAAGCAGCAGGAGGGAAGGTGGGAAAGGGAGGAGGAAGAGGGAAACAAAGGGAAGTTGTAGCCAGACCTTCCACTGTATGAAAACAGTCTGGACTTAAACCCTTTAGCAATGCTTTGAGCATCCTCAAGTCCTAAAAATCTGCTAATTAATCCACAAGCTTGTGCAAAGGTGAAAACTGCACAGGCCAAATTTGGACCATGTTTTGCTGCAGAAATGCTCTGCTTCTGGTTGATTCAGTGGTAAAGAGAAGTGTTGGGACCAAGGAGAAAGTTCCTGGGACATAACTTTGGATGGCTGAAAGGCAATGAATCACAGATTCTGGCAGTGTAAAGGTAATATCTCACATGCCCACGTTAAGGGCATGGACATAAAGTGCTCTCTGGAGAGTGTGACAAGCATTAAAGGGTTAAAGAGCCTCACATACTAAAGTGGTTCCCAGGGAAGACATCCTGTAACATTCCTCTGCGGATGTTAATCCCCATCTCGGGATTTTTAAAGAAACGTTTTGTATTTGGAGGGAGTAATGGAAATTCACAGAAAACAGGAAAACATGAGAAATCTCAAACTGATTTCCAGGGAATTTGCTATTAGCAGGTTTTGGTTTTTGCAGGTAGCAGTAGTCAGACACAGCATGAAGGTGCTCTGTAACACCCCAGTACCTATTCTGTTAATACCCTTCTGAAAAATTATGTCTTTAAAGTGTCATTATGTGTATTTAAAGGGTTACAACCATGCTTTTTGTGTCTGTGGCTTCAGAGGGACTGCCCCACACCGGCTGCAATAATCTTTATTCCTAGGAGAAGGGTTTTCAGCTCCACCTTGGAACTGCAAGCTCCAAACAGAACTCTTCTGCTCCCCCTGTCCCCTTCCCAACTTTTGTGGCCCTGTGGTGTCTGATGCAGAAGCTGTGCTGGTGTCTCTTTGTGTGCACCTCCAGTGGGGAATATGGCATGTGGGAAGGAGCAGAGTGGGGCAAACCAACCAAGCAGAGAGGAATCCCACAGAAAGCTCCAAGGGGATGTTCCTTGTGGGCAAATGGCTCACTCCATAGGTTTGATCCACAGATATTACGTTTCTCGTTGATGATTTCCAACAGAAAGTCACTGGGTAATTCAGGACCTGAAACAAGGGACATGTGAAAGGCACAGGAACACACACCTGTCTTTTGGGGTGCCACATATGATGTTAACCTGAGTTTCATATTTCTGATATAATTTAGGGGCAAGTATGGCAGCTAAATACAGTCAGAGTTTCTCAGGGTGATGAGGCTGTTGAGGAAATGTTAAGTAGAAACAATGGGATAAACTGGGCGAGGGGAAATGTAGGTTGAATACCAGGAAAACATTTCTTCACACTAAGGTCACTTGGGCTGGGAGAGAGGGAAGTGGCAGCTCAGCCGGTTTGGGATGGCTGTGGCTTTGGGGGTGCTGGGAGAAGAGGGATCTCTGCCTCTGAGTGCTCAGGACTGGAAAGGGGAAATGCCCGAATGCTCCTGAGGGTTTTCACTTCAGCCCAGCAGCAGGGATGGGCTCTGAAATAAGTAAGAAGGAAAAACCAGGGATTAAGTAAGAAAAAAGGAGTGGCCTTAAAATAATTCGTTGGAAACCTTTACCTGAATAGGCAACAATCACTGCCCAGAAATATCTGCAGAGAGAAGAGTGAAGGGGGTGCCTCTGGCCACGAACCAGGCTGATTAGGGGCCCCTGACTGCAGCCTGGGGTGAGGCTCAGTCTTGGCACTGCAGTGCTGCTTTTGGCAATTTGGACCACAACAATTCTCTGCACCTCCTGTCCCAGTCAGGTCAGCACATCTGGAGAAAATCCTGCCTCTGCAGCCAGGTTTTCTGCCATGTTGGAAATAAAAGGTGTTGCTCTAAATGGTAACTAGATGGGCTGCAGTGTGGGTGTGTGAAGGTAAACCTGTGTGCAGGTGTGAAGGAGTCTGTGTGTCTGAGGAGAATGTAGATTTAGATATAAAATACAAAAAATAAATATGGAATCACGGAATAATTATTTTTTTCATTTAGCTTTTAGGAATATTCAGCCCTTTGTGCTGAAGACAGTTAACAGTATATGAGCAACAGGAAATGAGGCTCTGAAATATTCCCTTGCTTTTCTGTATTGCTACAAACCCTCCCACCCCCCAAAAACAACATAAAAAACCACCCCATCTTTGGAAAACTGATTTTCCTTTTGTTCCTAAAGATTATGACGGACATATTTGGATCGAGCTTTTTATTACCCTGTGAGGGTTGTCTGAGTGGAGATGGACTTTGTGTGTCAAAGCTTGACTCCACCTTCTGAAAGGTTGCTGTCAGAGCACAGGACAGAGATGGGACACTGAAATTAATTGTGTAATAATTCACCTGCCAGTCAGACAACTCAGCTGTGTCCCAGCTGTAAGTGGTGCCCCAGTTACTAGAAATCCTGTTTCATTCTTCTTAATTTTTAGTTGCTAATTCAGATGTCATCTGAAGCTGCAACAGAAGAAAACACAAGGACTACCGTTCCTTAGCTAAAGAAATTACTTGGGAGAACTGTTCAAGGTGTATTTGTACACCTGGGCAGTGTCAATGAGGCCACTGAACTATTACCATTACCAGGAGAACTGCAACCAGTAAATTTCAGAAAACAATCTGATTATTTCAGTCCTTCTCTGAACTCCTCAGAAGAGGAGGCCAGATGGGAAAGGAATTTATCAAGGAATCTGATGATATTGGCATGTGGTTTCCTTCTGACCTGGGGACAAAACATCTGAGTTAGTATTTGAAGGCTGCTTTCCTGCATGAAATTCTGTGGTGAAGACATGGCCTCATCCCACTGTGTGGCATAACTGGCCTTGAATTCAGCTGTAGTAAAGATATTTCTGCCTGAAAAGGTGTTGGGGGGAACTCAAGCCTCCTTTCTCTCTGCAGAGTCAGGCAGGAGAAGAACTGGTTGGGGTTGTTCACTCCCAGGATTATTCCAGGCATTGTTTCTGCACTGTGTTGTTCAGTCACTCCTTGTCTTGGCCTTCCCAGGTTCAGTGGAACTGTGGTGTCAACACCTGGATGGTCCCAGCTGGTGATGGGGCAGCTCCTGGGTGACACTAGCTGCTGGCCATGGGTGACAAGCATGCTTTTTTTAAAGACCTTTTGCTGGCACCAAGAAGAATTAAGTGGGTGCCACTTCCATATGGATATGCTGGCACTGCTCCAAGCCCCCTGCATGCAGGGATGTGAGCCAGGAACAACAAAACCCGTATTAGAAGGGATTGCACTGCCTGGGAAAGCATTAGGGCAAATGCAGGTTTCACATTTTCTGCTACTAGTGGCACCAAGGCAACGATATGAGTGGCAAGGCATTGGGTAGAGTCTGCCCACCCTGCCAGACCCTCCCAGCCTCCCCAGCAACCCCCTCAAGAGCCCACTGTGACTGCAGGCAGGGCCTGAAACAAGGGATGCAGTCAAGGAACAGGAGAAAATCAGGGTGGTGAGAGGTACCTGTCACCTTAGCTGGTGGCAGAGTGTGGATAAATGTTGGTGGGCTGAAACCTGGCTGAAGCCACAGAGTGGATCCTGGGGCAGCCACAGGGAGCAGGCAGTGTTTGGCTGGGTGCTGCACTACATCATCATTGTTATGCTTTCTTGCAGGAAACTTTTCCCTTGCCTGAAAGTCCTCTCTGCCTCCCTTGCTCTTCTTCTCCACATTGCAGTAATTCTGCTTGGGTGAGATGGAACTCAATTTGCTTCTAGCAGCAGAGGAAATCCAACAAGCACCATTGAAACTGGGATGGAATATGCTTGTTCTGTAAGGCTCTGAGTGACTGAGATACTTGGCTGCCTGGAGATGCTTCAGATGAGCAAATAGGGGTAGGAAGTCCCTACCCAAAAAGAACTCAGAGCAGAGATCCAACCTGTGCTTGTAAGATGAGTGAGTACAGAAAAGCCAGTTTGATATTGCACAAAGTTTAAAGCTTTGGCTTCACCCTTGTGGAAGACCTTTGGAAGGAAAGGGTAGCATAGGAAAGGGAGATGAACCAAATACCCAACAGAATGGGAAATTCTCATGTCCCATGTGTGACCAGCTAACTGGTGGAAACAATCTCTTGTCCCCTGTGAACTGGAGAAAGCAGCCCACTGCAGCAGGATTTCTAGAGACCTTGAGATTTGCAACAGAATGGCACCATTTTATCTTGTCTCTCTTTCCATTTTAAATCAAAGCTAAGTTATTCCATCCTCCTCAAACCACCAGACTGACTAGTTTGCACCCGCAAAACCACAGTGACTTCAGCATGTGAGCTGAATCCAGCCTTTGGCCCTAACCCCCACAGCAGCTGAGACACCTCAGTTCTGGCTTTGGCCAGATCATGTGAAGGTACACTCAGAGTGCAGCCCTGGACAATGGGGGAGGAGTTTTTTGTTTGATTTCTGATATTTACTTTCCCACCAAGCTGGTGCATGGCGAGCTTGGTGCTTGAAGCAGAGTGAGCACAGGGAGTCGTTTCCAGAGCCATCTCTGGCTGGAAGCAGTCCTGAGTTTCCTGCATGGTGTGGTGAAGGAGCCCTGCTAAAAGCATCCTGTGGCCCTGACAGCAGGGAGGTAACCAGAGGAGGCAAGTGGCCTCTCTGGAACATTTTCTGCCACCATGAAGATCAAAAAGCCGTGATTGTTTTTCTGCTTCCCAGTGTAGTTGGTGATGTTGAGCAAGGAAAGCTGAGTTCAGGCAAAGGATTGTATTCTGGCATCTGGAGGAGAGGTTTTTGGAATCACAGTCAATGACTGATAAAACTGAGACTGTTGGCCTTTTTTTTTCAGAGAGATGTAGCACATGTGGCCCCTGTGTGACTGCACTCGTAGCATGGGCATTTGCCACTTCAGATCAGGGCATGGGTGTGTTGGGCTAGGAGCCTGGACACACAGCAGCCCACCCGGAAAACCTTCCCATGATAGCTCAAAGCATAAAACTAGAGAAGGGTGGAAAACCAACTATTTTCAATCCTGTTCTCTATTTTGGTTTTTTGGCCTTTGAAGGAGTCTGTGAAACTGTGAGAGCAAGGGAATCAGGACAATCAACATATTCTCCATGCTGCATAAGAGCTTTGAGAGTCTTTGGGTAACTGGATCAAGGAAACACAGAGTTCTTGCGCTGCAAGAAGGATGAGCTGACAGGTTTTGATCAAGTACTGGGTTTGATTGGGAGGCTGGGCTGGACTGACATGTCCCCTCTGCCACATATAACCACTGAATTTCTGGCCCTTCTTAGTGCAGTGACAGAACTGAGTTCAACAGGATGGAAGTTCAGCTAAATAATTTAAAAGTTACTATTTATTTAATGATTCCTTGTAGGAAGTGTCATCACTTGTTGGATCTAAGGCTGATACAAGCTCGTGTCTCTGATGGTTGCAGTGAGAGGTTGGGGACAAGGACAATCACTTTTTTTAACCCCCTAACATGCTTGCTATTGACTTGGCAACTCCAGCATTTGAGTAATTCTGTCCTTTCTGTCCTGTGCTGGGTATCTCTTGGCTGATGGTGAGATAGTTTGACATGCAGCAAGCCCAGTGCAGCACTTCAAGCCTTCTTGCCTCTACCTGCCTTCCTCTCAGCCTGGTGAGCAGTTATCATCCTCTCAGACTTTGAATAGAATACTTGTGAATATTTAAAGCAGCACACTTTGAGGGTTGTTTTTTTTTTTTTTCAGCTCTGCACTGACATTCCTGTGTTATTGACCCCCCAGAGCTTGTTGCTTTCATAGGAAGGAGAGCTATGAATGGCTCAGGAATGTGATGTTCCACTCAACCCTATCTCTTATCAGCACACATAAGGCTGCTGTGTCTTTTGGAGAGATTTTCCATTGCCATTAGCAGCTCGTTTCTTCTCCTGAAGCTGCTTTTCACTTTATATATATCCTGCCTGTTCCCCTCCCTGAGGTGCCCATCCATTTGGAACAGCAGCCACCTCATTTCCTCTGAAATCCCTTCAGCCTGCCTGCTCCTGCCTAGGGCAGGCTATTCCAGCTTGCTCTGGGGGCACTCCAGCGATGTCTCTCCCCACTGTAAATTTTGGAAAGAGCCTTCTCTGAGGCAGTGGCAGTGTTGTGCTTCAGAGGATAGGCCAGGGGTCTGGTGCAGGGAGCAGTTGCCTGCAGCCAAAAACCAGCCCCAGGTGCACCCCTGTAGCACGGTGGTGAGTGAAACTGTATCTGCAATAAGCAGGTATGAATACATAGGTGGAAAGCTGTAGGGAAGGATGTCTTTACATCCAGAGGTGCTCCAGGAGCCAGACTTTGCCTTGAGCATCAGCTGCAGCTCAGTTACCACAGTGGGAGCCAAGTGGACATGTGGTGATGCTTGGAGAACCTGACCCCAGCTGATAAAGACAACCAGGCAATAAAAAAAAAAGATAAAAATAAAATAATAATAATAAAAAAGCCCTTTGCTATTTGTTTAAGAGATAAGATAAGCTGACAAAAATGCAGAAGACAATTGTTTACACACGCACACAGACACATACACCAGGAAGAAAATTCTTTTCCAAAAATAGCAGCTGACTTTTTATTTATAGACTTTTTTTTTCTTCCCCTTTCTTCTGACATGAAGCAGAACATTTACATAAGGGGCAAAGAGATCTGATGATGAATAAGTGTTTCTTGAGCAGACCAAAGTCCTCATTAGACCTGCCAGCAGGGACAGATGTCTGGGCCCAGGGATAGCACCAGAATTAGCAAGTATCATTTAACTGTCTGCAGTCTTCAACTAACAGTAGACAATCTCCTAGAAGTTCAGTGGGACTTTATTTCAAAGCATCAAAATTATGACAGGCCTGATTTATCCTGTTTAAAAAGTTTGATGGGGCAGAATAAAAGGCTTAGTTTGTGTCTGAGCTACAACTTATTCATTGTGGCTTCTGCTCCCAGGCCCTTGACCACCTCTTGGCCAGCAAGAAAAGTACAGTGGGAGTTCTTGTTGAGTCAGGACTGCTGGACTGTGGGCTCAGGGGATGATGATGGCAGAGGAGGAGGAAGCAGGTTACAAAGGAGCGCTCTGCACTTTGCAATGCACGAAAAACAAGATGCCACCGTGGGGCAGAGGATGACGGGAGCAGGGGCAGGGAGAAACGCGTTCCTTAGCTTTGTGTGCGTGTATTTTTAGTCTCGCAGAGCACAGAACCAAACTTTGGACAAAAATAGCTATCCACTTATATAACATCCTTGCTTGCAGAGCTTCCCCCCGGAGCGCTGGGAGGCTCCTGGAGCAGGGGGCTGTCAGTCACAGCGCAGCCGTGACTCAGCGTGGACGCACATCCCGGCTCAAAGACGAGATCTGCAGTGATTTCACTGCACCAGGCCTGTGACAGCAGAGGCAAGGCAGCATCCCAGCTCTGTGGTCCCAAGGATGAGGCAGGGTATTGACCAGAGCAGGGAGATGCGGATGGGGCAGCTCTTCCCCTTTTTTCCTATTTGCCCACGGCAAACGGTCAGGATGAAGTCAGGATGAGGGAAGGGTTTCCGTTCTATGAGTTCCTGGTTTTGCTTTGTTGGGTTTCTTGAACAGCAGGCAGTGAGACCTTCTGAGGGACCTTGCTCTCTGTTGCCTTGCAGTGGGAGCTGTTGGCTGACATGGCCCAGCTTTGGTGTCACTGTACCCCTGCCACTGCTGTGGCTGCCTTCTCAGAACTGAGATTCCAGCTCCAAAGCTCTGGAGCTGAAGAGGTTTGGAGTCACAGTTCACCCTTTGACCCTGTCCTTAGGACAGAGGCATACTCATGCTCAGGGGAAAGTTGCCCGGTCACATCCCGGGCTCCAGTTATTCCGGTGATAAACAGGGGAGTGTGGTATCAAGGATGCTCATTCTTTCCATTTGCACTTTGAACATGCGTGGTTAGAGATTAGTAATGTGTCATCCTTTCTTCATCCTGTTTTCCCTTGGCAGCCATGCTGTAAGTGGATGAGCCCGGGCAAGTAGGTGATACTGGTTTGTTTGCCAAAAGCAACATTACATGGTGATAGCATTCGTTGGCTCTGAAGGACCAGTTCTGCTGAACGTGCTTGTTTTGCAGGGCAAAGGCACCAAGGTGGAATGGGTTTCAGTTAAAAATAACTGACCTCCCCGTGCTGAGCCTAAGCATTTTTTCCTGGGAAGCCATTTTTAACCACAGATGGTCACCAGATGCAGTGGTTATCCAGGAGATCAAAGCTGGAAGCCCACCATGGGGAGGAGTTGAATTCTTTCCTTTTGCTATCAGACCCTCTCAAGTGGAACATCTTCCTGGTTATCCGCTGGTGCGAAGGGAAATGTTTGGGGGGAATATGTGGGAGCACTGGGTCAATGAGAGGCGTGCAGTGGTGGGTGTACGTGTACATGCTTGGGAACAAACACTGCTGATGGATTCTGAGAAAGCCAGGGCTGTCCACCGTGTTCCAAAATAGCTCATGTAAACAGGTGGCCTTACACTGCATCCATACTCTGTGATGTACAGCCCTGAAATGTAATTTGTTATGCAATTTTTCAAAATGGTCATCCTCCAGGGGCTTTAGGGCCTTACTGGGAAGGGACAAGGAAAAATGAGAGACAAGCTTGATTTATTGAGATAAATAGTTGTTGTTGTTTTCTAATGCCTTGGAGTGAGTTTATTGGGAGTCTTGTGTGATGTCAGAATACAGCGGTGCTTTATAGA
The DNA here is from genome assembly GCF_009819885.2 of Catharus ustulatus. Lineage (NCBI taxonomy): Eukaryota > Metazoa > Chordata > Aves > Passeriformes > Turdidae > Catharus > Catharus ustulatus. The sequence goes on from NC_046223.1 coordinate 17,567,554, forward strand.
AAAGTTATTTTTATCTTAGCTACGTGGAGGCATGGTGCTAAAATATCCATATTGTTAGTGGCTGTGAAAAAAATACCTTTGAGCTGCCTGTCTCTTCAACAGCATCAGCTTTGGGTGCTGTCATTGGCCAGGTCCCTCTGCCACTCTCACAGAGGCACACAGACATGTCACCTGCAGGATGCAGAGCTGGTCTGGGGTGTGTATGGTGGGGGAAAGCACGGTCCTGCAGCCTGGGCAGCAAACAGATCTGCTTGCTGCACTGCTCTTCTTGATGGCATCACACCAGGTGTGCTGCTTGCCCAGGGCTCAGTGCTGACACCAAAATGAGGGGGGGCCTTCCCTGTGTCTCAGCTGTGATGGCAGGGTCCAATTTGGGGGTGCTGGCAGGGGCTCCTTAGCTCTCCTACAGCAGGGCTGAGCTGTGATCCGTGCAGGGACCATCATGTGCTTCCCATTTACTTCAGCCTCACTTGACATAGCTCACCTTAGCAGATTCTACTTCCAGCTGATTTTTATTCTTTTATTTAGAGATACTCAGACATTTCTGAAAATAGAGGGAGTAAAAATGCAGGGGTTTTCCCCAGTTAAAAAACTGGCTGGCTTTTTCTAGAGTAGCTCTAATACTCATACTGCTGAGAATTATGAAATATGTTGGGACCTGGTCTGCTTGCCAGCCCAGTACCTCTGGGTTATGCTGTGTCAAACCTTGGAGGACAGGAAAGTAGTTTGCATATGCTCATATGGATTTTACAGAGAAATTCCCAGAAGATTTTATACGCTTTAAGCACGTCCAAGCCAGGGACTGAGTAAGACTTTGGCAGCCGGCAAGTCTGTGTCCAAATACCTGAGTTGGAGGCAAGAAGAATGTCTTCCTGTGCTCTTGTGCTCATCCTGTTAATATACAGACAAAGATCAAACAAAACCCCTGAGAATATGAATAGAAGTGTCTTCAGAGCAGAACCTGAGTATGGTACAATAAAAAGGCGCATGGAGCATAAAACAAAATCCAGAACGGGACCTGAATGTGGGAGGGGGAAATGGTCTGCAGTCGTGCATTTGGTGGTAGTGCATTACTACCTGCATGGTGAGTTAAGGAGTTAAAATCCCCAGAGACCTCAGGGCATGTTTTGCTGTACCCTCAGTAGTCTGTGTTGGATCTTCATGGAGATCTTGATTTGTCCAAGTTCCACCACAGAGGCTGAAATCTGTCCTGCAAGCTCCCTTGATACCTCTTTGTTGGAGGAAACAAACCCTAAAGGCCTTTGAAAGCTCCTGCTGACCACTGATTCCTTTTCTCCTGGTAGCTTTTCTCTAACTCTGGCCTTTTCTGCACAATTTGCTGTTCTCATGGCCTGGCCTAAGTCCAGCATTCAGGAGGGCTTTGCTATTGATTTTTACAGGACCAAGAAGCTGCTGTAGGTGTTTCAAATCACCGCTGTAGCTGTACAACCTGACATCTCTGCCTAGACAGGCTGTGGGAATTAAGTGAAGCATTTGCCCCAAAGGCTTTTCCCCACCCATCTGGCACTCATTGTGTCTGTGAGGACTTTCTGTCCCTGCACAATAGTCTTTCTTAGGATGTTCAAAGTATTAAAAGAGGGCAGGTTTTCCTGCAAAAGCAAGTCACGGGCAGATCTGATCCCTAGCACTGCTTTACAAACAGGAGAACTAGCACAGAAGTGTAATTCCCTTACCCCTGTTGAGTAACACCTTGAGCACTTGCAGGCTACTCAGGGCACAGGTACCACCAAAAGTGGCACATGATTTCCTTTACATAAAGCCCCACGAACCAAAATTAGCCTTTTTCAGCAGAGGAAAGGCAGAGAAATACGTGTCGAGTCTTGTTTGTACCCACAATACCATGCACATGTTCCTAACTTTTTATAGAAACACTCTTGTGTCTCTGGGTGTGCATTGGTTTGGATTTATTTCATCTGTGGGGATTTGTCCCACGAGTTGGTCCAATCAGCTCCCAAAATTGGGTGATCATGAGAGGCTGTATAGTGAAAATAACTCGTGAGAACTGAAAAAGAAAAACGCTCAGGACATCCAGGCTATTAATAAAATCGAGTGTTGCAGATCCCAGCATAAGTTTGCTGCATCAAGGACACTGAATTTGCTACCCAAACTATTTTGGCTCTTTCATCCAACAGAGCACTTGAGCTCATGTTGAATTTGGGATATTTTGGTGTCTGTTCTGTGCAGGAGGAGTTGGTGCAAACCTGCATTGGGGGCAGGGGTACAGCACCATTGCACTGGAACGCTGCGGAGCATCCCGTGGCGCCTCTCCCTTGGAGGCAGAGGGTTCTCCAGTGATTTTGGCATGGCTGCACATGCAGGTGGCTTTGGAGAACCTCAGCCTACAGCATGGCTGCGTTTCTTCCCCTCTTTCCCATGAACATGTACACTCCTTTAATCCAGAGCCAGGAGCTTCCTACTGCTTCATAAAGCACTTGCAGCATCGATTTCCAGTCTTTGCACTATGGGAGCAATAACTAACCGAGCTGTAATGTTTTCCATTGCGTATTTAATTCTGTATGCGTGGCGTGCCCTTGCCAGAGCTTGGATTGGCAATTCCACAGCCTGGGAAGTGCATGCATGAGGTGTATCTTCAGTGAAGGATCCCAGTCAAAGTGATGCCTTCTCCGCCACAATTTGGAAGATCAGCGCACAAACAAATTGCTGCACTTCCGCTGGAGCACTTCCATAAATATAGGAAGAGTTTGCCTGACTGTGATTCACATCTTCCAGGCAGATCTCAACCCCCACCTTCCGCTTCCCTCCGTATTGTGCTGATGCCAAATCAGCAAATGTTCAGAGAAACAGGATAGGTCACAGCTGTAAGCCAGCGATGGCATCTTGTGCATTGGGCTGTTGTTGTTTTTTTTAGCGTGAAAGGCTGGAGTAGTGCAACACTGAAATTGCATTGGCTAAGATAATAAATGGATCAGACAAATATAGCTGGGCATATGCTGAGTGTGGGTATGGGTTTTTAATTTCCCTTCTTCAAACCAAGGTCTATAATAAGATGTTTCCTGGCTTGTGTGTGAGTATTTTTAATAGCTTCTTTTTTTTTTCCTCGCTGGATATTTCTGGACATGGCTGTACTAGCCAAGCCCTGCACAGCAGCTACAGTGAAAATTGTTTTACATCTCTGAGCTGAGAGTACAGTAGGTGCCATAAACTGTTCTTCAAGTCTGCTCTGTCAACGGGTGAGCACATTAGCAGCCTTTCTTTGCAGGAGAAAAGCACAATTCTCAGCTGGCTCCTTGTTGGAGCGAGCAGGGGTGTGCTTTTATTTTATCTGCCTCTGAAATCACAACAGGTAATGGATTTACTCCTTGATCTTCTCCTTTGTCAATCCCAAATCCAGTCCAGCGTGGACTCCAGCTCTTCTCTGAGGACCAGCAAATCCTACAGCCACGCAGCAAGCAGGAGATGCTGAGGGATTAAGGGGCAGAGGAGCTGGTAAGCTTTCCACAGAATCTTGCGCACACACCAGCAGTAGCTACAGCCATGGATTTGCATGGAGCCACGCTTCTTATATGCTTTGCTGAGCCCATACTGTGCCCATCATCTCTTAAGCTGAGCTAATTCAGTTTTATATTCCCCATCCTGTCCCACAGTACAAAGGCAGGATGCTCAGAGAGCCACCCTGGGCAGCAGCATTTCTCCATCACTGCAAGGGCTGGTAAGTCACCTGTGGATAAAGCAGGGCTTTGGGGCTGGAGTGAGTCATACATGGTGACCACTCCTTGTGCTGGACTTTAAAGTACCTGCCAGTGGAGGCAGTTTATTAGAAGCCCTATGAAATGTGTGTACTCGCTTAAAATCCCTTTGTCAGATGTCATCTGAATGACGAATCTCAGCTTTCACTCAAACAAAAGGATCCCACGTCTGGCTTTAGCAGCTTTGACCTAGGTGGCTCCGAACTCCAAAGGCATATCCAAGGTATGCTCTTATTTTAACCAACAGGATTTATTTTTAAAGTCAGCATCATGGCTGGAAGAGGCCTGAACTGCAGCCATTCAGAGTGGAGCCAGCTCCCAGGTCTCAGGGAGGACATTTCTAAGCTTCCTGCATAATAGTTGAACTTTAATTTGACATGAGTCAGCAATGTAGTGATGTTATGGGAAAGGCAAACATTGGACTAAGGAAGTGTGTTCCACAAGAAAAGATCAAACTAACTCGACCTACTGAGACTGAGGGAAGGACATTTCTCCAGGGCACAAGCTAGCTGAGAGAGGGAGAGGTTTCTGCTAAGACACTTGCATCCCACTTCTGTGGAATCAAGTATAGGATCATCCCTGATTGGAAAGGGAGACAGCAGAGCAGTGGAGCATTAGCTCCTGCTCTAAGCCTTCAGTGGGGAAATACTTTACTTGTGTATCTCTTCTCCTCATCTCAGGGATGGGGTCATCACCATCATTCTGCCTCATGAGTGTTAACAGAACAAGTAATCAGACCTTATCATTTCAGGGACATGTCAGTCCCTATGATAAGCAAATTTATAGCTCCAAGTGGTGCAGAGTCAAGAGTCAGCACTGACTTTAGGAAAAAATGAGCATGAAAGTGAGTTCTCCTGTGGGTGGAGAAGGACACTGCCCTGATCAGTTCTGGCCATCCTCTGCAAGCAATAATGCACATTTCTCTTGGACCTCTGCAGCAGTTAATGGTGGGCAGGGGAGGAAAATAGGACCCAAACATTTCCATAGGAATGCAATTCATTCCTGTGTCTTAAATGGCAGCTCCCACCATGATTTTGCTACTTCATCCATAGTGTGATCCCAGCTCTGATGAGCTAAGCCCTAACAGGTCCTCTTTTCAGGGTGCACACGGAGGGCAGTATGTCTGGAATCAGCTTCACAAAGGGGGCCTATCCCCGCCTTCCCCGCCGTGTCCAGATGGGCCATGCTCAGCTGCTGGGATAAGGAGTGCTGGGAGCAACTGCAGGGGCAGCTGCACTGCTGAGGAGCACACCCCTTCTACTCCAGTTGGAAAGGGGCTATCCCACTGCTGGTACCACCACGGCTGTGCTGCCATCCCCCAGGCTCAGCTCCCAGCTGCAGACCTGGCTGTACGTGTGCCCAGGGCTGGGGAAAGTGCTGCTGCTGCTGCTGAAAAGGTGGCTCAGCAATGGATGCTGAGCAGGTTCTGCCTGTAGGGAAAGGGCTTTCTGTAAAATGTGCCTGAGCTGGCTGATGTGTGTGGTTTTACTGAGGGTCTGCCCTGCTCAGCCACACTGCAACTGCAGCTGCAACAGAGGCAAAACTCACACTATCCTGCAATATATTGAGAATTAGCCCCTGTTCCTTGGACCTCTTGAGTACCAGCTCTGCCTGGGCCATGTTTCACCTTTGTGCTGAGACATCCCACAGCCAGCTGTCAGGAGCATATTCTGTCTGCACTCAGCTCATTTCTCACAGCCTCAGTATTGCATCTGTCCTCATTTATCATCCTAGCTCTACTAGGTGGAATGGCCAGGGTGTCTCATGGCAGGGAGGAATCCTGGGCTGCAGGAGCATCCTCATCCTGCAGCTGGAGGCCCGTGGCCATGGCAGAGCCTCTGCTGGGGTACCAGCATCCTCTGCCTGCAGGAAGAGCACACACCTCACTGCCCCAGCAGGTGCCTTAAAAAAGGGTTTTTGCTGCCAAAAATAGCCATGGTGCTTGTGCTCCTTCCCTCCAACAGCTCTCACTTCCCAGGCATTCCCAACACATCCCTGCATCCAAGCAAACCAAGGCCCAGATGCCGTAAGGGTCTCCCAGGTTATGCAGGGACTCACAGGTGTCTCTGTGTCCGTGCAGGCTGTACTTGGCCCGTCTCTTCCTATGCAAAGGTGCAAACCAGGAGTTAAGATTGCGTGACGCTTGCTAAACAAGGCAGAGACACCTCTGGTTTGGGAGTGTGCTTAGGAAATTCTTGTTGAAATCAACCCACAGCTGGCTGCTTTCCTCCTGTGCTGGCTTGTGTGCCGAGTCATCGCTTCCCACCTTCCTCAGATCCAGCTTTGCAGATGTGCACGGACACCTTCCCCTGCCCCAGACGAGGCAATGCAATGAGCCCATTGTGTCTGAGACGTTCTGCACACATAACATCTTATATAAACAGTCAGGGGCTTCGTGATTGCTGCTGCTGCCGCCACAGCATCATCCCTTCTCAGCATGTCAATCACCACCTTTCCCCAGGGAATATTCCGGTTTCCCAGGAGGTTTTGGAGCTTAATTGCACGCCACAGCAGAGGGATGGAGCACGTAACCATGCCTCAGCCCTTCCTAGGCTGACACCGAGCAAGAGGAGCCTGGAACTGGCTGGAATGGGACAGCGAGGCACAGGGCAGGGGGCACTCCACGTGCCTGGGAGGAGATGGGAGAGGTTTTCCCTGTCCTTGGAGCAAGTGGGGCTGGTAGCAACATCCTCCCTCTCAAGACATGATGGGAGAAGGAGTTAATTCACCCCTGACACCAAGTGCTAAAGTGTTTGCTCTGGCAGCCTCAACACTTTTGACAAAGAGGTATTAAGTAAAATGGAGTGGTGACCCAAGGACGTGCAATTAGCTCTGCTGTCACATAGGAAAGGACATGTTTGTACAGATTATTTCCAATTTCTAGCAGCACCTGCTCACTTGCTTTAACCAGGTTTCTCAAAATAAGGACTAATTAGCACTTCCTTGGAAGCCCAGCTCTCTCCAGGCAATGGCTTTACCTTTCAATTGGTATTCCTTCTGCAGGAAGGCACATTAATTACTCTATCAGGAAAAGCTAATGGTAGCAGGAAACCATTTTTATTACTAAAGCTAATTCAAGGAGAAGGCAGAGCTCACTAGATCTGGACTTCCTTGCTCATGCCAGGCATGAGGGCTGTGCAGTGACTTTCCTTCTCTGCATCCTTGGAAGAGAACAGGAGCAGGTAGAGCAGGAAAAGGACTGACAGCCTGAGCCAGTGGGGTAGCTCCTGCATATCTGTGCTTGTTGTCATGTCCCTTGGAGACAGATGTGTGACCTTCCAGACAATAGAAATCCCTATTCCCCAATTGACCTAGTTGAGCTTCACACATAATTTAACATGCCTTATAATATTTCATAGACTCCACTCTGTAAGTCAGCATTGAGCTATTATTTAATGAAATGATCCCCTAATAGTGACCTTAGGAGAACTCATTGTGCATAAAAGCTTTGGGGGTGGGGTGGTGGGAAACATCCACAAATGCTTTAAATACGGAATTTTTCGTCTCTTAATATTTATTAATTTATAGCCTCTATTCTGGTTGCAGTTCTGCAGATCCACTTCAGCATGGTGTTGATTAAATCTGGTGCCAGTGCAAACCAGTATCAGACTCAGGCCCAGAGATGCAGTATTTTAATTGCTCTAGGACCATTTTGCCAGCTGGGACCTTTTTTTAATGGCACTAGTAGATGTGTGAAAAAGCAGTTGCAGGAGACTTCTAAAGGAAGAAATTCAATAAGTCCCTTTATCAATGCTTCCAAGAATTTGGATACTCTTCCAGGCAGTTTTGCTTGAGGTCTCTCTATGGATTTCAGTCCACATCCACAGCAGCAGGAGCCTAAGCAGTGCGTTGGACAGCACTGAGAGAAATCCCCTGGCAAGAAAGGAAAATATTTATTTTTTTCCCTGTTTATACCTCTTAACACTGAATTTGCAAAATAAGTACAATCCACTTAAAGGCTTTGCAAAAACATGATGCCTTATTTTATTATTATATTATTTTTTATATTCATGATTGGTTTATTATATCCAATATCTCAGCAGACCTGTCAGCTTACAGCAGACATGGGGGAATGAAATGGAGCAAGTTTTACCCTCAGGGGCCTGAAGAACAACGAAACTTGGGAGGCACCTGAGTGCTACTGGTGGTATGACATAAGAGCTCTGGTTCTCGTGTCCCAAAGGGTTTTATAGCATGCAAATTGACATGAATGAGGACAGCTTCTGGTACAGGCTGATGAGTAATATTTTTCCTACTGCTGCTGAAGCCACTGGAAAAATCTGGTTGATCCAGGATGTCACGTCAGAACCTAATTCCCATTTCTGTGAACACCCACATGCTCTTGTTCAGTGCTTAATAAAAGGTAAGCTCCAGTCAATGGGAAAATGTGCTTAAGAGCTTTATTCTCATTCTTAAGAACTCTGCTGGGTCTGGCCTCATGCAACGTGTCAAGCACTCATTACCCTTATCTTTTATTGTTTCAATACAGATAGTTTTGTGGGAATAACCCTCTCATCACAAAGGTGGGGATTTCTTGGAGGGGAGGCCACCCTATGCATATGCACTTACTAATAACAACATGTTTGGGTGATGTTCTGGCTTTCTGCTCCGAGGAAATAAAGGGGAGGAAACATGATTGTCTTGGAGCAGGTACAAAGCTTTGAGATGCCTGGCTTGGAAGAAACTGCAGAAAGTGTTTCCCTTTGTATTGCAGGGCCTGGCAGCCCGGTGAGATAATAGAAGATAAAGCAAATTGTACGACAATGGAAAATGCTGAGCTCCCTGAGTAATTAAAGGTTGTGTAAGACAGTCGCATGGCTTGCAAGGATTATTAATGCAGTCACGTTTGCATTATATAAAGGGTAATTAAAATGCAGCCTGCTTACCATTGATTACACCCTCTGCCTGGCACAGCCAGGCAGCAAAGGTGGCTTGGGAAGCAGTGACTGCCAGCAAAAGGAGAGGCTGTGGGGTGCAGGATGCCCAAAACTTTGGGGCCACTGCTGTGCAATGGCTTTGGGCAAATCTCCCAGCAGATTGCATCCTCTCTCTCCCTGCCACAGGCAGGAGGGTGCATTTTCATCCCACCATGCCACAGTCACTTAAGCTCCCCTATAAGAGCTTTTTGGGATCTGCCTAACATGGGCAGTAGTGGGGTATAAGCAGTTCTCAATAGATACCTAGGCAAGCCATGGATTATAGACTGGTGCACCTGGTAACCTCAGGAAGCTGGGAGGTGAGGGAGGCCATGGCAACAGCCACTGCACAGCTGGAGCCACCCTTAGCCCTAGGAAGGCTGCCTTGCCTTTGGCAGCCCCAGCCCATCCATGGGTACCACTCAGGAGCATGGGGTGGCACAGATCAGAGAAGGACAGCTTCCTGAGGCAGGGCAGAGCAGACCAGGCTGAGGATGCCAGCTGGTCCCACCGGCATTCCCAAAGCCCACTTTCATTAGCAAAGAGGTGTGAAAGATGGGAGTGGCCATGGTTTTCTGGCAGCTCCACTCATAGATGCTGCACATGAAAGTGAGCACCAAGAAGAGCCTGAAGCAATGTGTTACTTGTTTGGAGATTGCACTGAGCATTTTCCACTAGTAGGGAGAGAAAGAGTGCCCAGACCAAGGAGAAAGGAGTGTCAACTCCCTGACATCAGCTCCTGTAAGCCCTGGAACCCCTGGCTGCATGCTCTATGGCAGAGGGTTCCTTCTGGTGCTAAAGAGGAGCTCAAGCAGAGCTGGGGAGGTCTGGGCTCTTTAGGATACCCTGCTTCCTGGAACTGTCTGTCTGCTCCTGGCAGGAGAGGCAGGGGAGACACCTCAAACCCACATCCAAGGTTGTTGGAATGCTGTGAGCACACTGTGTCTTGATGTTCCTGATTATTTTTCTGTGTTCATGATTGTTTCCCTGGGACTCCTTTCCTGAGTGCAAGGGACAAAGTCAGTGCCTCCAAGGGAGCTGGAGATAAAAGAACAGGGGAGAATGAGCTGGACCTACTGTTTTCTCCATGGAAATACGATTGGCATTGAGCTGCTATGCCCAGTAAATCCAATTATGGCTGTAGGCAGAAATGTGTTTAAAGAAAAAACGTCAGGCTGGTGTAAATGAAAATATAACTGTGTGCTGTTTGGGCTCGCTCTTTGTTTTTTACAGTCCCAACAGCTTACCAGCTACAAACCTGTGGGATGTGTGTGTTGAGTGATGTTTCCTGTGAAGCCTGGTAAACTGCACCTGCCCTGAATTATGGGACAGTCAGCCAATGCCAAACATTTTAAGAGTCAAATACTTCTGGAAAGTTGCTTTTCATGTAAGGGACCTGAATATCCAAAACCTGAGCTCCTAGAGATGATAGCTGGGAGCCTTTAGCTTTCCTTCCAGCCAGTCCTGTCCCAACAGCCCTCCAGTGGTTTGTGAGAAATCACTTTTAAATACACACTAGCATTCCTTGCAACCTTTTTAAAGACACCTGAGCTGCACAGACAAATGCTGTGAGGTGAGGAAGACACAAGCTGAGTTTGAAAACCCTGGTTACAGATGGATGTCTATCCCAAATAATCACCATGAGCTTTCCCCCTCTATTTTTGTAACTCCCCATCCCCACAGGTGACGTGCTCTCTCTTTGGCTGAGAATCAAAATAATTTCTTGCAGCTAAAAAGCTGCAACTGGAATCTGAACATAACAATTTCTCATATAAACCCAGGCAAATGAAGAATAAAAGTTCCCCCAACTTCAGTTCTACCCTTGACACAGTGTTTTAGCCCATTCAGCCTCCTCCATGCAATCCTGGGCATCTTCTGCTCCCCAGACCATCCTACCAGGCCTTCATCCCACCTTTTCTCATGGGGAGGAATTGGCCTGTAAAACTACAGACTTCAAAACCCTTTTTTTTCCCTCCATGGAAAGAATTAATTGCTTTAACTGCACATGGTGGAGGGTGCAACTCAGTATCTTTTTAATTGCATCTCACCTGTGTTTATTGCATTCTCTCATGAAATCTCATGATTGGTTTGAGATCTGTTTTACTTGTTTGGGTAGCAAACCTGTGGAGAAGTCAGAAGACATGGATGGCTTTTCCAATGTTGCTACCAGCTTTGCTTGACTCGCTTTTAGATGCTATTCCAAAATATGTTTTGTTTCTCCATCTGCAAAACAGAGGTTGTTGCTCAATCCCCTTTTAAAATCTTTTCTGAGAACTTGGGGTAGAAACCAGCCAGTGGGCTCCAAGTTGAGTGAGTTTCCATTTTTAAATCCCATAACAGTTTTAATTCTGTGCTTTGAAATAAAGAGAATTACAGAAATGTTCAACTCTTTTTTTTGGGGGGGGGGGGATGGGGGGGTGGGTGGTTTTTAAAAGCTCTATAATTTTGGTATGGTGGGAGAGTTTAAAATAAATTCTTGCCACAAGACTTTAGCCTTGCACTGGACCAAATCTTGAAGGAAGCAATATTGCCTTGATTATAATTGTCAGGCTTTGGGATTTGTGTTGTGGAAACCAAGTACCAGGGCTCAGGCATGGGGCCTCACCCCACCCATACTCTGCTTTCTCCTCTCTGTTATTCCCAACTGAAGGCAGTGAAATGCCTCTGGTCTGAAGGGATCCATTTCAGGCTGCTCAGGGAGGGGCAGCTCCCTCTGCAGAGGAGCACAGTGGCACAGCCAGGAGCTGACACGTGGGCAGCAATCACCTGGCTCTTCCCTGTGGACTCTACCCACAAAAATCCAGCCGGACTGACTGCGCCGGAAAAGTCATCCCTCCCATCCTCACAGTGCCAGGCAGGTCAGGAGGTCATTCCCTGTGTCTGGGGAGAGGTGCACACCCCCTGCACCATGGATGCCTGGAGCAGGTGGGACTCCTGTCACTTTGGCAGCAGCTGGAGCAGCCCCCTGCCCCACGGGACCATTGCTGAGCCTGTCCCCCTCTCGCCCTGGCGGAGGGTGCAGCTGGAAGGAGACACCCTGGCAGTGGGAAGTTCTCTGGTTACACAGGTGGCCCCACGCAGGTAGTTTTGGTTAATGGTATTAAACAGAGGGGATAATGTTACCTCAGGGATCAAGTGGTGAGCTTTGTACAGCATTACCTGCAGCAGCAGTGGGAGCCTCTCCTGGCATGTGGGAGCCAGCAGGTAGGGGCAGATTTGCTGGGAAAGAAGCTGGTTAAGTCCACCTGGAATGGGTGGCCTGCTCTCAATAAAACCCACCTATTCCCAAGAGTGTAACCCCTCTGTTTGAGCACAAGGGCTTAGTTTAATTTTGTAAAATTTTAACTATTATTTTGGGATTACCTCCAAACATGCCAAAGCCATCTTCCTCTGCCTCCTCTTGCCCAGACCCATCAACAGCCCAGCTCTACCTCCAAACATGCTGGGGCCATTCATCCCTCTCCATCTGCTTTTGCCACTGCTTTCCACCGCTGCTACTGCTGAAAACGAGCTCCACAGTTAAAATTAACCATTTCAGAGGTGGCCACGTGCCTGCAGCTGTGTGAGTCTGGGGCAGGAAGCAACCATCAAATAACAAATCAGTGAGGAGGTGTCAGGATCTGCTTGCTGGCACGTGGGCAGGTGAACAGTGTGCCCAAAAGTCACTGGCTCAGCTCTGGTGACACTGGCAGCTTGTCCTGTGCCCTCACTGAAAAGCTGGCTCCTGCTGGGGTGGCAGCCACAGTTGCCTGCTGTCACCTCTCCAGGCTTTGGGTGGTGCATTCAGATACAGAAAAAAGATGCTATATGGGAAAAGTTATAGTGCATATGTGTAAGTACAGACAGATAAAGGGCTGCTCATCTCCACTGTCAACCAAGAAAATGCCAATTTCAGTCACATTAAACCATTAAAGAGGTGTTCCCTTGACTTCTGTGAAGGCAGGACAAATTTCAGTCAGGTTTCTGTTGGAAGGGAGAAATGATGAACTTTTGATGAACCAGGGCTGGAAGCAGACAGTCGCTCCTATTGAATCAGCATCGGGTAAGGCTGGCCTCATTAATGAATGTCAGAGAGCCCGCCTGAATCAGAGGTTTCAGGCCTCTGCTTTTTCTCTTCTAATTGCATTTTCCAGAGTTCACAGGCCAGAGTAAGTGGGGAAATTTCTGATGGGTCAGAAATGGCTGTGGTTTGGAAAGAATTTCAGGCATCCTTCATGTGACCTCCTCCTCCTCGTCCCTGTGCACAATTGTTGCTCTTAAAAGAAGCAGCAATAATGGGGGACTGGGGGATCTGCCTTGCAGAAATCTTGCCCTCAGTCCTGCTTCTTGTAAATCCCTTCTTTAACCTGTGGACAGAGAGAGGCCAGAAAAATGTCCAAGGGTAGGGAGCTGGCAGTCAGATACCCTGTGCCCTGCTCTCCTGCATGAACCAAAGCCTAGAGCAGCCACCAGGCAGCTTATGGAAGCAGCCACAACTCCCATGCTGCCAGTGGAGTTTGGGGTTAATCTGGAGCTAAGGCAAGGTTTGCAGAGCCTCAGGAGTGGCTGGAATGCTCTCCCTTAACAGGGACGGGGAAAAGCCCCCCGTGCTCCCCCACTGACTCAGCTGGCCCAGCTGATCTTAAATAAAACACTTAAGGCTGCAGGGTGGGAATGAGAGGGAATGCCTCTCAGCTGAAGGCTTGATTGAATAAAGGCTGCAAGATTTAGCTAATAGTGCCCCAAATCCCAGCAGAGTGTTCTTCATTTAGAGAGTCAGCTGTGCCCCCTCAGCTCTTCCTTTGCCACGGGCAGGACATGATTTAATTGGCACCAACCCAGCAGGGAGTGAGTGGCAGGCTGAGCCTGGGGCAGGGCACTGAGGGGAGCAGAGCAGCTCTCCCAGCCTCAGTTTCCCCACCTGCAACACCAGTGGTGCTCCTCAAAGGTACAGGGCGCCCCAGGCTGTCCTGCAATGGACAGGGGGTAGTTGTAGTACAGGGTTAAATCACAGGTATGTCTGTGATAATGTGATATTATCACTGTATGTGGGGAGGGAAGAGAGCTGGGCTTTTCAACATCTTCTAGCAGCCTGGTGGTGATCTCTTCATGAAGGTTTTAGGCTTCCTGATGAAAAGGTGAAGGAAGGCATCCTCAGCCCTGGCTGACTGCCCTATGCTTCCTACCGTAACTGTAAAGAAGCTGGACCGAGCATGAACAGGTAACTATTGTCTCTGCAAAACTCCAAAAGAAATTGCTTTCCTTGGGCCCAAGATTCTGACACCATGGCTGGCTGCTGCTTACTCTGTCTGTGGTTCCAAGGCTGCAAAACCCTGCTCTGGTTAAATCTAAGAGGCAGGATGATGAGGAAGGGCCCAGATCCTTACTTAGATGTTGTGCTGCAAAACAGGATGGTGTTTGCAAGAGAGGCAGGAATGGGGATTTTTTTTTTAGTTATTGTTATTATAATTTTGATAGTAAGGGAGAAAAAAGCTCCCTTCAAAGAGTACTTCCTTATGAATTTATAGTCCTCCAACCCAGTATTTTATGATCTTAACAAGAAGCTCATAAAACCAAATATTTGGAAAGGGTGAGGAAGAGAAAAAAAGGGGGTATGAAAGAGGCACCGGCAAGTCTCCACTGAAAACATGGAGAGAGGTTTCCTAAGGCGAGGGTTCCCCTGGAAGGAGCTGGGCTAGCTCAGCAGGAGAGGATGTTTTATGGGATACCTTTACTCAGGCTCTCCTCAGTGCCAGTGGGTTGGGAGGCTTGGCTGTGGTGGTGAGCACAGGGGACCCTGCAGAGGGGAAGCAGGGAGGACACAGTGGGCTTTGCTTCATCCCCTGGCAAAATCCTTACTCATGCCAGGGATCTAAAGGGGATTGCCCAGCTAGGAGAGGGAGTGATTGACTGGAGGATGCTGTGGGGTGGGGGAGGCACATGCTCAGAGCCCCTAATTTCTGCAGGGATTCAGGAAATGTGTTTAGTTTAAAAATGTGTTTAGTTTAACCTGGGGCAGGAGAGGGCTCACAAAGGTGGAGAGGTGCCAGTAGAAGACCCTCGGGCAGGTAGGCACAGGCTCTCAGCTACCTGCACATGACAGAGATGTCTCTCTTGGAGACATTGACTGCTACAAGTGACAAGGCAATATCCACTAAAAAACACAGAAATGCAGAAAATCTGGTATTCAGCACTGTCAGTTTCTGGGTGAGGGAGGTTTGGTGGTTTCTTTCCTTTTCCTTTTGTCCTTTTTGTGCTCCCTGAGGGCTCTGCTGTATTTTACATGTTCTGGTTCAGCAGCTCTGAGCACCTTCCCCTTCAGAGCTGCTGGAGAGGAGCAGATTTGGCTCTGCAGCAAACTCTTTTCTGGGTGTGGTGTCCTGAGTGCACCCTGGCCACACAGCTGGGCTGCCTATGATCCAGGGAACCTAAACACCAAAGCTGCAGGTGTCTACTACCTAGATAAATCAAATGCTCCTTCCAGACACTTTAAAGCCAGCAAGGAACATCAGCCCCATGCTCTGCCCTTTAGCCACAGTGACTGGTTTTCTTGTGTTTAGTCCACCACATTTCTGTGGCTGGATTAGAATCCTGTTGGTGTCTCCATGAAAGCAGGTGAGCTGTAATCAAACCACCTCCCTTTGGGGTTCCTCCTTCCTTTCTCTGGGCTATTCCCACTGTTTCAGTGCCCTTTCCAAATCCCAAACCTCAGCACCATCAGTATGGGTTGGGTAAAAGCAACATCTAAACCACTAACATCTAGGACCTCATTTACCCCTTTAGCTACATCCCAGGTGCAGAGTCCAGCACTTTTCCCACACTGAACTTCCTATGGTTGGTGATTGCCTAGCCCTCTGATTTGTTGAGGTCTCTCCTGCCTTCAAAGGAGTCAACAGCTCCTCCCAGTTTTGTATCATCTGTGAACTTGCTGCCAGTCCTTCATCCAAGTCACTAATGAAGATGTTGAAGAGCACAGGGCCAAGGGCATCCCTCCTAAGGCTCTCCTGGCTGTAATTGATGACTGCGTTGTCCCTCAGGGATTTTTCAATACCCCCCAAAATAATCTTTTCCATAACTTTACCAGGCACTGAAGTGTGAACAGAGCAGTATCTCTTGCTTTTGCTATTTCTTTATTTATTTTCTATTAAACTCATATTCTGTTTAAACATGTGTAAGAGGGGCTCTTTCACAATTTGCACTTTGGAAATGGGGAAAGTGTAATACTTCCCCTACATGTGCAGAAATGTGCTCAATTTTTCCAAAACAAGATATTTACTTCCTGGCCAAGGTCCAGAATGGAAAATTTAAGAGTAGTAAACATTTCTGAGTATGTGGAGGAGGGGGTGGGGGGTTTTTTGTTTTGATTTTGCATATTCTTTTGTTTGTTTGTTTAGAGAGTTGGGGTTTCTTTTAAGTTGTGGAGGATGACTGCCCATTCCCCCAGCTCCTTGCACAGCTGCAGTGGGATGCCCCTGTTTTGGGAGGCACAAACTGGTGTGACTCTCCTTGGTTTCTCCCATGCCTGACTTGGGAGCTATGAAAGAAACCTGGGAGAGATGATAATCTGTGTAATTCTGTCTGTGCACACTCTGGAGCAGCAGGGAGGCTGGGCAGGGCTCTGGTAGATACCACCTGTATGTATAGATATATATATACACAGGACTGTGAAGATGAGAGCTCTTCCCTGCACTGCAGCCATACACGTATAGGCACAAAGAAACACATTTTTACAGCCTTTATTTTCTCTCTTATCTGTGCATGTCCTCAGAAATACTAATTACTGAGTGTAAATTGTTGTGAAACAGCTGCACAAGTCTATCCATTTGCTGGTAGACTCATTTCCTCTGCATCCTTCCACCCCTGCATTTTAGAGAGGAAAGGGATTTATTATAAGGCAGCACTGTGGAAAAAACTTCCTTAGAGAAACCCGCTGGATAATCTGGGAAAGGCTTGAGTAATGGAGCTTTTTGTGAGCTCACAGAATAAAACTACTCCACAAAAATATTATCGTTGGGAACATGAGCTGAAAAGCGAATGATTCATGTGAAATCCAGGATGTGCCTGTGTTTCCTATGAATCAGTGCTATGAAAATTAGGAGAGGGCTGGGGCAAAATGAGCACCCAAGACCTGCCCTGAAGCATGGAAAAGATAAAACACCTTTATTAAAGACCTTGTCAGGAGGTAGCAGGGAGTGAGAGACAGACTTGGGAAAACCACAGGATAGAAAGTCCCTAGAGCTAAGGAGAAAGCCTTATGAGGAGCCTGCATGATTGCTGGTAGAGCTATGATTAAGGACCAGCAGCCAGAATTTCCTGTGATACTCCATGCAAATGAAAACAAATCCTAACCCTAACCTCTGCACCTACTCTGCCTCATCCAGGAGCACAAGAAAAGAAACTGCTGCCAAACAGGAGATTTGTGGGCTATCTCTGCACCTTACTGAGAGATACCGCTTCAGAAGAGGCTTAGTGGAACAGATAAAGTAGAGGAGAATCTCTGACCCAGCAATCTTTTTCCTATCTTTCTTAAGGAGAAATTAGTCCCATCCACTATTTAATGTTTCACTGGCAACAGAACTTGTGCTTCTGACTCACCAAGGGCTTTTGAAACCCACCCCTAATTTCTTCCCTGATGCTGCTGTGGCTGAGGTGATGGAGGAGAAGCAGGAGATTTGGCATTTGTGGCATCTTTGCTTTCTTTGTCCTTGCCAGAGACTTTGTGGGAGTGCTGAGGTTAGCTGGTGGTGCATGCAAGCCCTGGGCCCCAGGGGAGCCATGGGGCCAAAAGCTGCTAAGTTTCCTCTCCCATACCTTTATGGCTGGGCTGCTCCTGCCTCTGACAGTCCCCTGAGGTGCCATGTTGCTGAATTTGGACTGGGACTTTCTGTCACATGCTATATTTAGGCTGTGGATTTGCATTGTTAACTTGGGTGTCTTAATGAGCAGCTGCTTTTGTGGCACCAAGCACTTGCCTCTCATGAGCTGTGGCACTCTGATGTGGGAGCATCTCTGTTGTGTGGTCAAGGATGCTGCAGTAAGGGAGATAAAATTTTTAAAAAACCCACATTTTTTGCCATAGACTGGTCTTAGACACTCCTGTGTCCAAAGCCTTTGGCAGGTCATGGGTAACCTCTATGGCTGTAACCCACTCTGAGGTTCCTGTGCTGCCTCACTTCTCAGAGGTGGCCCAAGTGTGATGCCACCAGGCAGGGCTGGGGCCAGGGGGGAATCCCTGGCTGCCACGACAGCCCCTTCCCTGCACACTCATGGTTTGCACTGCTTTGCAGGGTCTTCTGCTGAAACAAAATGGTCTGGGTGACAAAATGGAAAAACTGGCCATCACTTATTCACAGATAGATCCTAAAAATATATGGCTATTGTTCCCTTCTTTATGACCCAGCTGGGATGAGTTGTTTTATAGAGGAAGCAAGAAGATAAACAAACAATTCCAGTATGTGAGGGTAAAGGCTGTTGTCCAACTTTTCTCAGCTTCCTGAATCTGACTCCTAGATCTTTCTTTGCTATCAGGCTTCCCCTCTCCAGCTCCCTTTCTGAGCAGAAAAACAGGAAAGATGGCTGAGGGTGCTGCTGTTGAATGCCAGGCTGAGATACTTTTTGCAGGGAGACACTGGGGCCCTCTGGCCATGATGCTGCTCCTGCCTGTGTCACCGATTCAGCCGTGGGTCATCAGGGCTGGGGAAAGGAGGCATTGTGACCCTGGCATGTGTCACATGCTGGGAAGCTGCCCCAGATGGGAAACCAGCTGGTGGATGTCACTGCTCTGGATGGGATCCTTCTGCAGCATCCAGAATCCACTAGCACTGTTGGTAAGGTCTGATGGGGTATTAATGTGAAATGTTCTTGTTGACCCTAACCAGGACATTCCTGCCTGGCTCAAACTGAGCCACTCCTTCCTTCCCACCTCCCAGCATGGGTGTCACCCTGCTCAGCAGTTTAACCCTGTCACCTCTAATTTGGTCTGAGCACAGGGAGGAAGCACAGCACTCATTAGGCTGGAAAAAACCCACCCCAAACCAAAGCATATTGTAGGTGGCATGAAGGTCTGGGCAGCAGGATACAAGTCTTTACTCATTTTAGCAGCAGGTTGATCTGTGACAGCTCATTGCAGGTTTGGTGGTGTGGTTTTCTTGTTCCATTCAGAGGGGGTGCTGGTCCCTCATGTGGTTGCACATGCCTGCATTTGTGCACATTTCCTAAATCACAGTGGGTGATTTAGTGCAGAGCTTCACATGGCCTTGATTTGCCCCCTGACATTATACAAAATAAGAAAAACGTGGAGTGAGGCAGCACTGCTTCTCAGTCACCAGCTCTGCAGCTGCTGTGAATCAACCCAGCTCCTTGGGTTTCTGTGGATTTGCATCCCTACACACCAGAGATGGTGCAACTCCTCACATGTGAGGGTTCCTCTCAAACCTGTCCCAGTGTCAGACCCTGAACAGCAATACTGAATTTTGCAAGCACTGTGCCCAGCTGCTGCTTTGCTTTTTGTGCAAGGTGGTCATCCCTAGCAGGGCAGGAGCAGGATGAGCAGGAGCACCACATCTGTCTCTGGGCTGCCTGTGTGCCACTTTGCTGTATTTTGGCTGGGAGGCACTGGAGGAAATGAGTTGCTTCAGCAGCTCCAGTCTCAGTTTTTTCTCTCTGCTAGTTGCTTGCCATATGGGGGTATAAAGTCAGTGTGATCACTTTTTCAGGGTGATGTGGAAAAAAGTATCTGTGCAACGACCTCAGCCCCTGTGCTCTGAGCCTGGAGCTGCAGTTTGGTTAGTGGTTTCCTGGTGCAGTGCACCTCTCAATCAGAGCACCCCCAACACTCATGGGTTTACCAGCCCAAATCCTGGCTCTGCTGCTGAAGTATCTCTTCTTGAGCTTGGGTTAAACCAGTGAATTTAGGCTGCAGGTTGCCTGGTGGGCTGCCAGTGTGTCCCATTGTGTTTGAACAGGAGCATCCAGAATTTGGGAGATTCGCCCTTAGCCCTCAATAAGCCTAAAGAAAACCCAAGTGTATCCTTGCATAGCTGTGATTCTGTAAACATTGTTTGAATTCTGTTATGTGAAAAAAAATGACGTGCTGTTCTGAAATACTTTAAATAAGCTTCAGTAGGCTGGATGTCAGGTGGGGCTGGGCTGCCAGCCAGGAGTGTCTGACCCCTCCAGTGCAGCCTGGCCTTCATCACACAGCACTCCTCACCTGGAAATCTCCAGTGCATTTGGATTCTTCCTAAAGACCTAGTCATGATGCCATTCTAATGGCATCTGGAGTGTCATTGGAGTACCTTCCCTGTAGGGGTTTTTGCTATCACCTGATTGCAGGCTGGATCAACATGGATTGCCCAGGGGTACTGCTAGCTTGAAGCACTGTAGGGAGGGAAAACTGGGGAGGCTGGGAATGTCTCTCATAGTCCCTGTCAATCAGCCTTCAGCACCTTTTGCCCTGGTCCATCCCTGCCAGGGCTGCAAGCACCAGGAGGGCTTGGGGGAGAGACTTCATCATCCTGACAAGGTGTCTGGGTGTCTTGGGCAGAGAGGGCAGCTCAGGGAAGGAGGGTGAGGGATCTGTGTCCTTCCAGCTTGCAGGGAACAAAGGTCCCTTTCCATCAAGCTCCATTGTGATGGATTTCAAGTGAAAGTGAGATAGAGTTCTCCACCAAAAGGCACGACAAGCAGCTGTCCTTGCTCAGCGTTTGATCTCAGCCTCCCCCTGTCTGTGGCTTTCTGTTCCTTTCAGCGCGCACCTGGAAACAGCTGACTAATGGAGATGTGCAGATGGTCATCAACTTCTGCATTATACAGCACGTGGCTAAAAATAGCCAAGGTTGCAGGTCCAGGCCCCAGCTCCGCTGGGAGAGATTTGCAGGGCACAGTCAGGAAGGGATTTGTCCCCTGGTACCATGGCAACAGCTCTCACATGCGAGCAGCAGGACGGCAGCAGCATGGCGCTGCTCCACTGGAGCGCGGGATGACCTTGGAGAAGTGGGAAGCAGCAAGGTGGGCCACTGTTCCCTCCCACAGTCCCCTTCCCCAGCCTGCAGACATCAGCTCTGGCAGAAAAGACAGAATGGATTAAATAAGGAAAATGTGCCGTGTTGCATTTGCATTTAGATGGCAAAGATAAGGAGAATTAGGAATTACCAGTAAAGGCGATACATGAAAAATGCAATAGAGAGATTTGTAGTTGTATCACTGAGAGTGTCTGTGCTTCTTTTTTTCATGAGCTTTTTCTGTTCTGCTTGGTTTTAGCTTAGCACTGTTAGCCATGGTGCTGTGGGTTCTTGCTGGAGGACAATTTAAGACTGGTTTTACTAGGAGATGGAACTGGAAGTGCTGTAAATGCTGCCCAAACCAAAGAGGGCAAAGGTCCATCTGCAGCTCCTCAGCAATAGCTGTCTTAGCACACTGCATCTCTGCTGTTTGTCACATTGTCACACAGGGTAAAACGTCACTTTTCCCTTCACTACCAGGAAAAAGGAGATGGGAACTGGACTGAGAGAAACAATTCAGGTGCTTTGCAAATATTTTTTCTGCAAGGGGCTGAGGTATAAGAGTTTAATATTGTTCTTCACCCCAAATGGCCTTAAGAAAATCAGCATTTGCTTGCAGAAAGTTGTTGGGTGCATCTTTGTTTTCTACTCTGTTTTCACACGAGGAAGCAGACTGGATATTCTGGGCCTTATTTTCATATGTGACATAACCTGTCTCAGTTTTCAGGGAGTGATTATGATTAATATTTTTTTTTTAAGAGCTTAAAGTTTTTCATAATCTCTGCCCCAAATACATTAGATGGCCTGGTTTGTATCGGACCTGGCATTAGGGCAACTCAGGCCCCTTTGAAACCTCTCTCTGGGTACCAGAAATGAGAGAACCCCAGGCACCAGACTTAGGTATACAGGCTTTTAATAAGACTCCCGTGAGTATTTGATATCCTCATTTGAGAAGGGGAAGTAGTGTAGGAGAATTGAAATGGAAAGGGGTAGAGGCCCAAATATTTTGGTACAGGAGAGGACCTGAAGCATAGCCATGTTTCAGAATTCTCTGTCTCCACCCATGCTTGTGCTCAGCACTGTGTCTCCTCCAACACAGAGCTGCTCTCCTAATGGAGCTGGGCCCAAGGCATCAGCTGGAAGCTGAGATTTGAGGCTGGTGATCTTGGTTCAGCTGAGTGAAAAAATAGAAACCATTCAGAAAAAACATCATGCAGATTTGGGTTTAAATTTTATGTGCATATTTGAGTTTGGCTACACTGAATTTTCTTTTAGGCGGGCCTCTTTGTCAGTAAGGCTGAAGAAAAGTCCCTGCTTTATTCTGTCAAGCACTTTTATGGGAAAGTTAAACAAATGTTTACCTTTCAGGACATTGCTTATCAAATGTCTGCAGAAGGACTGCCCTGCCTCTGAGAGAGGGACCTCCCCTTTCTCAGTGTGCTCTTGGGCAGGTGTTCCAATTCCCTGTTTGGGACTGAGCAGGAAGCATGGAAGGGGACAGGAAATAAATCACATAAAATATATTTAGGGAGTACAGTCACCAGCACCGCTTCTGGGAGCGGGCATCCCTTAACTCCCGTTCTGATGCTAGAGCAGATTTAACAAGGTGGGTTAAATAATGAGTTTCTTGAAATAAAAACCTCTGCCTCTGATGCAAAGAGCTCTGCAAGAAGAAAAAAATCTGTGAGAATCAGATACCTGCAGGATTCAGAGGGGTGTCCTGCAGCTCTGACCCTCAAGCTGCTCTGTGAGGGTGTTTCTGCATACAGAGCTTGAGCAAATAGCTCATGGGGGACAGTCCCCCTTGGCTAGAGGAGATCACACTTGTCCTGTCCTGGGAAATGCTGGTGTCTCTCAGCCCATGACCAGACCCAGCTGGTCCAGTTTTGCATCTTTGCCTGCGCCTTTCAGCAACCAAATCATGGCTCAGGGCTGGCATTGCCCTGGAACGGTGGCACCTCCCTGCACTTTCTCACTCATGTTTTGCACTGCTGGATGGCCTCTAACAAAGCAGAGCTCAGTTCCCACAAAATCCAGATTTTTCCCAGTGATACCAGCTTCTTCCCTTGGATAACAAGGTGGGAACCATGTGTGAAATTGTGCCCAGGGCACCGGGCTGGGCAGGCAAGGAGCCGTGTTGCCTTAACAGGCACCTACAGGAAGGGTGGTGGAGCAAGCAGAGCGCCTGCAGAAATTTCCAGGCACCAACAGCCCACCCTGCCTTCAGAGATCATCCATCACAGCAGCCACGATGGGAGAGTGTTTACAGGCACAGACTTGGCTGCTCTTGGAGCTGCTCATGACTGCAAGTTGGGTCATGGCTTTCTGGCACTCCTGCCACAAAGGCTCTGTGACCACCCGTGTTTCACCCAGGGTGCTCCTAAACCAAGGACAATCAGCACATTGTCTTCCTCCTCCCAAGCTGCCCCTGCACCCTCCAAAGTCAGCCAGCCTTGGACTGGTTTCCAGCTCAAGGCCAGCAGTGGGTCTGGAGTGCTCTTTACCCATCCCATGGAGACCACGCTCCACAGGTGGTGCTGCTCTAAACCCACTGTTCTTAGCAAAGCATCACTGTAGACTTCCCTCCACTGCTGTAAGAAAACAAGGCTGGTGCTAGGGGGGAAATGTTCAGCAGGGGCTGCTTCCAGGTGGGTTTTGAGCCGTGGCTGCCCCACAGAGGGAGTACACAGAGCCCCTCTGCAGTGGCTGCAGCGCCTGGTGCTGTGCCAGGCATGGGCAGGGCAAGGTGGCTGCAGTGGCTATTAGGGACTCTCATCAGTCTTCAGTCAGGGTGGATGTGAGACAAGGATGTGATTAGAAAATGGGAGTGTGAGTGAAAAGTCATCTATCAATTGGACTTATTAGCCTAAATGTGTCAAGTGAATTTCCACTGAAAGGAGAAAATTTATTTATTTTTAATTTGGGCCGTTTTAAAAATAGAGAAAGGGACAAATTTGTAATTTTTTTATTTTTTTAATGTAAGCAGCATTACTTATCAAAACTTCAGAGAGTACATGGTTATTTGGTTACCTGTCTCCAGCCTGAAAACAGCGAGCAGCAAAGAAGGACATATTGGGATCACAAGGATATCAGGGTGAAGAATATAACTTTTCAAAGAAGCACTTTCCAGGGATTTCCAGGTGCTTTCTACCAGACTAATGCTGCTGCAGCACCCTGTGTCTGCCTCTTGCCTTCTCTGCCTACACAGTGTCTAGCAGGCAGCTGCATTTTCCCTGTCAGTGCCCAGAACTGGGAGGACAGGAGCCAGCCCAGGCAGAAAGCCACTGAGCCACAGTCAGCTTGGTTCTCCTCCAGCTGGCCTGGTGTTCCAGGGAGAGAATGCCCATGTCTGCCAGCAAGGGCTGCAGACAGCACCTTGCTGCCTTTTGGTGGCACACAGATAGGATGGAGTTGTTCTAGGGAAGCTCACCCAGCTCTGGGAGTCGCTGCTGGGTCAGTGTCTCTGTACCAAGGTGTCTCAGGGCGTGTGGTACTAAGAAAAGCAGTGAGTTTTGAGGTCTGGTGTGTCACATCAGTAATTTCCCACAGTTAAAACCTAGTAAATTAAAATCTGCATTTGGATGTAATATTCTTAAATCCACTTCTTGGAACCTAAGACCTGAGTTTGGCGATTATAGAGAGGTTTTTAAGATGGCCCATCCTAAGAGAAGGGGTCCTTTCCTAAACTTCAAGGATGTTCATATCTGGAGTCATGATTTCAGCCCAATCCTTGTTTAAGATCTCTCTGGACAGGACAAGTGTGGATTTTTTTTTGTCTCTTGGGAAAAGAAAAAGCAGAAGTTCCATGTTGGTGAGATTTTTTTCCCTCCCCTCTGTCAGACTTTATTCTGTACAACACAGTTAGGTGAAGTAAATCGGCTTTCTGCTTTCAGTGGCAATGAGGACCTGCTGCCCCCCTCTCAGGAGAGGTGCCTGGTGGTCCCTTGTCCAGCATGGAGGGTGCTTCTGCACACCCAGTGCCAGTGCCCTCCTCCTGTGGCAGCTGTGCACCCCCCAAAATGTAGGTGAGAGTGGGGTTGTGTTCCTTCTGTGGAGGTCAGCACTGTGCAGAGGTGACCACTGACAAGGCATGAGGCTTCCAGGGCTGAACCCTTGCTTCAGTCACACTTCTGTGAGAAATTAAGCATCCTTCCAGTCCCATGCAGCAATTTACTATGAAACCAAGAAAGAGAATGAACCACAAAGTTGCAAAGGTCAGAGCCAGTTCCTGTTGTACCCCTTGCAAATTCATTCCTTCCCCAAGCAGTGAAAAATAACGCAGCTCTTCCGCTCCCTCTGACAAACTCCAATCATTTTTATAAGCAAATACTGAGAGCAAATAAAAATATTTTGGAGGTTCTGAAATGTTGATTCACTTCGTGTTCCGGCCATAAAGGAAATAAAGGGCTAGAGATCAAAACTGTTTTCACAGTCTTGTCTAAAATGGGAAAAGGAATCATGGCAACCCAAATATTTTTAGATAAACTTTACCTCCAGTTGTGAGTTTATGCCTGACTACCACGTTGTTTTACAGGTGTTAATTTCTGCCAGTATTAGATGCATGGTTACTGTTGGTCTTCTGCTGCCCTCTTTGTCCAACCTTGACAAGCCCAAGAGAGATCTGCCCTAATTTTGCTGGACCACTGAAGCACTGAACACTGGGCACAGGAGCAGGTTCCCCAGGGCAGCGGTCACAGCCCTGAGTTGTGACAGAGCTCAAGAAGTGTTTGGACAATGCTCTCGGCACACGGTGTCATTCTTGAGGATGGACTTTTGAGGTGGAGCTGGGGGCTGGACTCAATGATCCTTGTGAGCCCCTCCTAACTCAGCAGATTGTGTGATTTGGAGCTGAGGTCTGCAAGGTACTGGCATGGATTTGGGTGCTTTGGGTGCTTTTGGAGCCTTGTGCTCTCTCATTGGGTGTACCTGTTTCTGTACCTGTATTTGTTTCTGGAGGCAGCCACCCCACAGGATGGCCCCAGACCACAGGGGCATGCAGGGACTGGTGTCAGTGCTGCTGGAGGCTGAGTCCTGGTGGAGGTACCAAAACTGGGGCCCTCCACCCCTGCCTCATGGGAAATGTAGGGAAACAGTCCTGTCAGCTGTGCTTGGTTTTCCTTCTGGAAGGAAGTACTTGGAGTGAACAAGGAAGAGGTGGCACAGAGAGGTGGTTGATGCCTCATCCCTGGAATCGTTCAAGGCCAGGTTGGACAAGCTCTGAGCAACCTGATCTAGCTGAAGATGTCCCTGCTCATTGCAGGAGGGTTGGAGTAGATGATCTCTTGAAGGTCCCTTCCAACCCCTACTATTCTATGAATACATGGTATGGATGACCACAGACTTAGGGCCTTGGAGAGAGGTACTGAGCTAAATCTGTCAGTGTAGACACACTTATTTACATTTTAAGCCAGATTGTATTGGTGGCTTACAAACAAAAGAGGAAAAAAGATTGGATTAGTCCTTTGGATTCAGTGGCTGGACTAGAAAAATTCAGAAAGAGGAAAAAAAGGAGGAAGTGACTTATTCCTCCTGAAAAGGTAGTGTGATAAAATACAGTGTGAAGTTCAGCAGTGGTAAATATAGCTAAATCATTTGAGTTTAGTTCATATCCTGAGAGCCATAAATGTACACAGGTGAAATTTTATGAGCTTTTAAAAAGAACTTTATGAGCTTAGAGGGAGAAGCAGTATAATTTGAAACTAGCAATGGAAAAATAATGTAATATGGATTGTGGCATACCTAGAAAAACCTGTTAACTTACCCTACAGAAGGACCATAAAGGATAAGCACGGAGAAAAGATCTAGGGATTTCTTTTATTCTTCTCCAGGACCCTGATCTAACCTTCTTTCAGAACTGTAGCATCCACTGAAATTACTCTCTGGGCAGTCCAGGAGTCTAAAGGACTCCCAGGGAAAAAGTCTCAAAGGGGAAAAAGTGAAGAGTAGGGAAAGGTGCAAGTCCTTGTTAGGCTCTGATAGCTCTCTATCACTGCACCCTCTGGTTCTCCTCTCGGGGATTGGAGGTTGCCCTGCGGCACACTTGATAAAAAGCAATATTCTAAGACATGTAAAGATGCCCGGTCTTGTCTGCTTGGTACAAGGAAGATGGCCTGTAGCCTCACCTGAGGCACCTGAAAACCAAAATATGCTGTCTCCAGATGCTCTTCTTGTGTGAGTGGCCTTAAGAGCAGAGGGCTGATAGCAGCAGCAGAAGGCTCAGAATTGTGCAGGGGTTCTCATTTAAGAGACCAGGACAGGTGTCCCCCTCACGCCTCCTGGTTTCCTACTGAGCTCTGCCAATACCTGGAGCTCTCAGTGCTGTCTCCTCCTCTGTGCTGTGTTCCAGCGGTAGGGATCAGTTCCTTGGGACTGCAAAGCAAACTGAGGAAGTTTTTGGGAGGGGAGGCCACTTGCAGCTTAGCTTAGTGACAGAGTGACTAAATCAGAAGCTCCAACCAACTTCTGTCCAGCCATGGTGAGGTGGGGCTGAGAGCCATCCTGATAACTGCCAAGCCACCTGATCAATTTTAAATATCAACATTTCCACCAGTTCAAATAACATAACGTTATTTGATGCTGTGTGAGTGGGTTGTTTTGATTTGGTGAGGCCTTGATTGCTCCTGACAGTGCTTCCTTAGACCTCTTAGTCTTTTGAGTGTGGTGAGACAGGCTGTGCCCTAGAGAGTTGCACATCAAAGCAGAATCCTTTGTGACTAACCAACCCAGTCTGGTTCAAAATCAGATGTCTAGGAGAGAATTTTCAGCAGACAGCTAGATCTAGAGCACTAATTAGGTCAAGAGCCTGTTATTGACCTCTTCTCACAGGCAAGAATTTACACAAGGAGTAGCCATCCAGCTCTGCATTTGAGACGTGGTCTTCTGAAACAAAGGCTTTAGTCCAAATAAAACATTTCCCCCACGTCAGTAATCAGATCTGGCTTTGATAGAAAAGTCATCAACAGGATCCTCATATGGTGCTAATATCTTAGCTTTCCCTTCTGCAGTTGTGTTTGGTTATATATAAATATATATATGTATGTGTGTGTATTTAAAGCTCCTCTTGTTAATGCACCAAATATGCGTAGGCAATTAACAGAAGATTGTGTTTGATTATAGCTTACAAGAAACTCTCCAGACAAGTTACTGCTCATTACTCAGTGAGCAGCCCTTTCAGCCATGAATGGTGACCTTGGCAGAAGGTCCTGGAGACCACAGAATTAATTGAGAAAGTCTTAATAAAGGCTGGTGCATGGAAAAAAAAAATCCTATATGAGTAGTGCATTGTTGGCTGGTGAGGATATGTTTGGCAGATACCTATCCCGTTACAAAGTCAGATACTGAGTTCATTGCCTCACTGTGCTTTCAGGGTAGATTTGATGACAAGCTTCAGAAAGGCAGCTTTAAAAATGTTCTTTGTTACATTCTGAAAGATGTCTTGCAGTTTGACAAAAGTGTAGGCTCACTTAATAGAAGTCTGTTGTATTTAGCCAGATGCTTTCTTGGAATAGCATTTTTCCATGGCATCATAGTTACAGAAGTGGTTGTGAACACATTCACTAGCTCATGTGGCCTAAATGAGTTTTCTTAATGAAAAAAATAGCCTTATGTGTCGATTCCAGTTGCTGTTGTTCCTTCAGTCAGTTTATTGTTTGTGAACAATTTGTTTATTGCTCTGAAACTCTCTGTGTCTTCGAATTCGTCCATTTGCCCTTACATAAGGGGGCAAATATCAGGATGGATGTTACTTCTTGAGCAGGCATGGCTAAACTTCAGGAGGGGCTTGGATCTTCTGAGCTAACACTGTGGGTGATGGTATCAGGTGCTAATTTCCCCCAAAGTGACAGTGCCCTCACTGGAAATAAAGATCAAAGGGAGGCTTTGTGCCATAACTTTCTCTGAATCAGAGTACATTGGAAGGACTGCACTATTCTCTCTCCTTGTGAAGCCATAATTAAGCAGTTACATCAATATTTGTTCTTAGGCCTCTGAAATCACAGGACTGTGTCATTTTGAAACACGTATACCATGACCGTGGGGAATGCTGAGCAGTCCTAGAGGATGTGAGGTTTTTTGGGACACGAGTCCCAAAGTATTTGGGACTCTCTATACTGACTTGGATGGGTTTTTGATTGAGCTCTTGAAATCCAGCAAGTTTAGGCAAATAGGCGTGAGTAACAAAATGTTTTTCCAAACATTTTTGTCATCAACAGAAAAAACACACTGCAGATGCTCAAGATGCACAATTCAAGCAATTAAAGTAGTAGTTGGGTTTTTTTCTTTTAAACAGAGAACTTTTTTCCAAGAATACTGAAACTTTAAGGGTTCTATCAACTCCAAGCAAAGCTGTCGCCACTTCTCCATCTCTCTCCTGACTGAAAACTACTTTTTTGGTTACTATTTAAGGTGAAATGAGACATGCTGTTAGCCCAGTTCACGAAGATTTACTCCAAAGGGGATAAAAACCTGAATGCACGGGTTAGACTGGAAGCCAGCATGTAACTGGTGAGCAAGCAACCTTCTCCTATGGTGTGGGCTCAAAGTTATCCTGTGTGGTTGGACTTCTATGCTTTTCTATTTTTTTAACATTCTCCTCAAACAACACCAATGGGCTCGAGAGGTGCCAAAATATCCTGCCTGAACACCTGCGAACTTTGGATCTGGAAGCGAGCGGGGGGGGTCGGTGCCAGCTCCGTGCTGGCGTGATGGATGGGACTGGAGCCGCGGCCGCCGCGCTTCCAGGGGCTCGCAGCCGAGCCTGGCGCTGAACTTTGCCTTTTAGGAAAGGTCAGCTCCTTCCTGCCGTCCCACCACGCGCCAAGCGGTGGGATGAGCCAGGCCACGGGGACAAAGCGTCACACAGCACAATGAAGAGTGTTAATATGAGTAATTATTGCAGTATGTCACTGCACTATTTTAAGGCTGCTCGCTGCATGCCAAAGAGTGCTCTGGGCAGGGTTTTCATTACAAAATCCTGCCAAAACACTTCCTGAGGGGATCGTGATAAATATAGATAGCAGAGAGCCAGTCTGAATCCACTGCAGCGAATAGCAAGAGTGCACATGCCTTAGGGTCCTCAAGGCTCATAAAGCAGAAGATACTTGAGTTGGCTGAGGTCCCTGAATAATTCAGCTGACTCCAGTGAGGGATTTTCAGGTAGCATTTTGATATGGTATGTTAGGCACAGAACTGGCTCCCAGCTCCCCTACCAGTGCAGTGGGGGTCACTTTTATTTCTGGCCCTTGATTAATCGTGATGGATCCCAGTCAGATGTTTTAGGACAACTGCTTTTCTCTTTTGTTACACAGCTTCATTGTTGACCATCTGTAGAGCATTGCTCTTTGCCTTGTGTCATGGCAGAAACAAATAAAGAACAAAGGAAAAATGTCTGGCTGTTTTTAAACTCTCTCTTTATAGCACAACCACTCCCAATTGCACATGCATGTGAGCAGCACCACCGCTGGTTTTGCAGGCAGCTCTGTGTTTCCTCCTCGCTGTCCCAGGACTGCCAGAGGTACCTACCCCAGGTATCTGGAATGCTCTCTGAGGACTACTGAGTGACCCTGATTTTCATCTCCCAAGGCTTCCAGACCTTGAATTTCTACTCAGGCAGTGCAAAGCAATGGTTGCATTGAAGCACCTGCACTTGGGGTCTGAGCAGGGTCACCTCTCCTGGACCAGCTGGCCCAGGAGCCCGAGGCTGATGCAGCAGGGACAACTGCAAAGCAGTGACCCCATGCATCAGCAAAGACTTTGGCTGATTGCTTTGGCTTCTCTGAGAATAGTTGGTAGAATTCAGAAGCGAAACCTCGTGGTGTGGCCATGATTTCCTAAAGGCTGATTTTCACCACCAGCCAAAGCTGCCAGGCCAGGAGGTGTTTTGTGTCTCAGTGGGTAGCAGAGCTGGGGCACAGAGCATCCCCACAGTGATGTGGGATTGAAGATATGATGGACTGTACTGCTTTTTCTTGGAAGCCTGTAATCCTTCCTGCAGGCCTGTCTCTGGGGATGGTGTAACTTGTTTCCCGCATCATCAGCTGGGCATTGTTGCCAGAGAGTGAGACTGGTTCTGTGTGCTTGTCCTGGACTTGTTCTGCTGTGTTGGACAGCAGCATAACCTCTGCTGGCCCCTGTCCTGCCCAGAGTCCCTGACCAAGGCTGTCATGGAGTGTGACTTCTGAAGGTCTTGGTATGTTGCATGTTGATTTGCATCTAAATTTTCTCATCTCTGACAGACTCCTCCATGGAATGTTACTCCAAGAGAGACCTGTGAGTCCTCTCCCCAGCCTGGCCTCTTCTCCCAGCAGAAACCAAGGAGCTTGCTCAACTGATGAGGTCATGAGGGGCAGTGGGGAAAGCTAACAAAGGGGCCCCATTCCTCCCACAAACCAAAAGCCCTGTCCATTCAGGGACAGCAAAAAGCCCCTTCTGTAATAATTCCCTGCTGTATTTCCCCTTCTCACCTAATTTCTTTCCATGTCCTGGCTCCTGGAACCACCTGAGAGAGCCCCAGGGCAGGCCATGTGGGCTCCTTTCTGCCATTCACCTTTTCCTATTCCCATGTTTTGACCAGGTACGTGCACAGAACTTTTCTGGAGCACACACAGAAAACGGCAAGGTCACAGCAAATTATTCTCTTGGCTTCTAGTGAGTGTGGCCTGTTTCATATGCTTTTCCAGAAAATACTTCTTTGTGCTTTGAACCTATTTCTGCCATGATGGCTCTAAGTGCTCAAGGAGAATTCTGGTCAGCTCACTGAGAGGGGTGATGGTGCATAAGCAGCAACTGAACTTTGGTGTCTGTGCCTAATAGACCCCACAGCTCTGAGGACTGCAGGAAGACAGAAACCCAGAAACCTTTTTTTTTTTTCTTTTAAGGTATAAGGCTATCATAAATTCAGAATTGTCTGTACTAGATAAGGGGTGTATGTGTTTTATGTGGTTATTGATGTTTATTTTTTGTCATTCATGACTAGCAGCCTGGATCAACGCTTATCTCCTGTATAACCACATGGGTAAAACAAACCCCAGACGGTCTTGTTAAAGTATGAGAGATGCTGATTTGCTCCTCAGTTTGTTTGTTAGAGGGTAATACAGACAAGGCATTCAGCAATAACTCTGAAAATGCAGGAAAGGGTGTTCTAGTAAGGTGATGTCTCTGCAGCATCTGCATTACTTTGGTTGTAAAGCATAACAAGTGACTATGCAATAGGGAAAATGTCTACTCCAGCAGTTTTGTTCCTCACTGAGAACTCCCTGTACCTGCTGGGACGGCTGGATCAGTTGACTGCTACCTGCTGTATTTAATCATCTGTTTTTGTGAGTGCCAAGAGCTGGAAAACAGGAATAACAACATGTTTAGAGGTCTGATCCTTTCTCACGACCCACAAGGACTGTTTCCACCACTCATTCCAAAGGGACAGTTGCAGGTAGTGGAAGTGGAAAAAGTTATGAGGAAAGATAGCTGTGAAGGTTTGATTTGGACGTGTTGATCTGTGCTAAAAACAATGATTATTTCCACTTCCCACCCTCCCTGTCCCACTGCCATTGTTCCCACCCTCAGCAGACTGACCTGTGGCTGCCTGTGAAGACATGCTTTTGACATACTTCTCTGTAATGTGCATAAGACAAGTCATGTGAGAAGGGAAGATTTGGGATTCCCACCTTTTCTCCACACCAGCCTTCTTCTCTGGGCTCTCTCCTCTGCTCTGTACTTCAAAGAAGCTGTTTACAAAACAGTGAGTTATTCTAAAAAAGCAAGACCAATTATGGCACCAAATAAAGTGCTGCCAGAGTAGCTCCTAGGACCCATCATAACAGTGTCATTCCTATTCCATTTCCATTTCACCCCTTGGTTTCACACAACCAGATTAATGCAGGGGTGGACCAGGTCTCAGGCACAAAGAAATTATTTTGGTAAGAAGCCCTGATTGTTGCCACAGGAGGCTGGTGACCTTCAGACTTGTGTAGCTGCTCAAGCCTGTGGCCATGTGAGACTGAGAAGAAAAGCTTGAATAGAAAATTCCAATCATTGACCTCATCAGTACAAAATTCATATTTTGTGGGGGGGAAAAAAAGCCCAACAGTAAAGAGCTGCAATCGGAAAGTACAACCTTGAACCATGACCAAATGGGAATTGGAAAAACCTGGAACTCACAAATGAATGTCACTTTTTTCCTTTATAGAAAATTTAGTGCTGTCCCTAGAGACTAGTGATTTGTCTTTACTTCACAAAGCTTACAGCAGCAGACCTCAGTGCTGCATTCTTGAGCATTTTGATTTGTGGGGCCTACAGATTTCCCAGCAGCACTGCTCTCATAGTTAATCCAATCCTCCTGCCAGCACACCCAATTTTCTGTGTCTTGTGCTGGACCCCTGGAGCATCTCCAAGACCCTTGGGGACCTACAAATGACAGGCTGAATGGCTCTGTCCTCCAGCTCAGAAGCAGCATCCCAGTTTGAGGGTTCTTTTGTAACCTGCACTGACTAATGGAACTTTGGATTATGTTAGAGAAGGTGGTGCTCTGCCTCCATCATCACCTGCCTAGGAGAGCAATATATTGCTTAAGAGCAGCAACTGCTGTAATGGCTTAGCATCCTGGAAACTCCCCAGAGGCAGAGAGCTCCTCCCCAGGCAGACTACAAACTAGGCTTGAAACATCTTTTTAAAATTATTAATTAAAAAATACTGTTCTGATCTGCCTTTGCCACAGCACAGATTCCCTACAGGGTGAGCAGATTCCATCCAACTGAAACACATGTTCAACAACAAGAACATCCCCTGCCAGTTATTTGAGCAAAATGCCTAGTGAATCTGTCTGTGTGGGAGCTGGCTTGGTGCACACAAGCCTGGAGCTCGTCTCAGAGTTCAGGGGTCCATTTGCAGAGTCACTGGATTGGTCACAGCCACTCATTTCTCTGTCCCACCCTGACACAGAGCCAAGCACAGCACAGGAGAGTTTCCCCAAAGCCAGGTAGCTCCTGCTGCTGGGAACAGCTAGTTTGAAACTCCACACATGTCCAGTTTAACCAGGACCCTTCTTGTCTGGGAGTGCTAGTGACTGGCAGCTAGACTGAGCTCCCATGGAAATAAAGCCAGTGACATGCTGCAGTTCTTGGCTGGGTGATGTAACTTCTCAGCAATTTGGTTTCTCCAACTGTAAAACTTAAATAAAAACTTTGAGGTGTTGTCTGACAAAGAGCTGGTAAAAGTCTAGGGAACTTTGACTCCCTCTGCTCCAACACAGAATAACCCACTTCAGTTAACTACACTGCCTTTTAAGGTTTAGTCAATATTTGTATACCTACAGGAATGTATTAAACACTGTGTGCATGCAATGAAATTTTACCAGCATTTTTTTCATGCTCATGATTATTTAGATATTTTTTCCTCCTCCTTCTCTCTTTTCTCCTATACCCCTTTATACAGTAGTAAGCATAGAGAAGGTGTAGGAAGGGCAGAAGAGTAGCAGCAGAGCCTGTGAATAATTTTAGCTCTTCTTCTTGGGTGATCTATGTGAAATTCACATGCAAGCATGAGTTCCCTAAACCTTGGAGAAATTGAGAGTGCAGAATCACCTAATAAGGATTTAGTTCAGCAATTGCTGCTCTTAGAAACATCCTCTTTGCAATCAACTTTCAGACCAAAGTCTGCTACTGGCAGGTAACTTTTATCCCTTCCTCATCTCACTTCAGTAAATTGTTGTCAAGAGTCTACCAACAACCAAATCCCAGGTGAATGTACACCTACTGCCCTGTTCTGTTTGAAGGTTTCACTTCTTTTGATCTCTCTGGGGAAGCAGGCTGGCTGCAGTCCACGTGTTTTTCTGTACAGCAACAGAAACTGGTGAGCACTTTGTTCAGCACAGTGATGGTAAAGGGCAAAGTCGAAGCAAATCTGGCTTTGTCTATTGTGGAAACACCAGCCAAGGGTGAGGTTCCTCACGGGGAGGGTGGGAAGGGCTGCACAAACCAGAGTCAGATCCTGGATGGCTCTGGCAGCTCAGCCATCAGCGCTGTGAGTACCACTGCTGTGGGAACTGCAAAGGTCATGCTTCCAGAGAGATGGGGTCTGCCCAGTCATTAGTAACTCACCTTGTTGGCATCCTTTAGAGACTGGGAGAAGGACACAGCCCCAAACACTTACCCCAAGATACACAGCATTTGACAGAGCAGAGATGCTGCCGGGGATTTCCTTAGCAAGTCGCATGGCTGAAGCTAAGTGCCTGCACCTGTCTTGAAGGACTCTGTAGTCAACCAGTGGCCTTTTCATTAGAAACAATGAGTGCCCATTATTTTTATTATCTTCATAAGATCTAAATTTTCCTAAAATGAAGCAAAGGAAGTCAGGAAAAGGAAATTATGTAATGCACACATCCATAGAATCACAGAAGATTTGGGGCTGGAAGAGATCTTTAAAGGTCACTTCTGACCCCCCTACAATAAACAGGAATATCTTCAACTAGACCAGATTCCTCAGAGCTCCAGCCTGTGCTCAGGGATGTTCTCAGGGATGGGGCCTTTACCATCCCTCTGGACAACCTGTTACCATGGTTCACCACTCTCACTATAAAATTCTTCTTCCTTATATCTAAGCAGAATGACCCTCTTTTAGTTTAAGACCATTTCTCTGCATTCTTTTGAAACAGGCCCTGCTAAAAGGCCTGTCCCATCTTTCTTGTAAGCCCCCATTAGGTTCTGGAAGTTGCTGTAAGGTCTCCCCAGAGCCTTCTGTTCTCCAGGCTGAACAACCCCAGCTCCCCCAGCCTGTCTTCATGCTCCAACCCTCTGATCATCTTCGTAGCCTCCTCTGGACTGATTCCAGCACATCCATGTTCTTGTGATGCTGGGGCCCAGGAGCTGGTTGCAGCACTCCAGGTGGGGATTCACCAGAGTGGAGAAGATGGGGACAATCACCCTCCTTGAGTGCCGGCCACAATGCTTTGGATACAGTTCAGGATGCAGGTGGTTCTCAGGGCTGGGACTGCACATTGCTGGTTGAAGTCCAATTTTTCATCCATCAGAACCCATAAGTCCTCCCAGGGCTGCCTTCAATCCCTGTATTGATACTGGGCATAGCCCTGAGCCAGGTGCAGGAGTGTGCACTTGCTTCAGTGGCCAGCATGCAGGGATGGCATTCTCCCTGCTCAGCCTTGTGTGCAAGCCTTGAGTGCCCCTGCAGCTCATGCAGAGTGAGGCCAGAGCTCACTGCCTGGGGATGGAAATGGTTGGGACCTTGGTCCAGCATTCTCTCACTGCACCCTGGCAGCTTGCAGCAGCTGCACACAGGTATTGACTGAGGTGGCCAAAGGCTTTGCCTTTCCTTAAGGGGTTTTGGTAGAAAAGTCTCTGATGTTTTTGTCCAGTCACAATGGGTTTTCTTGGTACACCCAACCTGTTCCACTGCCACCTTGCATAGTCACGGTCATTGGTTTGAGCTTGGCCTTGGGTGCATTTCAGATTTCTATAGCTGTGCTTTTCCCTTTCATTGGTAGCTATCACCTCCCTTCACCCTCTGCCATGAGCTCTGCCTTCTGCAGTCTGGCCCTTGCCTAATCAAGGGAGACAGCTTTCCTGTTGTTACTGCTGGAGCTGCAATAAATAGCATATCCATTTCTCCATTTATCTGCTTTTTGAAATCCAGCCTGTAATGCCAGCAATAATTACTGTTTCTATATTTAGAGATCATCAGCACCTCATGAATATCAAATTGTACTGTTATTATCTCTGTACAATATGGGCCAGTCTCCTATCAGTGTAAACATTTATAACAGTGATTATCAGTAGGACTGCTAGAGATCCCAAAATAGACAAGGCTGAACAGGAGTCTGCCATTATTTGTTTACTGGGGGAGGCAGGGACAGAGGCAGAAGGGCCAGCTGAAGGTCTGACAGCACAGAGCCCATCTAGCACCAATATGGGAAGGCTGGTGTGTGGGGAACTGCACCTGGTGGGACCATGAGGAGCAAGTGTGGAGAGTCTGCTGAGCCCAAGCACCATCTTAAACCCTTGAAATTAGATTGCCATCTGCACAAACATCCTGTCCCACAAGAAAATTCCTCAGAACACTTCCTTAGGGTATGTTTTTAGTATCTTCATTTGTCCAGAAGGTGTTTTTTAGAACTGTAGTCTGACTGGATTGGTAAATCATAGAAACAATTTCCAAATTATGGATTCAACTGATTTTGCTGTCAGTGTCAGATTGCCAAGGGGATATGGTTGATGTCTCATCTTCTGTAGCACTGAATGGCTGCATCTGAAGGTGTCTGGCCCCCCCAGGCAATGCTTGCAGTTGGCTTGGAATAAAACTGTGCTCTGAGCTCAGGCAAATGGCAGGATGCAGAGACAGGAGTGTGGAGAGAGGCTGCTGGTAAATGTTAAGGGCATGGGAGAATGCCAGTGGGTTTTTGCACTAGCTAACTTGTTTGTTTTTTAGTTTTGATGGACAGGCCACATTGCGTTGAGAAGGGCTGATCTAAACCTCTGTCAAACAGCTGAAGCTCAGTGGATCTGGCTGCCTCCTGTTACCTTTCCCCTGCTCTGAATCTCCAGGAGGCTTCCAAGCAATGGTCACTCACCATCATCATCTTTCAGAGCTGTCAAGATGCTTCAGCAGCTCAGCTCTTGGCATGGTTTTCCAGCCCTCGCATTCTCTGCTGTGGCCCTGGCCACGTGTATGTTTTCCATGCAGATCCAAACCCTCCCACCCCAAAGGTTTTACTACCATCAATGACTGCTGTGCCTAATAGAATTACCTTTTCT
Organism: Catharus ustulatus; assembly: GCF_009819885.2. Taxonomy (NCBI): domain Eukaryota; kingdom Metazoa; phylum Chordata; class Aves; order Passeriformes; family Turdidae; genus Catharus; species Catharus ustulatus. The sequence goes on from NC_046223.1 coordinate 17,604,936, forward strand.
TTTTCCTCACTTTTCCCAAGCGTTATTGCTCCTGAATGTTTACTTTGCAGCTCCATGGGCCACCTGGGCATGGCTAGGCAGAGCCACCTCCTGGCAGGACAGCAAGGAAAGCTCCCGATCTGCTGGCCCAGCACGTCCCACTGCACAAACATTTGGCCACTATCAATGGCATGTTCCCAGCCTGCAGCCTGAGAGAGCAGGGTTACAGCTCAGTACCCAGCTCTTCCCGCCCACAAATGGTATCTCTGTGCTTGGTAGCACCTGTCTTGTATTTAAAGCGGGGGTGCTGAAGTGTAGGTAAGAGAAAATTGCTGGCATTTGGAAGGAGTTGGGCAGGAAAGCGACTGTGTGACTCAAGTCTGGGCAGGTGTGCTGCTTGCAGACGTGGCTCGTGGCACTGAGGGACACCAGGAAAGTGGGAAAACCTTGTGAACACACTGGATGATGCTGTGTGACTGCAGGTCCTGCTATCCCACACTATTTTGCCCCAAGCCAACAGTACATCCACACCTAAGCACATCCTTTAGATTCTAGCTGAAAACATTTTAGTGACACTAAAAACGAGCCCTGGAATCATATTTTCTACTCTGAATAGAAAAAGTTGGTAAATAAAGCTGGCTTCTTATCAATTCCTCATCCCTGAAAGTGCTGTAATACACCACTCGACAGTTTCTGTCCTAGCTAATTTCTAGAATCAGCTCTCTTTTCAGAGAAACCGCTGCCAGAAGAGGACATGACTAAGCAAGAGAGGAAACTCAACTGTAGCAAAATGCGAGCGAAACTGAAAATAATCACTGAATAAACTAGTACTTGTCGGTTCAGCAGGGGAAACAAATCTAGATCATTCTCTGCAGCTTTGGAGAGACCTCGCTGGCTCTTGCACAGCTGGCTTGGAGAGGCAAACAGGACACAAAATGGGAGTTAAGGGCTCCAGGGCTGTGCATGGCACCTCGCACTTTCATCTCTTGCAAGGGGACGTGTCCTGCTGACAAGAGAGCCCTTGTACACATGTTTGTGCTGTGAGAATGCTGTCTATGTTTGGTTTGGAAAAGCTATGCTTGCTTAACAAAACCTGAATTTATCCCTGTAATCCTTCCCTGCATCTCCATGGCCAGATTGGAGCAGCCTGTGGAAAAAATTCCTGTCTATTTCCAGAAATAGATAAAAGCATTCAGATTACAGAGTGCAAATCTCATCTCAAAACGGCTGGAAAAATCCATTCAGCGCCACTGTCACTGACCCTCGCGGCCTCTCCAAGTAATGAATTTTAGTTGCCTGTGCCTCTCCCCCATGCTGCCTCCTTCTCCTCCTGCCGCCACTGCCGGAACTGCCTGCGCTCCCAGCATCTGCAAAATGTCAGCCTTGAGTCCCACTGTTTATCCCACGGGGAGCAGAGAGGGAAGCGTTATGTAAAAGAGCTGAGTGTGGAAATTATTATTGATCTCACTGCTTGAAACCACTAGTGGGATCTTTTCAGACCAGTGTCCATGCTCACAAATTTTGGCAGAGCACTCATGTGCCAAGGAAGAGGTGCTCTTTACCACAGAAGTGCCAGGAATCTACCTCATTGTCCACACTTGTCCCAGACCTCTGCTGTGCCTGGAGCTGGGTATGGTGTCATCCCCTCCACTGCCTGGAGATCCCAGAGCAAATGAGCCTTTAGCATCACTTATTAGTTCATGAGATGGAAGATTCCATGGAGGAGATTACTGCTCATTTAGAGGGATTATGTGCTTTAGGTAGCCCCTGAGGTTTGATGAATTCCTGCTCATGCTGGATTAGATGCCCTGTTAGCAAGCAAAATATTAAAGACAACGGCAGCAAGCTTACATCTCGCTCATATTTTGCTTATGGATTACAGTCTTCATAATTAATACCGAGGAAGAAGGCACCCAGATGGACTGTGGCTTTTGAAAGATTAACCTTGATGGAATTTCTTTTTTTAATTTAAAACTTTATTAGTCTTTCGGTGGTGTTCAGAGCAGACCTGGGATGCTGATAGCTTTGTGCCTGGCTCATCAAGTGTCTGACAGGAATCCTGTGGTCCTCCCTTGAGATTCACCCAGCTGACAATCACCATGCTTGTGTTCCCTGACAAAATCAGGCTGAATCCTGGGCAGTTCTGAACAAACCATTTTCAGAGCTGAGGATGCTTCAGATGTCTCTCTTCTGCTTCAGGATGATGAGCAGAATATGAAAATCTTAAAGAGGAGTGTGTGGTGAAAAAGAGATGTTGGAGACATCACCACCTCTGATGATGACTACGTGGTTTAGGGTGATAATATGCTCCTAACTAGCACTGCTAACCTTCCAGGACCTGGGGGAATCAGCTCACTTCATCAGGAAACTAATAAATAGATAAATATGCTTTGCAACTGTGACAAGAGGCTTAGTTGTTACCTATCTAATGTGGACAGAGAGAAGCACAGAATTGAGTGAAATGTGTGAAGAAGGGACAAGATATTTAAATGACTTCAAAATACTTTGAGATCTTGGATTGCAAGGCAGCAGGTGCGACACAAGCACAAATTCTGCATTTATTTAATGTGCATGTACAGAGCTGGCACATGAATGTGTATTTGCATGCATGACCTTGGAAGCCCAAACACGACTCAGCTGAACATGCAAGTGAAGAAAAGCGGGCAGCATGTGTGTATCTATAGACATATACATTGCACATGGAGTACAAGTGCCAAAACACACTGGAAAGCACAGCACACTTATTACAGTCTGCCTGAAAGCCTAATGCTAAGATCAGAATTTGTTTTATCCCACTGCCTTATTTTTACAGCCTAGAGAAATACCCACACTAGTCAAAACAATCTGATTTCTTGAGTTCACTTCGGTATTTTCCATAAGTTTCAACCAGCTGTCAGGTGAAATTTTCAGCAATTGTAAATGGTTGTTGAAATTTTTAGAAACATTCTAAGTGCACCATTTTAAAGAAATGCTAAATGGTTCTTTTAAGATATTATAAACATTTTTTATAATTTCTAACAAAGCCAATAGTGTTTTTGAAAGTCATGTATCCGAAGCAATGGGTGTAACTTCATTATTTCAGATAATGGTGAAAAACAAGGATACCACAGTAAAGGTCATTATTGCCTATAAAGGTTAATGAATGTAATACCTCTAAAAGTACTTGTGAGGGGATACATATTGATTCAAGATTACTGGCTCTAAATACATGGAATACATAAACCTGAGCTCTATTGATATATATAAAAATGAAGGTGTTTGTTAGAATGTAGAACCAAATTGCAGGTAATAAAAAATTTGTTTTAATTATCTTCAGAAGATCTGGAGGCGTTTCTGTTGTGACCATGAGTCTGAGAACTATAACAATGCCTTCTCCAAGTGAAAATCTAACCTGTTACGAGAAGATGAATGTGGAAATCCAGTAAAAGATTCAACTCTGACCCATTTGGAAGACAAAATAAGCCTGTGATATCCTGTTCGTTCACCAGGGAGTCATACTTATCATTGAATTGTTACAGCTAGACAGAACACAGGTATTTATATATTCTGTATGATCCAAGTGCTTAAAATTGCTTTCAACTGTTGACTTCGCTGGAGATGAATGAAAGACATTAATAGGACCGCTGCAATCCAGCCTCTTCCAGCACTGTGTAACGGCCCCAGGAATATCTCCTGTGTATATCATTCCCATCCATTCCAGGAGTTCCCATGGCACTGTGCAAGCCCCACAGCAGAGAGGTCACCACAGCTCCTGCTGCCAAGTTCCCCCACCAGCTGCTGCCAGCTGATGATGGCTGCTCTGCTGGAAAACAGCTCTACAACACAGGCAGCTCGTGGGGCCACTTGGACGGGAGCCTTCTGGAACAAAAAAGAGGAGGGGAGGGAAAGGAATGGAAAAAAGAAGAGAACTAAAATGAAACACATGAATATGGGTGAGAAAATTAGTTCTGTTCCTTGCTGAAGCTGCCCAGGCAGATTCTCTTACCTCTGTCTATGTCACATGGTGTGTTTGGCCAGCCAAGAGAACAGATATGTTATCCAAACACCAAAAATTCTCTTCACGGCTCCATTGTGACGCTGACCAGTCAACACGGCTTCTCCTGGGCACCACCCCTGTTTGATGGAGGCAGAGATGAACAAATCTCCTTGGATAAATGCCCATGGACAATTCATGTTGCCTCTTTGCTTCTACTTGGACTAGCTCTGTCTTTTCCATGTAAGTCTACTCCTTTACTTCTTACTCCTGCTGTTTCTTGCTCTGCATTCAAAGCTATGTATTTTTGCAGTGAGGGATTTCATTAAAGGAGAAAGCACCTTCCTTTTCTTCTAGGAAAGGCAGATTGAAAGGGTCTCAGAGAGATTATTCTCGCTCTTCCGATTATGTTTCTAGGTTTAGAATGGATGTAATGTAAAAATTAATCAGACAAAAGGTTCAAATATGCAAAATCTGAAAAACATCCAAATCCCCCACACTTAGGACTTTCCACATACACCTTCCCAATAATTTCTAACTCCACAGCTCCAGCTCTGAGAGTGATGCTTGATTTTGAACTTAGCTTTAGTTAAACGTGGTGAAGAATCCATCCTAGACTTCAGTGAATTGGTAGCCAGCCCATGGGTATTTCAGTAAACTCCAAACAGACCCAGTAAAACAGAGTGGAAGAGGAGAGTAATAGACTCTGTAAATAGAAAGCTGTCAGTCTCCTAACACAGACTAAACACGTTAAATCCTCTAGGACTTTCAGGCTGAAGATCAGCACTTACAACTTCAGCCCCAAATCATTCATAAGCAGCTGTAAATGATGGCACCCAAGTAGAAATCCCTCTCATGGTGAATACTGCCCTGGGAACAACATAGTTAGCATGAAGCAGCAGCCTCCAAACAGTTTGAAATTATTAGTTCTGGGCAAAGGAGGTTACAGCAACCCAACTGACAGGAGAGATGAAGTGCCCACCTCCAAACTGGCATGATGCAACCTCCAGTAAAGCACAGCTGAGAAGATAAAACAGTTTTGGAGAACACAGTGTTTCCTTTCCAGCCATCTGAGGCCCAGAAGCCTTAAGGACCCTTGTGCTTAGGACACACTGAAATTAAAACCTGACTTTTATGATAGTGCCTTGGAGGAAGCAGCATCACAGTTGCATGGGAAAGTGGTCTGTCCTTTGCACACCTGGATTGCTTCCAGAACATGCCATAAAAGGGGCTGGAATACTGTTTCTTTCTCCACTTCTGCCTGTAGGCTCCCCAAGGAGGTAGAAGTGTGGTACACCGTACTCCATCACCAGTTTGTTGAAAACTGGAGGACATGAGTTGATGGCACTCTGCTGCCTGAACTGCCTTGCAACTCTGTGCCACTCTGTGTCCTGATTCACCCTGAGCTGTATCAGTGTGTGTTCTCTCTAGGACCTTGGCTGGTTGGGCAGGCAGCTGAGAGATCTTCTGTTCCGTAGCACCGGCAGCTGGGGTCCTCCATCACTCCTTGGACAGGACTGCTCCCTGCTCCTGACCCTGGCTGAGGTGCTGGAGCCATGGAGCTCTCTTTGGGAAACCTTTTCACTAGACAGGGGGAAGGGAGGTGGACCTCTGCCAACAGATTTGAAAAAGTGGGTTCTTTTGCTCATTATCTGGATATATATTGCCATTGCTGGCTTTGCCTGGCTTTATGACTGTGCTCCCTCTTGCCTAATAAAGATCTGGGAATGCAAGTGAGTGGTGGAAATCCATCTCTTTAAGAGCTCCCGGGGAGGGTATGTTTAATTTTCTCAGGTTTCTAAGTGGAGATTGGAATTTAGTCCTTTATCACGAGGGGCCATGGGTATATTAAATCCAAACATTTTTCTCTGCTGTTAACCACCTGGCAGAAAGGTTACACTAATTACATCAGATGTGTTTTCTCAAATTTTCCTGCTTCTATTATAAGCGTGAGGCTTACGACAGGGGAACCAGTCTCTCCACTGGGAAATGCAACCTGTCTTATTCACGACTCAGTTCCCAGATTAACCAGGAGACAGTGACCCTCATGGGAGGTAAGGTATGGGGACAGAGACAGGCAGGTCATGGGAGAAGAGCATGGCAGAAAGGATCCAATTCTGGCACCACAGAGCTCCAGGTCCATACTCACGGGCAGGGAGTGGACAGGCACTGTGCCAGTAGAAAGTGCACAAGGCTATGATGCTTGGAACTTGGAGCAATGAAAGTAATTTCTATGCTGTGCAAATGGCTCTTTACCTTCCTCCTAACAATCAACAGGCACATTTTGGGGTTGCCATTGTGAGAATGGTGGGAATGGCGATGCAGATGTTGGCTTGGTCTAGAGAGGGAGGAATAGAAAGGAAGGAGAGATGGGAGAGAGGCCATGCCTATGACACTGAAGATGAGCCTTCATACTCTTCAACAAATCTGTGCCCCTCTGGCAAATGCCACAGCATGCCCAGCCATCATCTCAAGCCCTGCAGTCCCACTCACACAAACTGGAGTATTTTGCCTTTTATCACTTTTCCCCTCATAGTACTTTTACTAAGGGTGTCTCAAAACTTGGATATATGGGCCAGGCTTTGATGGAAACTTATGGTTCTAGGACTTTCCTGGAAAGCAACAGTGTTAATTTTTATCTCCATCCAAAACCAAATTGCTCAGAAGTGACAGTGGTGAAAACAGTACTTAGTAGAAAAACATTGCCCTACTCAAAAGAGAGAGAGAGAGGATAAAAAAAAAAGTCACAGTTAAAAAAGTAGAGGAGTAAAATATGATTTGACCTTGTTCTTTTAAATGAGACTCAGGCATTAAAGTCCACTGGGGGCTGAACTTCTTACATTTAGTGACAGATCTTCTGACATGCTCCCACCAGATGCTTCTGTAGATTGGAAATGAGCAACAGGGAAGAAATATGGTAGATTTTTTTTCAAGATGCAACAAGATGTTGTACTTCCTGGCCACATGTAAAATGAACTTACAACGGAAACATGCCAGAAATGCCTGAGGGTAACACTAACCATAGCAGAATGCTGAGTCTTTTTTTTTCCCTCCAGCATTGAATAATGGCCCTGAATGTCATTTTTCTTAAAACAACCCCAGCATGAGTGACTGGTGAGTGAGATCAAGGTTCCATGTTTCATAGGGCACATCAGGAAAACGTTATTGTGCAATCTAAACTCAACTGCACACACGTCCTGTGTCACACACACTGAGATAACTCTCAAGGTTATTTATTGCAACAGGCTCCTAAACTGATGACATTGTGAAATTAATATTATTATTACGGATAATTCCATAATTTTCTCTGACTGCTCTTATTTTTGTTTTCTGCTAATATATGCATGTCAATACTGTTCATTGCTGGAGTGACTGGAAACATTTCACATGGTTTGCAGAGAACAGTTTTAATATTTTCCAAGCAAAGGGGAAAAATCCACTTTGACTTTTTTGGCCTCAAAACCATGCAACAGGTTTGCAAAATATCTAAGCACAGTTCTAGCAGGTTTCTGTCAAGGTCACTGTAACCTTAAAACACTCCCCCTGATTCATTAGGTTTTCAATTACACTGAAGTGAGCTGCCTCTTAATTCAAAGAAGAGAAAAGAGGGACAGCCAATCTCGTAATGCAGGTACAACAGTAAATTACCCTGCACCAAGCCCTGTGAGTCTCAGAGGGCTGATGGCAGCGCTGAGCAGTGGGTGATGAAGAGCAGGGCTGTGCAGCCAGAGGGGCAGATTCAGGTGCTGGTTACAGCACTGCAAATCTCCCTTTCAAGCACAAGCAATGCTTCACATTTCACACAGGCAACAGGAGAAAATACCACTGGGCAGTAAGTTGAGAGACCTGGAAGATCTTTATGTCTTGGTTAGGGCTCTTTGCATTAGTGTCAGCTCTTCCACGCTGATGCACAGATGCTTCCCTGACCACAATGCTATCCAAAGCCTCCATCTTGGTTAACATTTCATCATTCACACTCCAGGAATTATCATTTCCTCTAGACATGCTGACAAAGCTCATTGTTTATTGCTCACAGCATGTCAGAACTGCTGGTTTTGCTTTGGACTGCAAGACATTTGGAAAGCTACATGCTTTTTCTGAAGCCGGCTCAGCCTCCTCTGTGCCAGCTTCAGCTGCTGTGTTCACTTTTGCCCAGAATGTTGGATCCTGTCCAGATGAGCCAGAGCAGAGGAGAGCTGTTCAGACTGACCAAACAGCACTGGATTTCATGTTACCACGGCCAAAGTCTTCCTGGCAGCCACAGGTACAGACTTTCCAGCAGAGAGGGCTGGCACTTTACTACCTTGCTCCCCTCCAGACCTGCAGATAAGTGAGCCTGCTGGATGAGTGAGCCAGTGAGTGTGACCTGGACACGTGCCTGTTGTGCCATTTCCCAGCCCAGGGGAGATTACAGCTCTTCCTGGCAGCAGAATTGTCCATAACAGGGCACTGACTATGCCCAGGGAAGGAGGCCATGCACCACCCATTCTGGAAAAGAAAATTATCTTCAGACATGGTCCTGTGCTCCAGGTGTCCCCAAACAAAAATGGGGACAACACCTGGCTGCTTACTGACCTGTTACAATACTGCAGTCATGAGCAGTTGCTAAATGGTGCAGAAATGCAGATCACTATTTATTAGTTACTGCATTTCATATGACAGGACATATATTTTTCCCTAAGTCCCTAAAAGCTGAACTAACACAGAAAACACAGGACTGGTGCTACAGATCTGTACAGCGTTACCTCTGGCTGCATGGCTGAGCCCTCCTCTCAGTCCAGGAGGGGTGAGAGCTGAGTATTTTGGTGAAGGCTTCATTTCTGTCTTGCAGAAAAAGTCCTGAACCACATAATTTGACCTCCCCAGCTAAAATATCTCCTGGAAGATCCGTCCTGCCCACAGCAGTATCACAGGCAGGAGAGAGGACACAGGACACAGGAGCTGCCTGTTCTGGGAGAAGGAGTAGAGCTGCACCCATGAGAGGAGGCAGAGCAGCAGGAATGGACTGAGAGCTGTAAGCCCAGCAAAGCAGCAGTCAGGGGATGTCCTCAGCACACAGCAACTAATGGTCAGGGATGAGCAGGGTGGCCTCATCACTCCACATTGCATGGGACAGACATGCTCAAAGGCACAGAACACATTCTCTGCAGCATAGAGGGCCCTCTGCAGCCAGTGATTGCTCCCGAGGTTGTTATTCCTCCCACAGTAACCCCAAAGGGACTTGCCCAGCCCAGGGAGGTTATAAGGAGGGGTGGAGAGTCTATTGCCAGTGGGAAATCAGTAAGTGGTTTGAGTAAGTTTTTTGGGAGAGCAGACAACTCCTAAGGGTCACTGGCACTCATGACAAAGAGAAGCTACAACAAAGATCTGTGTTCCTGGGAGCACTGCCCTTCCTCACCCCTCACCTGCACCTCACTCTGTCTCACTCTGCTGCTTTGGCCTGACAAGCCCCTGTAGCTGTGACCGGCCTCTTGGAACTTGTTATCCCACATTTTTTTGCATCATGTGGGATCTGTCCAGGTGATTAAACAAAAGACATCTTTGCATTATTGTTGTTGTTTTTACTGTGCCATTGCTATGTTCTTTATAACAGTTTTGCTTTTCCTGTGAGGAATAATCTCTGGAAACTTGGATAGAATCCTTTGGCTCACACTAGAAAAGGTAATAAAACCATTGGAACCCAAAATGTTTCTCTGTTGTTTTCACCAAACATCTTTTTCCAGCTTGAAAAATGCATTTCTTGTTTCTGATTTGTTTCCTGATTTAGGCAAAATTTCTTCCTAACCTGCCTGTTTTCCTCCTGTCCAGCACACCTGGGCACTTGGAACACTGTGCCCAAGTGCTCAGAGAACTCCAGAGACCTTTCTCTTGCTCCCCACCACAACTCTGACTCTCCCTACAGTTACAAGGAAGCCACTAATTTCCTCATTGCTCTGGTTTCTCCATCTGCCACCTTATGATATAATATTTACTTATCTTTTCAAAGCATTTTAAATCTCCATAGGAATGCATTATAAAAGTGCATTAGTGTTATTACTTTACTCTGTTGTGTAACTTTGAGAAATGGCTTACGTAAGGCCAGCTCCTCTATCCCCTCTCTGACCCCCATCCATTGTCCTGCTGCTGCTTCATCCCATGACAGCAAGAATTAAGCCCTGCTTTCCCAGCAGGGCTACCCAGACTTTAGGGAGCTAGCATCAAGTTCCCTCTACCTCAGTCCAGAGATTGGCAGCTTTGGATTCAAAGGTTCTGCTGCTCCTCCCTCCACACCTCTGTCACCTGCATTAAGGTCACAAGATATATTTTCAGAGCCTCCAGAATTACCTGTATGAACTGAAAGCCCCTTTTTCTGGCATCTCAGAAGCTCTCTATCAATGACAATATTTGACACTTCCTTATGATTATGACATGAGTTTTTTTGGGAGGGCATTTGTAACCTCTTAGCCACATACTCTCTCAGGTTCAGCCCCCACAAACCAAGACAGCAGGCCCAGAAGAGCAGTCCAGCAATAACCTAAAGCAGAGTGTATTCAGATGGTGTGATGAGGGGTGTGGTGAGAGGAATGGAGCTCCTGATGAGAATGACATAGCTGACTCTTGATGCTACTGTGACCTGCTTTTTTTTTTTTCCGCAGCAATTTTCTTTTTAGTAGGTAAGTTTTTTTTTTTGTTGTTCCTTGTATTTTCTGTCATGCTGAAATACCTATTTTCAGTGAGATAAAAGGCTGTCAAAAGAGCAGGTACTTGAATTAACAACACTGTGTAGAAGAGCTCTCACTAAAGGGGCAGATGACAGGAATACGGAGGGTACGAACTAGTGAGATGCTTCCATGCTCTTCTTCCTCTTTCTCTTCCTCCTTTCCAGAAGGATATTGGTCCACATCCTGACCATTTTATGTAAAACAGCTGCCAGGTTTCATGCCAGAGGTGACTGCATTTCGGAGACAAGCAAATGTGCTGCTGTATTACTGCCAGATCTGACCTCATGTGCGTTAGCCTTGGCTTTTGAAAGGGCTCCATTGGACTTTGGTGGTGCAGCTCCAGCCTGACCCCAGCATAAAACACATCTGAGCCCATTCCACTAATTTTTGGCATTCAAAAAACGTAAAGTGTGTGTCTTATAACAATGTGTCCCTACACTCTGCCACCCTGCTAAGGCCCATCTCACACAGGCTGTCTCTCTCTCATAGTCAATTATTTGGACAAGAACTGGTGACTAATAGAAGCAATTTGTAGAAAACATGCTGTTCCCAAGTAACCAGCAGCAAATTGCTAATGACTGACATTAGAATGACCACTCTCCAGAGAGGAATAGTTGAAAGCCCACTGTGCACAGCACTGATCACATTTAACAACAAAACAACCCCTCCTGATCCTGGCATCTGCCATTTATGCTTGCTACTGGTTGCTTCCTTTCCCTGGTACATCCGTAAGACCAATTACACTGAAATTAAGCAACCACGTATTATTTGTTGATATAAACATGAAATGTAATGAAATGTACACTTTACTAATGTAACCTTATAAACTTGATGGACAAAACATTAAAAGTACAAATGCACTATAGGGAGAAATCCTGCATTTTTCAGGAGATGGATCATAGGGCTTAATAGATCATTTCCATCTCTGAAATTTCTGAGTTGTGATGAATGGAATTTCTTAGTATTTGAAGCAAGAGAGGGGCATGTTTAAACAGACTGGAGAGGACTGCAATGTAAAATCTCTGCACTATAAAAAAAGGCAGCCTTGGGTTTTATTGCCCCTGTGGGGAGTCTCCTGTGAATCAAACAGCAACTAAATCAAATAAACATTTCTGAATCAATTCCATCTTCTCTTCAGCTTTGGAGAGTTTAAAAATCCCTGTAATTTATTGAATCACCTTTTATGGTTGTACCACAGATGTCTTTTGAATTTGATAGTAAAAACATTTAAACTCATAATGTTTCCCAAATCAGCTAAATCCATTATATCACCTGTGCCAGTTACTATATTTGTAGGGCAGTAAACAGTGGCCTTTATTGTTTGCTGTTCATGGGGCTGTGCATAAGAACGAGCTTAGTCTGTCTCCAGAGATATACACCTACTTTGCAGGCACCAGAAATATTATACCAGCTTAAATCAGTGCAAGCTTTCCATGCTGTCACTGCCTCCCCTGTTTGGATTTGGTGATGGTAATCTCTATTCACTGCTGTGCTGATACCCTTTGAGTCAAGGCCCCTTCTCTACTTCTACTGTTTCTGGAAGAAAAAATTAACAAGTGCAGCTTAGGCATGTTATGAACAGTTAGCAAATTTCCACACCTAGGAGGGTATGTGGGCTCAGATATCTGATTTTCTTTGCAAGCAGATGGAGAGGTGAAAATCCTTACGTGGGCTTGACATATCGTTATCTCAAACCCTCCAGAAAAGTAGGCAAACAGAGGTGAGATGGTGAATTATCCAGACATCAAGTAACTTAGCTCTTCTCACAGACAGTGAAATTTGCTTAGAAAACCCAGGAGAGGAAAAACCCAGGACGTGATGCCTTGTGAGGCTATCTGGAACAGAGGCTAGACAGTGTTAAAGGAAATAAAGCAGGTATTTATTAAAAGGCCTTCGAAGGGTACACCTTGGGCCGTACAAGAGCCTGGCTGTGGCTACAGCCAAGATGGACCCCAAGTCACGAGTTTTCACACTTTTGGAAGTTTTGGTCCATTTACATACTGGGGTTTACTGTCCAATTACAGCTTCAGGTTATGAAGTCCCATCTTCGCAGATTGGTTTCCTCAATTCGCTGTTGTTTATACGTTTTGGCCCTGAAGCTGCAACAATGTCCTTGGTTCTCAGGCTGGAAAAGGATTGTTTTTTCTAATTAAACTGTGAAGAGAACTTACTAACATTTTACATGAAGTTCACACAGGAGTTACACACCAATGCAGTACAGAAACTGGAAAATGTGGAAGCTAAAACTTACGGCATCAGATGTGGAGTATGGCAGTTTCAGCAAATGAGTTACACGAGGTTAGGGGAGAGCAGGGGCGTGATGGCAGAGCCATCCCAAAGTGTTCCTGGAGTAAAGGCAATAGGGACCCTGAGGATCCCACCTGCACTGCTCTCTGGGGCACAGGCCTTTGGGGAATGCACCTCATGAATTCCCACCTTGGGCATTTAATGACCCCTTCTCATATTTCCCTTTCTGTCATTCAATCCTTTCCTCTTCCTCTTCTTCCTCTCCTTGATTTTACCATTTAATACCATCTCTGAGGCTAATTTTGCAACTGTTTGCATGGTGTAGGTCCATTAGGAAAGCAATTAACACATTCTGATGAGATTTAGGAAGCAGAAATAGCCATGTAAATAGCAGATCCATAAGTAGCTTGTGAGTCTCAATTTGAAAACCATTTGATGCAAGCACAGCCCAGGCCGGTTCTCAACAAGAGCTCCTGGAAAGTCTCTTTATTCAAGTGAATGAGGCTTTTCCAAGGAACAGGAGAACATGAGTTATCTTTCTGCTGTTCTTTGGCAGTTACAGAGAGGCATGACTGGCTGCCTAATGCTATTTTCCATATTGTTTATCTTTTTTTCCCTTTGAGTGCCACATGGTCTATCATTCCCTCAGCTCAGATATAGGCCCCAAGGGGACTTAGTCTGCAAATAAAACACAGAGCTAAGCAATAGTGATTAAAACACAAAATGTTTTAGGCATACTGCTGTTGTTAGTAACACTGGTTTCAAATTATTTCCCTCCTCTCTGTGTCCCCTCTTGAAGATTTGTTATGAGCACCATGATGCCACTTGTTATCCAGCTGAGCTATGCCAGCACAAGATGAATACAAATCATATAGTCAAAAAATGTTTTGTAAAACTAACCCCAGCTATAATAAAAAAATCCCTTTCTCTTGTGTTCCTATGAAGATCTTAAATTCTTCATGCCATATGTTTCCAGGTCCTGTCAGTGGACAAATAGAAGCTTGCATTATTTTGTTTTCACTTTCTATTTCTCAGGTGCTAACACAACCTGAAAGTCTCAACCATTTTCAATTTCACCCTCTTACAAAAAGATTTTAATTGCTGTGAGGTCCATCCCCCCCACTGTAGGCAACTTTTTAGTTTTTCAATCTGCTTTTTTCACACAAACTTTGCTTATGTGGCCATGCTGCTTTTCATGTCTGGCTGCAAGTCCTTCTCCAAGAGCTTTTGAACCTTCTTGATGAATTTGCTCAAATTTCATACAAGGGCACAAAGGCAGAATTCTCAGAAGCAGCCATGCTCTTACAAGATCTGTTAATACAGATATTATGACAGAGGAGTAAGAACTAAATTCATGCCTTCATGCTCTGACTGAGCAAACATTATTGTTTCTCTTGGCAGCTGGTACTCGCTGGCCCCCCTGCACCTACTGCTTCTTGCTTTGCAGGGATGCTGTCCATGGAGTGGGAAGGAGACAAAATTAATGCAGTGGGGATGGAGACGGGCTGAGGGGCACAGGGAGCACATCTGTTGGGAATCAGGCCTTGCTGCTTCCAGCTCTCCCCACAGGAATTGTTTTGTGGCTAAATTAAACCTATATTGTTTTATTTCAAACACGTGGAAAGCTTGACTTTGGCATCAAATGGCATTATTTTTCTGGACGTAAAGCCAATACCTTAATATTATTTTAACAAAGCCTTCTGAAATGCACATACATTTCCAGTCAGATGGATTCTTCCTTTTTGCTGAATACTGAACATTCTTTTCTTCCCCTCACTGTTGTCTTTGGCTGTAGAAATTGTACTTTCCACTTTCACAAAAACTGTAGGGGCATTATGAATGCCTGTATTTTTCTTGAGCAGACTTCTTGCTTTCTAACAAAATGCCTACACTAACTCACTTCACACAAGTTCAGCTTTCAGTGTGTGTGTGTAAAGCACAAGGTGCTTATCTACTTTGCCTGTGTAGTTGCAACTGAAAATTAAATTTGCCTTCATATTTTCTACTAGAGTGCTATGGTGAATGCTTGAAAAGATGTCATGTCCTTCTTCAGCTGCCTGCATGTCAGTGTGACAGACACAGAGATTTATCTCCAAATGGTACAGAATTGCTCTGGGGTTCTTTAGGAAAACAGGAACAAGATTACTTATTATTGTTTGTCTTACCAATTTCTTTTCTCCAAAGTTTTAAGTAAAATATCTTAACTGAAAGTTCACATAACAAGGTGTTGGCATTGTAAGGAATGCTCTATAATGTTTCACATTTTCTAATCAAATTACAAACTTTGATTATCATCTTCTGACAGCACTCTCGGCAAGAAGAAAATGTCATTATTCCTACTATGCTGATAGGAAAGTGAGATGATTTATCCAAGGTCACCCTGGAAATGGGCTACAGTAAGATTCTGGTCTCCATTTTGGTGCACAGAGTGCCAAAGCTTCTTACTTAGCTATTTACAAATCTTTCTCAGTATTTTATTAGCTCATTTTAGCATGCATTACTTCCATGCAGAGAGCTTCAACCCAAGAGGCAATCAGCCACATGCATTTTTGCCCAGTTTATCAAACTAACGAAAGAGCCATGACTGCCCTATGGTACAAATACCAGAAGCCACACATAGACATCACTGCAAATCCTCTCCTCTTGCCTTCCTAGACAAGCAGCACAATAATTTGGGGACAGCTTTCCATTTAGCATAGCAGGGTTGCACCAGGAATTTTGCAGATATTGCAGATGCCATCACTGCCCTGTTTCTATTCGAAGTTTTGAGGCTGCCCAGAAGCCTGGCCACAAATGTATGGCTGACAGCCTACAGCACATGTTACCCTTGGGGACATTCTGCTGATGTTATGTCTTTCATCCTAAGTTATTTATTTTTGCTACTTAAAATTCAGGAGTTTGTCTTGATCTTGTCCTTATTTTCAAGAGGTATCAGTGAGGATTCACTTCACCTGGCTTTAACCATGTCATCAGTCAGAGTGATCTCAAGGTGAGCCATTTCAGCTCCCTAGAGCTGTTTCAGACAACCAGTTTGGCACAGAACGGGTCACTTTTTGGAGCTGCCTAGAGCAGGGAATCTTGGTGACTAAGTCTGACTAAATGCCCGTTTCCTGGTTAGCACAAGTCAGCTGAGGTGAATCACACAACAAAGAGCCTCCTGACACACGAGGCAGAGCGCTCCAACACGGAGCTTTATGGCTTCAGCTAAGGCATTTTGAAGGACTTGGGATCCTATTCATACTTTTACATAAGACACAGTCCGTCCTGGGTTTGAGATTGCACAGGGTCTTTGGGAAACCCATTCCAGTGCTTGACTGCTCTAATTGTGAAGAATTCCTTCCTAATAACTAATTGGGGTTTCTCCTGCTGACATGTGGGACCAATGCCTCTCATCTGCTTGCTCTGCACCTTGGAGAAGAGTCTGGCTCCACTTTCTCAGTCACCTTCCACCTCTTGTAGGCAACAGCTAAGTCCCCACTCAGCTCCTACTTCTCCAGGCTGAATGAACAAATGAGAGCCCTCAAAAAGCGATGAGAGTGGAATTTCCAACATCTTTATCACTTTTGGGATGAAATTCCCCAAAGGCTCCTTCCCTATCGACTATTTTTATTTCAGCTATTGACCAAATGGACGACCAATTCTCAACTCCACAAAGGTGATCTCTAAGGCAATAAATTCGAACTGGATCATTGCAGGTGTATCAGAAGAGACAATGTTGTCCTTAAAACTAGCTGCAGTGGGAAAGAAGGATCCCAGAGGGGGATATATCCCTAAGTGGGTGTGGGATCAGGTTTTGCCCTTCATTTGTGCTTTGGAGGAGGTTTGCAGAGGGTCACGTTTGTCTATGCACATGGAATTGATGTGGAATCAGGAGAGCCCAGGTTGCTTTGGTCCTCATCCAGCAGCTCTTGTCAGCCGGGAATGCACTCAGTTTGGTTTCACACATAAAACTTTATTTAAAACCTCCTGGAGTTTCCCTTCTTAGACCGGGGGTTTCACCGGGTTTGTTTACCTTACAAAAACATACATGTGGAAAGAGTATAAAGAGGTTAACCCCATGAAAACACAGCCCATTTCGGGGAAAGTCAAGAGAAACCATCTCCTCACAGCAGTGGAAATCATGCCACGGTCGTTTTCCACTACTTTCCCACCCCACGGGCTATCTCATGACAAATTCCGCAGCTAACCAGCACTACGGTTTTCCCCTCCGTGCAGCGCTGTGGGGCGGATGAATCACTGTCTCTTTTCGGCTAATCCCCGAATTAAGACGCGTGTTTTGCTTCCCTCCCCGGCCGCCGCCGCCGCGCTCTCGCTGTCCCCGCACAGGAGGCGGCCATGCCCCGCGGGCCCCTCTCCCGCGCGGTCCCTTTAAGGGAGCGCTGCCATGGCAACGGCGTGACCGCCGTGACCGGAAGTGAGCGGGGTCAGAGGCCACGCGAATATGGCGGCGACCCTGGTGCCCGCGGGCGGCGGCGGCGGTGCGGCGGCTCCCTGAGCTCCTCCCGCCGCGGCGCTGCCCCGTCCCAGGTGAGCGAGGGCCGCAGGACGGGCTGGCGGTGAAAGCGGCGCCGGGGCTCCGCAGCTCGCCGTGCCTCTCCGGTTCGTGCTCACCCGCCTCCCGTTTCTCCGCAGGCATGGTCGCCGCGCCGTAGGAGGGCCGGGAGCCGCGGCGATGGAGGAGAGCGCTTGAGTTTGTCTGCGGAGGCGTTCCGTGTGTGTGAGACGTGTACGGTACCCGAAACCTCGGTTTCAGTGCTGGTTTTGTTGCACATGGAGGAATAAATAGACAGAGGCCTGTTGTAATACTCTCATCCTTAGTATCCTTCATTTTGGGAAGAAAAAAGCAGCGTGTCTTGTTTTGGCTTGTACATACACAGAAACCAGTCAGGATTTTTTTTTTCCCAGCTGAAACTGGGTGGTTTTTCTTGGTGATTGTGTGTGTTGTCACTTTTCCCGTTAGTATCGGCGTGTGTGCTGCTGTCTGGGCTGGATGTGCCCTCTGGCAGAGCTAAACTTTGACCCGAATGCTCTCTTGTGCAGTAAATGCAGGGTGAGCGCTGCACCAGGGCTCGCAGCTCTGCACAACCGGGCTGTGCAGGACATGGCTGGGGCTGCAGGAAACTACACACTAAAAATAAACACTGGAGTTAAACTGGGTGTGTGGTTTCACACTGGTGCCTGTGTGTATTCATTGCAATACGGTTCTTGGTCACTGGACTTCTTTAATCTACTTTTGTTAATGTGTGGAGTGGGCTACGCAGATGGGTTGTGTGTTTTGCTTACTGCTTGAATACATCACCATATCTCACTTATTTCATTTTTGGACCTTTGGACTTTTTAGTTGTAGATAGAATGGTAGCATTTTAGTGTTGCTCAAGCATGAACTTACTCCACTGTAAAACAGAAATTAATAGACGGGTCCCCCTCCATCCTGCTTCTTACGTAGCAAATGGGGAAACTAGGATTTGAAAAAAAATAAAATATGTCTTAAATTGAACACAGAAATCTAAAATGAGTTGGTTGACTTTGCAGTCATGTTTTACAGTATTACCTAATAGTCTGAATGCAAAGCTGCAGTGGAAGCTGTACCTCTGCAAATCAAGGTGCCCTTTCCCAGTGTGAATTCAGTTTGGTCAGTGTGTGGGCTGCAGCTGAAGAGTGTAGTCTCACTCCTTTCCATTGCTGGCTGTGGGTCTTTGTTACTCTCTTTGTAGTGGATTTAGTGGTTGGATGATTTCAGGGACAGTTGATCTAACAGTTTTATGGGGATGGAAGTTATTCCATTGAGTGCTTGCTCTGATATGAACGAAAGCTGTTTCTCCTTCTGCACTAATTTAACACAGCTGTGGGTCAACCATAATGTGAAACTGTACCTCAAGAAACCCAATCTCAACTTGGTCATTCAGAAAATCAGAAGTATACCTCAAACTTCAGAAAAGTTTGATTAAAAAAAAAGGAAAGTTTGTGTAGGGGAAAAAAGAAAAGTTTGTGTAGGGAATATGTGGTAAGAGTGAGGAGAGTGTAACCCTGTGAAGGAACTTTCTCGTCTTTCCAGTGTTTTTTCTCCATTCACTTATTGCCAAAGTGTTTCTGTGCTGAAAAAGTGAAGTCAGTTAGAAACTTTTATTTAGACATCAGGGGCTGGTCCACCATGTGTACTCAGTGAGGCAGAATCTTGAAGGAAAGATAATTTTGTACCCTACTGTGAAAACCAGGCTGAGATTCTGCAGGGAAACCTTGATTCTGGTGTGGTCCAGCTCCTCAGTCTCAATGAGTTTTGCTTTCATGGAGTTGCCTGCCCTCCCCACAAAAGCAATCTGGAAAGAAGATTGGAAGTGGAAAGAGGTGTCATCTTTACACCCACCTGGGGTTTTAGCGGTGTTAGGATTTGCTGGATCAAGTAACCCTTTCTCCAATTGCTCAAGTGGGAGGCTGTCACATGTTTCATCTGTTCCTGCACAGTCTCTACTCCTTCAGCAGCTATTTATAGTAAAGCCAGATTTTTAATTCTTAGATTCTTAATCTGAACTGCCATAGGTGTAAATCCTCTTGTCCTTCAGATGGCTTTCTGCCTGATTCTGCCCAAGACTTTTCCCCGTAGAATTTCCTTCTCTTAATTTTTGTTTGGACAGTCTCATGTATGTGTTTTCTTTCCTGTCACTTGTCCTGTCCTTCAATGTGCTGCTTCCCCTTACTCCTCCCAACTCTGCTTTGCCAAAGCACATCTTTTTTTACTGTTATTGGCTGCTTCTTCCAGCTTCTTTATGCTTTCCTCCTACTTCATTATTGTTTGCAAATAATCAGTGTTTTCCTCTGTCCTTCTTTCCTTATTTCATTCTCCTCTTCTCCACTTACAGTCTGTTCAAGGCTGTCCCTTCGTTGTTCCCTTGTTGCTTCATGTCTTGGTGCTGGGAACACACAGACATGAGGCACTGAGCTCCACAGTCTGGTAAAATGTTTTATTGGCACTGGCCTGAGGAGAGCTGGCTTGTTTGTGTCGTGTGTGTGGTGCTTGGTCAGCACTTAGGGCTAAGAGAGGGGGAGATGGAACCTTTGGAGAGTTGAATTTTTGGAATGGGTCCTTGCCGACTGTGGGCAAAGGCTCACAGTTTGATTTTACTATTTGTTGCCTTGGCCTAACAAGTAAATTACTCCTGAAAGACAATTCTGCATTGTGAATTACCCAATTTTTTTGCTGTAGCCGGGCACAGTGATATGTGATGGAGCTATGTTAGCAGAATTCTTCTAACATACCCAAAATGTCTCTTTGTTTTCCTATTTTTTTCTCTTAGCTGAGTTAGTTTGCTCGTGAACTTGACCTTTAATTTAATTTACTGAAGTACATTTGTTTACATTGTATTAGAGTTCTTGGATGCTTAGGGGTTAATAACTGGGAGAGTCTTTATTTGCCAATGCAAAATTAGTTGCTTCACGGGGCTCACACGCTATCCTTTCATGAGTTTGAGAAAATTAATTTGCCTTTAATCTGATAATAGGCTTAAGGTGTTTTCCCCTTGAGAACAGAACTGCTTTTTTTCACCTTGCTTTTCCAAGATGTTGCATTTGTGATACCAAAACTCCTCTGACTCTTGAGGAGCTTGTTTCAGGCATCCTTGGGTATAAAACCTGTTATTGATGCTATTTTAGGTATCAAGGGAACAGGTATTGCTTTCATTTCAGTGTTTCTGAAAGACATTTCTTAATCTCAGGTGCTTTTCCATTCAGCTTACAATGGTTTTATTATTTTTAAGGCGTCCAGCATCTCTTACTGTTGAGAGAAATTGATCTCTGTTTGCTCTTCTCCTTTGATGGCAGCTCCAGTGGTGCCATGAAGGCTAAATGAAGGCTGCTTCACGAGTGTGTATGAAGCAGTTGTGTGGATCACCTCACAGTGCTGGTAGAAAGAGAAATAACTTTTGCTGCAAATTTCTCTGGTCCTTTATAAAATTACAGTTTGAATGATGGTGGTCCTGTGAACTGCTGTGTCCCAGACACGCTCACAGTTCCTGTGTTTTCATATATAAATGACAGATTGTTTTGTACTCCTTTCACCAAATCAGTGAAACAGCAGACTAGGCTGTAGTCAGAAGAGTCGAAAGATAACTGAACGCTCAGGCTTTCAAAGGAGACCAAGAAATAGAACACATCTTGAAATTTTCTTCCCAAATCAAAGACTGGCAATAAAAAGCAGTGCAGGTACTGATGAGTACATGCAATCATGATTTTGAAACAGGAATGGAGTTACTTTGAATTTCTTACAATCCTGCTAATTGCCTCAAACTGTTAATGATTGTTGCAGATAAAGATTTAACTTACATTTCAAAGTAGCTGAAAGTTACAAGGGTTGTACATGAAATGGACAAACAGATCTGGGGTGAGCCTGTGATAATGCTTAATTTTTGTTTCCTTTTAACTTTTGCCTGGTCAGTGTGGTAGTGATCCCATGTGGATATGAATGTTAATTGTGAAATAACAGAACATATGTTCTATGACCCTTCAAATCTATTTGAAAACCTCTCTGGTGTTTGAAGGTAAAAATGTTGCTGTCTTGCTACACATGAGAGCTTGGGTGAAATGCAGTTTTAATGGGGATAAAAAGGCTGAGGATCCTCTGTTCAGCTTGAGCAGCTCTTGGAGAGACAGAAGCAACAGAGAAAGCAGCAGAGAAAGATGCCAAGCCTTTTTTTTCTCCTTGAAGAAAATTCTTGAAGTAATTAATTCCATATCACTTGGTAATTCTACTCTTAGATTTCGTTATGGTTACTCCTATCTAGTGTTGGTATTGATGTTTAATACTGATTTCCTCAGTCTTCACACAGACAGCCTGCATTTGTTCAGATCGAGTATTAGCATTATGTCTTTGAATTCAGAAGATAATTGCATATCTTGCAAATTACTCAATGGCTGTTTCATCTTGAAACGTTTAGAAATCCATTTCAGTTTCTCATAATTATAATGTTTTAGTCAGACAGCAATCTAAACTTAGGACAGCACTTTGGCAGTGATATGCTTGTTTTTCTAAAATGAGCACAGCTTTTGTGGTTAAATTTTCCTTTCATTTAAGTATAGATTTTAATCAGTGTAGGCCAAACTTTTCCAACCATCTTCAAAATTAGCTCAAACCATATTTTAGAAAGTATGTTATCCTAATGTGATTTAACTTATGTAGAAAGATGTATGCAGAAATTAATGTTTTTAAACTGATTAATGCTTTTGAAATGTTTTTACCATTTGTTTATAGACAGCCTCAAATAGGATACTAGTAGTCTCTTTGAAATAAATACCACTGAAAGCACTTCATGTTGTATTTCTGAAATTTGAAAGGTAGCTGTTCAGAAACTGTAAATGCCACTCATCAAGCAGCTAAATTACAACATCAAAACAAAGTAAAATGCTTCTGTTTTTCCAAAGTTCTCTGTCAAGCAGTGTGTAAAGTTTTGGAGATTGCTGAAGTTTTCACTGGTTGTCTTGTATGTCCTTGAGCAGTGTATAATTACCATTTTCAGTTGGTGAGTTAAAGCTGTAAACAGATGTATAGCAAGTGTAAAGCTCTGGGTAGAGGATATTCAGTATTTTATATATTCCCACACAGAAGTGGGAAGGAATCTCTATTGCATCTCTCAGGTGACTGTTACAAGTTGCTGCTAAACACTGGCTAGTTTCAGTTTCTAGAACAGAACTAGAAAAACCCTCAAGTAAAAAGACCTCAAGAACTGTTACCAGTCTTGTATCACTGATTTTTACCCGAATACAGAAAAAAAGGTCTTGGCTATACTGAGAAAGTTTTCCAGTTGGCAGAGTGTTCAGAGATGGAGTCAATCTGTCAGCAGACTTCTCTTCAGATAGACCATTTCTGATCACAGGTGGAGTGAATTCCTTTCCCTAAGTGTGAGGACAAACGTAAGAGAATGATAAATCCTCTGGATTTCCATTATGTGTTTTTATATGAGATGTGCTGGTTAGCTTTGATAAATTGTTTCTGTAGTGAAAAAAAATTCTGTCCCAGTCTGGACATGGAATTGTGAGAAAGCTCATTCAGTTTTTTAGATGCTTAATTTTATTATGCTAGAAGGACTAGATCCTTCTGTTATTAAAAACCATATATTAATCATGCATTTGTTCAGCTGATCAATTTCATTTGCTATCAAGCTCATGCTTGTGATCTGCTTAAGTGTAAAGAGCATTGGTTTTGAAAAAGCTGATAGTACTTTAGCAAGAATAAACAATAATAAATGTAATAATGACTGGTAAAGCTTTTCTTTTTTCTTCTAATTGTTGCAGCTTGTGATATTATTTTTAAGAAACATATATGATTAAGCACTTCTAATTTCACTCAATGATTTTTTTTCTCCCCAGAATTGTGGTACAGTGAGAATTTCTTGAGCATTGTGCCCACTGAGTAGCAGTTACAAGTTTTGTCCTCATTGAAAAACAACTTTTAACTTGTCTGGTATGATAAGCCAGGAGACAGTAGTGACCACATGCTGATCCATGGAAGATACAACTTTTCAAAGTGAGCCAAGCTGCAGATGGGCTTTCAGATTATGGTCAGAACTAGGAGCTTGTTTCTGGTTCTGCTGGGTAAATTTTTTGAGATTGTGCATCAGCTGGAGCTGGGAGCCATGTGCTCCAGGGAAGTAATTGCTTGGTTCTTTAACAAAGCCAAGGAAAACTGCAAAAGTTTTCTGAAAGAGCAAAACAAGTAAAAGTGTCTGTTGGGAACCAGTCCATTTTTTTTTGACTCTTCACTCATGGAAATCCTGTTTTCTTGAGTCCAACATTTTAGAAAGTGTGAGGTAATACATTCATGCCAAGGTTATTGAGACAACCTGTAATCTGGTAAGGTAAGGCTAATCATTTCCTTTCAGCCTCCTAAACAGACAGTAGCTTGCTTCTGTTCCTCCCTCTTCAGTCTGTCAACTTACCTAGTGCATTCCTTTAAAAAGAAAACAACTTTAGCAATTTCTTTTAGGATCTCTTGCCCAGGTCAGTAGATTTGTCCTCCAAATGGGCTGCCAGTGAGCTATTTATGTGTAATTCTTCATCAGATAGTGGAATTCCCAGTTAATGTCCTGGGAATTGGCATGCATGTCACATTTGTAAAGGGGGCGTTTTGTTTGTTCCAATCTTTCTTAAATAATTACAGACTGTCTAGGAAGAAGGAATGTAGAGTTGTGGTTATGTTTGATCGTTCTAAACTTAGGTGATAGACTGTTTGAGGAAAGGACTGGCCTTGCTGCATATTGTGCTTGCCTCCATGAGATGGATAGATTTTGCACTAGATTTTCCTTAAAAAAATACTCATGTCTCAGTGTGATTTACAATAAATGTTTTGCAGACTCATCTATTTCTAACCGTTGGAAGTGACAAAGGGTGTGTCTCTCCCAAAATTATGGCTTTGCTCAGAGAAGTGTGTTCTTTTATTAGAAACATCGGGTTTAAATTTTCTCTTGAATACCAAGTTTTAAATTAAATCCTTATCCGCTGTTTCGAGCACTTGCATGGGTCTACCATTCATGAGAGTGAATACTCCATTTTTCTGTCACAAATTATTCTATCTTGAAATGCTAATTACCAAAATTTGCTTTGAATAATAATTTCTATAAAAATGTATCTCACAGACTATTTTTACTTGTGTTTCTATAAAGATAGGCATTGTATATATTGTATCTCAGTTCTACTATGAATCTTTGCCTTTTTGGTAAATATTGAGAAGCATTTAATTTTTCACCTCTCTTGGATACAGTGTTACATGTTGAACTGTGTCAACTCCACTCAGCAATAAAAAACCCCACACTTTAAAACAATGCTTGAATTAAACAGCACATCTCATTTAGATCATGACACTGTGGGTAAAAAAGCTGCATGTTTATCTTGTCTGGCACCTTAATAGTTTTTGAAAGACAAATGCTTGCAAAGTTGTCAAAGGTCAAACAGCTATTTTTTTGTGTATGTTCTAATTACAGCAGGCCATCAAAGGACCTGGAGAGATGACTGACCTGCTAAATTGAGACAATGGCTCTGTAGTTATGGAAGTATGGAAATTAAGTTTAGGCAGAAGCAAATGGGACTGGAGTGGTCACAACAGGGATATTACTAAAATAGTTGTTGATGACACAGGAATACATATTATCTTCTGTCTAAAGGGAAAAATAGCTGAGATTATGAGGGTTTTGTTGAAGTAATTGGGGTAGTCTGGTGTTCTGAAGAACAATTATTATGTGTTACAGAGCACCCCTGTGCAGTAGTTCTCTTTGAAAACATACTAATAGCAGTTACTTTTGAATTGAAGAAAGTACCTTACTCAAAATTTAGAGGATTAGTAAAGTTTTGTTCTTCCAGTCACATTTTAGCTGGGCTTTTTGATGGTCTGCCTTCTCTCTGTGCCTTTGCAGCTTGGCAGACCTTCACATTCCTGCAACAGCAGCAGGCCCCTGAAGTGGCTGTAGGAAATCCTTCCCCTTTTTAAAGGGAAGCTATAAGTTATTCCCATGTTGTCTGTGGCCCCAAGTTCCTTCAGGTCCTTGTTCAATTTACATGTCGTCAGTGGCAAGTAGAGATGCTAGATGCAGCTGATTTTTCTTTTTTAACTTTATATGAGGCATCCATAGAAATCTTTTAGGCAAACTGGCACTGCACATATTGTCCAAAGCTTTGTTATGAGCTCTGGGCATTCAGCTTGCCTTCAGAACTGAAGGGAGCATTGCTGTGAGCAAAAGGCTAAAATGAGTTTGGATACTAGAAAGAAGGATTATATTCCGAGTCTCCATGATCTCTCACTGCGTTTTGAAGTACAAAAGTAGCTGGAAAAGGAATATTTAGGACAGGCTTTGCTGAAATTTAGAAATATGTAATTTCTTCATAAATATAAAATAGGCAAACCTTAAAATTTAGGGAAAATGTCTTGTAGCTTTTGGATTTCAGTGCAAGATATTCTCTATGTACACAGATGATAATGTTTACTAGAAATGCTGCCTTGGGTTTTAGCTTTTATATTTTTCAGATTCTCTGCTGCTTAATGTGTAACTCTGAAACTTCATATTAGGTGTTACTAAGTTCTGTTCAAGGGGTTGTTAGACAGAACAATCCCTTCCCAGCTAGAGAATCAAGGAGACCCCTTACCCAAAAAAGCATAAACAATGTCAAAGGAAAGGGGCAAGCCAGGGGGCTGAGACTTCATAGCCTGGGGCTGTAGTTGGACAATTGACCCCAATATGTAGATGAACCAAAACTTACAAAAGTGTAAAAACTCATGACTGGGATCCATCTTGGATTCTATTTGGGTGTAGCCCCAGCCGGGCTCTTGCATTGCCCAAGGTGCATCCTTTCAATAAATACCTATTTTATTCCTTCTGCTCTGTCTAGTCTCTGTTCCAGGTCAGCCTTTCCAGGCATCAGTTCTATCACAAAATGGCATATTGGCTAAGAGATGCCCAAAAATGGAAGGTAGTATTGTTGTAAGTATAGTTCCACAGGCTGCAGAGTATTTGAGAATAAAAATTTTTGGCTGTACAGAAAATTATTTGATCGGTTATAAAAGTAATATTTCAGTGAATGCTTATAGTATAACGAGGAAAAAGAAATTATCAACAGGTATTTCTTTATCACTTAAAGACTGCTCTTACTGCTGTTGCTCTCCAGCCATTTGGCCAAACATTTACAACCTTTATAGGGAGTATATATTACAAGCTGCAAACCCAATACCTTTGGCCTTAATATCCTGCAGAGATGTCATTTTCCCAGGATTTTTGCTTGTGGAACCTTAGTTCTTCTGCACCCAGCTGGTACAAGTCTCCCTCTTAAGACCTTGTGTTTTAATGTTAATAAAACAGGAGTGGCCCACCCTTAGGAGCTGCATCTACTTCTGTGAGACCTCAGTGTGTGTCCTCCTCCTCAGAAAGATTATGGTGTGCTTTTCTGCTGATTTCAGTGTTTTGAATTATTTTGGAGGGAAGTTATAAGTACTTTCCTCTCTGGTTTGGGAGCTATTTGTTACAGAACTACCAGTCTGTTGTTCTTGAAAACAATCACCCACTTAACATTTCTCTCCTAAGCTGAGCCTTACTAAGATCTGTCGGATTTCCACCAGACATGGGGCTGAGGAGTAGAACGTAAGGGAGAAGTTAATGTTGGAGTGGGATCTGGAGAGAAGCAGTGTTGTGGGCAAGTATTTTTCCATTTTCAAAATGTTAAGCTTCAACCACGTTAATAATATTTCTACAAAAATATTACTTGGCTAATTTAAAGCAAAACTCTAGAACTGTTATATGGCATGAAACATTTCTAGTATTTTTTTTTTCTTGGTGTATTAACTTCTTACACAGAAAGGAAATGAATTTTAGAAAGAATGTTATACATAAACCATTTGAGACATTCTCTGTTAAGGAAATACCATCTGTCAAGAAAGATGCAGCCAATGTTGAGTTATATTAAAAACATTGTAAAGGAAGTATTTCTCAAGGAAAAGTGGTTTAATTAAAAAAATTTAACTGTTTTTGCTCTGTGAAAAGCTTAGGAAATTTCTATATAAGCATTTTAAATGCAATCATAATAAAAACTCAATTTTTTCAGAAGGAAGTTAGCTTGGATAAGTTATTCCTTAATGTAGAATAAAGAAATTTTCTGACTACAATGTAACTAGTAGGAAAAAAAAGAAAAAAAGAAAATACTTGGAATCATTACTTTTTAACTTTCAAATTCTATAAGCCTGCTTTCATTGATTTTTCTTGATGGACAGAATTTATTTCAAAAGGAAAATAGGTTACATTTTAGGGTTTTCATATTAATATCTTTATTTAAAAATCAGTTGTTTAATGAGCATTCAGTAGCACTAGAAGACATTATTTTGCTTCTTTAAGGGAAAATAGTGAAGTACTCATAAAAAGGTACCTACATTTTATATATTAAGCATGAGAAGCATTAAAAATTATAGGATTTGCTCTTTCTTTAACTCAGTCGAGCCTGCTGGTTTAAGGAATTGTACACTGACTATACAGATTTACTCTAATGGCTTGAAATAAAAATTTTGGTTTAATTAGCACTTTACTCTTTCATCCATTAACCTGTTAGTGCTATCAGACCTACCCAGAAATGTAGCAAATACAGAAACATATGTCTGATCCCTTTCTACATAACACTCCTATTTTTTGGAGCATGGTGTTTTTTTGTTTTTGTTTTTTTGTTGTTATTTCTTTTTTAATAAATTTAGCTAAAGAATTTGAAGGGAATGCTTGGAACTTACAGGTTTTGACCAACTTAAGTGCTGAGGTTTTGATTTTTAGGAAAGCATGCATATTATATGTGGGAATGTTGGGTTGTCCTCTGTTTAAGATATGCTACCTTGTCATTGGAGTGTTTTCCTTTCCTTTGTTCATTGAAAATACTAAAATGACACTTCTTAAGTTACATGATTGTTATTAGAGATGAGCAGCTGTTACTGTCCCAGATTGTCTTCACAGTGGGCTCATAATCTTAGACTTCATTAAAATACCAACAGAAACATCAGTGGTAAGTGATATATGGACTTAAGTTTTTTAATGTCACCCATATCTCTGTATTTGAATTGACAAGATTTATTTCCACTGAGACATTCTCTTTTTTTTTCCCCTTAAAAAACTGCTGTTTACCATGGCTTGTATTTTAAGAATGTGGTCTGTAGAGCCCATTTTTACTTGTTGCATGTGGTTGATGTCGTATCCTGAACTGAATAAAGGATTGGAGATGATCATCTGAAGGTTTCTGCAGTTAACTGCCACTGAAGACCTGGATTTTACTTTTTGCTTTAAAAGCAAGATATGTAACATTATTAACAGTAACTACTTGTAATCCGTGTATTTGAATGGTAAGGTTCCACATTGGACATCTATAAAATAAAGAATGCAAAGCTTTCACAGCTGCAACTGAAGCTGATAACAACTGTGAATTGTGCTTGTGATGTACTGCACAGTGACAAATACTCTGAAAAAAAATTAGTCTGGAAACATTCCAGATTAAGCAGACACAATTCATATGCTGTGTGCTGTAGGCCTTGAGTTGTAAAAATATAAATAGGATCTTTTGTGAAAATAATAAACTTAAGGTGGAGGAAAAAGGGGGAAAAAAGAGGGTTTTATCCTAGAATTTTAATCTCTGAGCACTCTATTATGGAAAGGGGAAAAAGAAATACCAGAGTGATTTCTCCTCCTTCACCCTGCTGTCAAGGCCTGTGCATTAGGTAAGGTGGGGTTCCTGTGTGAAAAAACAAACCAGCTAGGGAGCAACAGCCTTAAATCTGGTGCTTTACAATTTCTATTTCATTGTGCAGCTTCAGTATCCCAAATATTTTTTTGAGTGATACTGAATCCCCTGATCTCAGCTGTGAATGTAGCAAATTGTGCTTCTGCTGAGGATGACCCCTTGCTAAATGTGTTCTCCCTCCTGTAAATTCTGGTGTTGCTGTGTCTGACCAAAGTTTCGGCTGATACTAATCATTATGTTTTAGATTTCTGCAGAATCACTTCTTCTGTAGTCTGAGGCAATGATTTCCTGGCAGTCTCTTTTATTGTAGGCAAATGACAGATACCTGAGATCAATGCTGACTCCAAAGAGAGGTCAGGATTGAGTTCCTGAATATAGGATCAAGACTACCAGAAAAAAAATCTGTCAGTATTCCAAGTTATTTCTACAAAGTCATTTACAATCGCAAATGGTTCTTGCAGTTTGACTGAATTCTGCTTTATGCCTCTTACTCAAATATTGCTTTGGTCCAGAGCGAAACAGTTCCTTGTCTGCTTACGTATGCATGATTGAGCATGTGGTTATTGTTCCAAGAAGTAAGAGGAAAATAACCTTTTCTAATTTCTCAACTCACATTCTGAAGTCTTCCTCACAGTGACTTGTGAAAATTGTATTGGCCATCCAGGACCACCTCTTCCAGTTTCAGACTGCTACCTCTGCAGTCAAGGTGAAGGATGTTGATTGGGATGCCTTTCTCCCAAGGAATTAATACTGAACCTCTGTGCTTTGAATTTTACTGACTAATTGGTGATAGACAGCATTCCATCATCTTTATTGGCTTTCACAGTGAATTTCAGCTCCTAAAAGCATACTTGAAGTTACTTGATGTAAATGTACCTCAGTCTTTTATGGCATTTAGAATGAGACAAAGCTGACTTGATGTCAAAACTGGCAGACATCTTTGCAGTTGATAACTTGGAGAGATCTGTTTTAAATGAGGTGTGAAGCTTGGAGTTTTAGATTTATCATAGTTTTCCTTATTTGGTGATCAGTTAAATCTTTTTCAACTTTGATAGGGAAAAGTTTTACCATTTCAAAGCATATTTCTGTTATGTTGTCTGCATAATAGAAAGTGACTAAATTATGCTATCAAAATGTGCAACAGCTTTACAGAAACTGCAGTTTATAGATGTTATTTTATAGAGTATCTTGCAGCTGACTTGAGGTGGTTCTTAATGTATAGAAAAACCTACTTTGAGCTTAAAAGAGTCAGTTATGATATCTCTTAATATAGTTTCCCATTTATATGCTTGATATCTGTATCTGACAGTATGGAAACTACAGGTAGAAAGTTATAAAGAGAAATTATTTGACTAGATAAAGTGTTACGGGAGAGTTCATATTCATGTTGTATTAAACTGCAGCCAGACATTTTGAAATACTTTAAATCCCTAACGTTCCTGAACAACTGGAGGAGAATCCTTGTCTAATATTCCTTCTAAAAGGGATTATTATTTATTTTTGTTGTAGTTTGGTCTAAGAATTTCAGTGAAGTATCAGGAAATTATTACATTTTTCCTTACTGACTAATGCAGTCAAACCTGATTTGAAGCTCGGAATCTGTTACCAGTAAAAAGACTTATAAATATGCTGTTAGAGGTTTTAGATCACTTCCAATTTTTTATTTTTCATAATATACCTAAAATCTCATTTTTTGCTTGCTCTGTTCCCATCAATCTCTTTCTTCTTTGCTACAGGGTTAGTTATTAAAAATTGACATCCTGAGAAATGCTAATGACATAACTTCTCATTTTCTTTGTCTGTTATGTCCTTTTTCATACTGCAGATTACTGTAAGAATAATGACTTAATATAAATAAGTGTAAAGGAACTCGCAGTTGTTGCTCATGTCTTCTAGTCTGCCTAGGTATTTGGTCCTCTTACCAAAATGTGGAGGGAGGAAAGTTGGAAGATCAGTGAACTATTTTTTTTAAAGATATTTATGGTTCCTAAAGTAATTTGAACTATTTTGATAGGTCGTGCTGTGACACAGAGCTGCTGGTTTTTTCTCTCAGCCTTGAAATATTTCACAACAACATTATCAGCTTTGTTATTTGCTTCATGAAGCTTAAACTGTTTGAAATGAAACTGAGGACTGGTGAATTTTAAAATTAATTTATAGTCCCCTTATTTTACAACTAGCAGGGAGATATTTTCAGACAGAATTCAGTTTCCTGAAAGTTGGCATTAATTGTTCTGCTCTGAGTTAGGACCAGGACCAAAGCTGTCATGGTAGTGGCTAAAGAAGAAACCCCCTCATGTTGAATTTGGAGGGCTCTTTGCCTGGCTGCAGTTGGTCGTGCTTGAGCAGGACCAGAAGACGTCCAGAGGTGCCTTCCAACCTCAGCCATTCTGTGTGGGTCTGTTGTCTGTATTGTCTATATTGGTTTGAGATGATGACTCACGGATGATTATCTTTAAAGGAAAAAGATGTCTTATTAACTCCTGTAAAAATCTCACAGGAAATAACTACTTAGCTTTAAATAAACTGCAGAGTAAGGGGTGTTATTTGGGAAACAGATTTCCTTTCCACTTATAAGTCTTGGGAATTGTGTGGATTGAAAATGGAAGCTGTAGTTTTAGCTGCTGGTAAAGCAACTTAAATGTATGTTGTAACTAAGCCACCTTAGGAAAGTAATACTCTTTCCTAAGGGAGAAAACGACAGAAGCACTTTCTGTGTAGTCTTGCTATAGGCTATTTCTCCTCTTGTGTTAATGGTCTTGCCCTGTAAGAAAGGAAAGAAGCACTTTGAAATGCATGGGAAAATGTGGTTGTTGAGCCACAAAATATCAGTTTCAAGAGTGGTTTTGATATTATTCACAATCTCTCTCATTCTTGATTTTTGCTTTCTTTTTGATAGTGGCAGTTTAAAGAAAATTATTTGAAAACCTTCCTTAAGCTGATGGAAATCTGCTTGTCTTTTTTGTAATGCTTCCATTTTGAAAATGCTGGTTTATTTCCACCATTCTAAATTCAGTGACTTCAAAACGTGCCTGTACATTTTAATTGGCCTTCTTCACACATGCTTTGTTGTTAAATGAAACATTTTTATTGGCACAAAGATATTTGCCCCACCTATTTTCATTTGCTAGCGGTGAGAATGGTAACATTAAAGGCTGTTTAAAATATATGAAGGGAGTTCTGGGTCATTCCCCACCTGTTGTTTATTTTGGTTTATGCAAGAACAGTCAAAAGTAATCCTGTTGGTGAAGCTCTGTCATTTAAGTAGTGCTTTTGGAGACTCACAATTTACACATCAACAGGTTGGGCTTCTTCAAGCAAAACTTGTGACTTTTTTGTTAGTGAACAGTGTATGCTGGCAAGAAAGGTCACAGCTTTAAAGTAACCTGGAGTACATTGTACTATATTATGGAACAAAAGACAGTAAATACAGAAAATCTTTGATGAACTTCTCCTTTTCAAAGTGTCTTGACCTTTATTGAGTTCCCCTAGCTGACATTTTTAGAAGACTTCTAGTATTCCTTTCATTATAAAGGGTTTATTTGTGTATTTGCTCCCACATCTTTAGTTACAATGGCATCTACATTTCATATCAGCATGGTTTCTGTAGTAGTGGAATAATGTGGTCCTTTTTTGTACAAAATTCTAGAAATGCATTTCTGTGACTAGATGCTGTCTTGGTTCACAAAAGAAATATAAAGCAAAATTGAGTGAAAAACAAGAAAATTGCGGAAGTTGAAAGCACCTAGGAAAACATTTGAAAGACAGCATAATATGTTAGGAGTAAGTAACATAGGATTCACATCACATATCTTTCTATTTTTAGTTTTAAAATTATTAGTTGCCATTTCTATTTAAAGATAATGACATATTTAGTCAGACTTAATACAAGTGAATCATAGTATTGCATTATTATTGTATTAAACAGCGATTGTTGGTTGTGTTTCTTGTACTCCTTATATTTTGGAGGGCAAAAATAACTTCTCAGTGCTCTGGAAGTTGCTCAGACATTTCAGTCTGGTGTGGTGATGAATAAATTATACTCTAAATAAGGCAGGCAACAGGAATTCATCTTTTTGTTTTCTTAGACTAGCCTTCTCCAGCTGGCACCTTTCCTTCTCTTTACCCCCTGTAGTTTTAGGCACGTAGGCTGGGTAAGATTACAGATACTTGTTTTACAAGGAGTCACTGCAGACTTGGTCTTTTTGCATGACTATTAGTGCTGGTTCTGCTGTCCTAGCTGGTGGCTCCCAGCTGTTCTTTGAAGGTTGTGCCAGGGCTGCCTTTTAGTATGGTTGAATCCTTCCTTTGTCCAGTTCCCCTTCTGGAGTTGCTGCAGGAGAATGAGAATTCCCTCCAACAGTTAAAGGTTGATTAAATCTCAGTAGCTGGCACCTTGGGCAGCTGGCCAGCCCAACGAGACCTCCCTGGCTTGGAGAGGCAGCTTCTCAAGAGCATCCCTTGCTCTGTCATAACTGAACAAATCCCAGATGTAAGATTTAATCTTCTCCTTACTATTTTATTCCTTTGTAATACTGTGCTCCCTGAAGCTTTGAATCTGTTGATATACTCTGAGCCACCATTCACAACTAACAATCTCTGCTAGTAAGATATTCCATAAAATGGGAACTTTTCTTTAGAACAAGATACAGCATTTAGACTTTAAAATAAAGTCACAGGGTTTTAAGTGTGGGGCTTCTGACTGATTACCTGCTACTGGTTGCTGAGTGAACACGAGGGATGATTTGTACCATTGTTGCTTAAATGGGCAGGTTGTCTGGCTGCTGCCAGTCCTTTTCCTTCATGAATTTGGGTACTCAGCAAGAATGAAGAAGGTTTAAAGATTGCTTGCAGAACAAAAGGATTAGATATTTTTATATAGAAGACAAGATCAGTCTGCTAATGAATGAGTAATAGTGAGAAGAATGTAAGCTTGAGTATTTTATGCCATAAGATAAATGTTAACAGAGGCTAAACTCACCATCTCTGTCCCTTGCAGCTTTCTTCTGCACCTTCTTACCGAGGTGTCTGACAAGACCCTGTGAGACAGGACAACTGGCTGTGCTGCTGCTGATTGTGTGTCAGTGGTTTTTCCACTGGTCATTTCTTTGAACATCATACAAGATAAAGTTTCCCAGGTCAAGACACTGGAAATATTAATTCTCTAGAAATGTTCTGTTTAACACAAGTCAGATCTGAGTTTATAGAATACTTTCTTTCTTCAGCCTCGGCAATTTTCCAGTTTTCTGAGGGCAAGCAGCCCAGCAAACACTCCTTCAGACAATTCCTCATCTTTCTTCTTTTTCCAGAATGAAAATCCAAAAATATTGGCAATGGGCGCCAAAATAACAAAAGAAAAGTGGGTGTTGCAACTTCTTGCCAAATTTTTTGTAAATGTTTCTCTCCTTCCCTGTCCCAGCATAATAGCAAAACTTCCCAAAAAATCCACAAAATAAAACAAACTCTTTTTCAATTTCTACTCCAATTCAGAATAGATGCCATAAGGAAAATTGTAGAGAGCAAGTACTGTAAAGGGTATATGATTTATCTGATCGTTAAGGTTTTATTTCTCGTCAGTTAAGATTGCAGAAAACTCTAGGGCAACTGGTAGGTCCTTGGTGATGCTCAGGTGTTATTCTTGTTTCTAGGGTTTCAATTGGGTTTAGTGCCAGTTGCTTTTATTTTGTTGCAAGGAATCTTAACTGGGGCACGAGTGGGTAGACAGATCTGTAGTTTTAGAGCAGGCAGGAGCGAAATAGTGTTACACAGAAGCGGAAAATGAGGGGGTCCAAGCTCCAGAGAGTGATTCTGGGCTAGAAGTTCTCTTCTGCTTGCTTGTTCTTCCTTGAGTGTCAGTGAAGTGTTTAAAAATAGTAGGAAGGGGAGGGGGCATGGTAGGCAATGAGGTCCAGGAATTAGTGTTAAACAGACCAGAGGTGGGATTAGAAACCAAGGCTGTGCTGGCAGAATGAGTTAATACGACTGAGGGACCAAAGAGCACTGCTGCATCAGAACCTAAGACCAAAGGGCAGCAAGAGGGACAGGAAACAGGTTCTTAGAGCAATAATCAAGATGTTATCTGTAGGTACAGAATAAAGCCTGTTTGGGTTTCTTCTGTACCAGGAGTGTGTGGCAGCCTCCACTGGTGGAGTTCACAAGGTCATCTCTTTGGCTCGTGTTATGCTGGAGGCTTGGTGCAGCTTTTCTCTTGAGTCACACATGCTGCTTTTTCTACAGGTTGTTCTTACTTTAATTGAAATTCTAGCAGCTACAATGAATTCATTATTATGAGAGTTGTAAGAGATTTTTTTTTCCCCCCAGAGGTGTTTTTTATGAACAAACTGTTGAACTTAAACATGTTCATATGTGTGATAAGAAAAAATAATTTTTTCATCAATGGCTTTACTAGAAGAAATTCTGTTTGAATTTATCCATTCAAACTGTTGAGATTGCTGCCTTTTGATGTGTCAGATCTACACAATTGATCTGTATAATGAAATGGCTGTGTGTGAACTGGGCCATGGCATATTCAAACAGCTAATAATTGATTCCTTGAAACCATCTCTATGTGTGTGAGTCATGGTGGGACTTGTGACCTCCCTAAATTTTTTTTTTTTCAGGATCCTAATTGTGATCATTCTCTAAGGGTTAAGTATCTATAAAGTATTTCCCGGTCAATGACTGTCAGAGTAGAATTCCAAATCAAAGAGAACAGCCATCCAAATTGAGACATGGTCTGGAATCTGAGTACCATGTCTGTGTAGGAAAAGAGCTTCTCAATTCCTGTGCTTTTGCTTCTATTTTGATTGCTAATACAGTTTATTTTTTTGTTTGTTTTGGAAAGTGCTAAAGCTAGAAATTTTGATTCACTGACAGACAATGTCTCATTGGAAGACTCCTGGAAAACCACACTTGTTCAAGACAAACATTATGTCATTTCAGTAGCAGAATCCCTTTGTGAGCCTCCTGGAAACAAATGTTTTGCATGAGGACTCAATTTTTCTTGTTCTGAATAAATTCAAACAAATTGCCCTGCAGACTGTATTTGTGGTAAACTTTTTTTGAGAAAGCCTTTTCTTGGGCCATGTTCAGAGTCAAGACTGACTCTGAGTAATATTTAGAAGCTGCAAAGGTTGTAAGCTTGTGAACAGGTAAATGTGTCAAGCAGAGCAGTGTGCTTCAGTCTTCTGAGCAGCTGGGAAGATCAGTGTTCTTCAGAGCTTCCAGCAGGTGTTTCCATCTGCTCTCCAAACTATTGTGCTCTCCATAAGAAAAGTATGTTGGCCTGGAACAGCAAAGCAGCTTGTTTTTCTTTCTTTAATTAGGTGATGACTTAAGATATTTACAGAAGAAAGAAGATAATTTGCTTAAGTAAAGCCAATTTGTAGTAAGGATGTTGAGGAGCCATCTTTATGTCTTGGAATCTTTTTTCCCCTTCTGCATGTGAACATTCCCAAGTTTCTGGTTTCTCTAGTGCAGGAGCAAAGATGCAAGACTGCCTCTGAGTGTCAGGGAGGGACTTAAGATATAAATCTAATGGCCTTACTGGGTCTGTGATACATTTGCTTTCCAGCTGATTGAGAACATAGCCATGAGAAGAACGTGCTTGGGAATTTTCCACCTGCCCATTTGACGTAGGAGAAGAAAGAAACCATTCATTTCCTGACAGCATGTCTGAAAACTGGAGATGGAATGGTTATTTAATGTGTTTGGGTTTTGGCAATCTGATTCATAGTTTTTGAATGGTTGTAGTTGCCAGTTCTTGATGCAATGCATTTTTTTATTCCATGAATAAAAAGATGCAACAGACAAATCTTCAGAATGTCAGAACACAGTGTGGCCTATTCTCTGTTTTGTTCTCCTTCTAATAGCAGGATTAATAAAAGTATTTTGAGGTCTGTCCACTTCCATCAAGCTTCTGGGAAAGAAAAAAGAAAGGGCAGGGGGAAGAGGGGGGAGGACAACAGGATGGAAAACTTTATAAATTGCTTATGGGTTTCCTTTTCATGTGAAACTTCCCTGAAATTTTCCCCATGACTCATTTCCCTTTTATTCCTTTTTAGGTCTGTAGTTTGGGCTTTTTAATTTTTTTTTTTCCTTTTCAAAGACAGGTTAGTAGCTTTTTCTGGCCCAATGTGATGTTAATTTTGCAATGGTATATATTTTGCATGTGGACATTGCAGTCTCTTCTCCATATGGGCAGTTGTCCTCTTGTCTCCAATTTCTCTGCACAGACGAAAGACAGGAAGCAAGGAATACACAGGAAGCAAGGAATATACTTCCACAGAAAATGGATACACGTGTATTGTGTGAGAGAAGAGGTGGTGGGAAGCAGGTTTTATTTTAGCAGATGTGGATTGATGCTTGCAAAGGTCCTGTGCTGAAATAAGGTCACTGAGGGAGTTTGTAATGGTTTCATAGCTTCTGGCTTGCAGTTTTTCATTCATGCTGATCTACACTCCCTGCTGGATATAGAATTTTCTAGAACTCATTTCCTGAAATGTAATAAAGGCAGCTCTTTTCTGGATTGAAAATTAGTATAATTATAAAACTTGTATAATTAACTCCTTTTCCTTGTCCAGTGTGGGAGATGCAAAAGCGACAGAATGATAGTCTTTCACCAAGATGTAGTCATTGCTACTCAAAATTTGAACCCAAAAATGCTTGTATTTACTGTGAATCCATCTAGTCTGACCCAGCTCTTGCATATGCTTAAAGCTCTACACTCTGACTTCTCTTGCAAGGGAAAAAACCCCAATACTCTCAGGGTTCTTGTTGTACTGCTAAGACTTCTTTTGTGGATATATACACAAAATTGTGTTCCTCTCGTGCAGTTAGTGTTTAGTAAAGCAATTCAGTGCATCTGAAGAATTGTAAACTCTTGAGGACCTTGGCACTGTTTCTTGGAATATCTGATTCCATAGCAGTTTGTGTGATCAGCTCACCAAACTGAGTGCTCCTCACAGTGAATTAAGGCTACTCCTCTCCCTACCCTCATCCAGGCCTCAGATAGATCAGTGTGAGTATTTAAAAAAATCATATGATCTGTCCAGTGAAGCAAAATTATTTAAATTCCCAGTCATTAATTTACTGGAAAGTAAAGCATAAATACTATAAGTAAAACTGACTTCAGGTTAATTAGATTTTCATCTCTATTGGTAGAGATACCTTTGATTTACATAAACACATACCACTTCTATAACTAAGTGTTCCCTTTTTTAAAACATTAGCAACCAAATGGAGAACCTTGGAAGAAGAACGTCACTTACTCTTCAATTATAAATACCTGCTCTGCTCTTAAGCAGTACACTCCTCCTAAATGTTGAAAATTTCAGGTTTAGCATCCTCATCCTTTATGAAAAAAGAGTTTATTTTGTAGAGAAATTAAGTGACTTCTTATCTATGCCCTTTCTATGTTATTAATAGCATAATTTCTTCTAGTTGGACAAATTGCTACATCTGAAACTATTTCAGGATACTCAAAAAGAAGTCTCAAGAACAAACTGGAAACTGAAATCCAAAATAAGATTTAAGTAACTTAATAAAAATGTAAAACTACCCACACACACCTTCCTGTCCCAGTATAACTAGAAAAATGTCCCCTGCATTAACTTAGAGCTGTTACCTGGTAGCATATTGCAATATATGGCATTTTCCTCAGCTGTGGCAATGATGTCTTAGTTCCTCTTTCTAAAATGAAGTGAGTTTTCCATCTAGGAATAAGTAGCTGTTTTGCAGCTCACTTTCTGTTCTGCATTTCCATGTGTAAAGTGTGAATTCTTAGCTTGTTTTGGGGTATGAAGGCATCTAAATATTGATAGATGTTCTCTCACTGTTTGTTCAACCAGATAGGAACCCTGAGCAAAAGCTTTGCAATCTCATTTTTATGTTCATGTCTCTGAACATACAAATAAATTTAAGGAGTAGTTGTTGAAAGGCCAAGTTCTTCAAAGTTTTATACATGCTCAGAAAGTCCCTTGTTAAACTAGAAAAATTAAATTTCTGAGCCTGGTCACTGTTTATTCTTTTAGATTATGAATTATTAGACTGGCTATTCATGGTATATTATCCAGTTTATCTAAATGAAGACTGGAGTTTTGAGTTAGCTTGCAATTCTCTTTATAGATCAAAATTACCATATCAAACTACGGGGAAAGAAAACCTTTTTGCAGAACAACTGTTGTTGAATATTGTGGAATAGCATTCCATAAATATTTGATTAAATTATCTAATGGTATCTTCTGGCTTTTTAACTTTGAGGAGGACTAGTCCTCCTCATGGTAATTAAAATACCCCCTCAATCTAACACAGTTTTTCCAACTGGTGGTATTGATTGAAGGATCTTTTGTATGTTCTAATCAGCAAAATCAAACTGAAATAGCTCCCAACTGAAGAGGGAGCTGTTTTGCAGAAGCAATTAATTTTGCAAACAGGTTTTTTTTCATTACTGCAGTTTGTTATGATTCTGCTCATTTAGTATTTTTTAATATGTAAAGAGAAAAATGGGAATTTTATTGCCACTTTTTATCCTTTACATCTCTCGGTGAGTCTGATGTCCTTCACTTGAACTGATCTCCAAATCAGCTTGAAAGGGCTAAATTTTATTGCATTCTGAAATTCAGTTCAGAAATCCAAGCTGTGTGTGTCTACAGAGATAAGCATGTTCTTGTAAAAAACCCCTTTTATTCCTAACAGAAAGCTCTTCCAGGGCATCTTGTACCTTTTTCCTTCACCCCCTTTTCTCAGAGGAAAAACTTGGAAAAACATTGCCTGCGTAGTAGTTTGCATTTGGAGGGTCCTAATGTCACAAAGATGTGAGGCATTCCTGGAGTTAAGTGTCTCTTTAGCTTTTCCTACTGTGATTGCAAATTTTACCTAGGAATTCTAAAATATTAACCCCCTGTAGATCAAGCCTCCATGAAAATAAGCTCTATGCATATTTGCGGCTTCACAGGGAGAGAAAGTGCAGTTTTATGAATTTAGATTATAAGGTGAGCTTTCTGAATGGAGTGGGGTGGAATGGGGAATGAGGGAGAATAATTCTGGTGACACAACTTAAGTTACTTATGTAAATGCCCAAAATGAGATGAAGGAAATCCTTCTTTGATGGATTGGTACTAGGCTTGGCAAATGCAAAATTGCATAAGGTAGTTTTGATCCAGGATTTTAAAAAGTCTGTACTACTTTACTGGTAGGAAGCAGAAGGCAGCTAATTTCTTTTCAATTTAATCTTTTCTCAAAGATCTTTAAAAAATAAAAGCAACCAAACCCTTACTCCAAAAACACAGTAATGATTATATGTGCAAAAGAGATGAAAGCCAGGTTAGAAGGTAATTCTTAACACTTTAATACTGAAGTACTAAAGTACTTTAGTACTAGTAGTTAGGTACTTTAATTTCTGTTTAAACTAAAACACTTGAAGAAATGTGCTCTTTTACATAAGCAGGTCTGGCTGTGGAAGCTGCTTGTGGTTTAATGTTTCATCACAATAATGGCAGCTTATATGTGCTTGCCAAGAGACCATTACTGTTTCTTCTGCTGCTCAGGCTCTTCCAGTGAAATATCTTTAAGGTGAGAAAATGCATATTTAACAGAACCTGTCATCACTGCCTGTGCAGTGAGAGCTTTGTGTGAACTTCTTACCCCATTATACTAAGCATAATTGCTGATGTTTTGTAGAGCAAAATTTAATTTAAAAAAAAAGAAGAGAGAAAAGGATAGAATAAAACCAAATAATAGAATTAGATGTGATTTACAATGAGAGGTTTTAAAAGCGACTTATGTAAATAATAAAGATTATTTGATTGTAAATACTTACTATTCTGCAAAAAGTGTTTTCTTGCTGTAAGGAAAAGTAGAGAATGTTCATCTGATGTTAGAAAATGGGTTGTTCTATAATAAGACCTTGATACTTAGAGTTTTTTATTTTTATCCCTTAATGATATTCCTTTCAAAGAACTAGCTGTACCTTTACATCGATGTCCTTTGCCTGATGGAAACAAATCAAAGAGCAGCACACACTGGGACTAATGAGGGCTACCCATGTGCTGTTTGACCAGTCAGCTGCTTCCAAACAGAGTTCATATGGCTGTGTTATTTCACTGGGTTTGCATTACATTGGTTATGTGTTTCTCTTTGAAAAAGGTGTTAAATTGTCATATCATTAAACTAGTGAAGGTGAGGGAATGATCTAAAAATGCTGAATTGGATGACTACTGCTAGCTTACCTTCTGTACCAGAAATTCTCAAAGGGGTCACTTTCTTTGTCTGTTCCCATTTCTCTATAGTAAACCCCCCCCCCCCCAAAAAAAATAAAACGTTGATTGCTTAGTAAATATGCTTATAATATCTTATTTGAAAGTGAATTTACTGTATACATTGCCCATAAAACTTCTTAAAATATTGATGAAGAGGTTTGTTTGCAATTCTTATTATTCAGATCTGGGGCAGAGGGAAAGTAAAGACTCAAAAGAATAGTTTCATGAGTATTTGTCTTCAATTTATTTTCCTCAATACTTTGTTCTGAAGTTCTCATCAATATGTCAAAGTTAATAATCAGATTTAATTGCCCAGTAATCCTTGACATCACGTAGTCCAGTGATTGATTCCTCTTACGGGCATTGCTTTAATAATATATCTTTTGGTCCCAAAAGAAGGGAGCTTCCTAAAGTTGTTGTGAAAGCTTCTTTTCTTACTGTAATGGTTCAATGAAATGTTCTACTGTGGCTGAATTGGAAAGGAAGCACACGCTGTTGTAGCTTGTATCTGTGCTGGAAAAAAAATTTCAGTTTAATAAATCTTGGCTGTTGTTGAAAATTCTGTGCTCAGCAGGAATCCATGTTTCCTCAAGTTGTTTTCAAATTTTCTCCTAACTGCATTTTGAAAATTCTAAGCAGCTCTCCCCCTCCTTCCACGACTTAGACAAGGATTGTTGGGAAATATGGGCGGTGGAAAACTCAGGCTCATCCACACCCGAGTCAGTGCATTAATCTTCTGGGTAGTAATTGGTTTCAAATTGTCTTTGTTAGAAGGCATGTTGTACTGCCTTGCTTAACTGGAGCACAGGGCTTTCCAATAGCTCTAGGCTTCCCCTTTGACACAGTGTGTTCCTTCATTCCCAACACTGCGTTGTTTGGGTTTTTTCTGTCCTCTCTCTCCAGCTCTTCATCTGCAACAAAAGCAGGAGCAGGTGAAAATTATTTGTGTGAGAAGAAAGTATTGAATGTTAAACAGCTTCACATAAAATTAATATTTATATGTTTTAGCCTTG
Source organism: Catharus ustulatus (assembly GCF_009819885.2). Classification (NCBI taxonomy): domain Eukaryota; kingdom Metazoa; phylum Chordata; class Aves; order Passeriformes; family Turdidae; genus Catharus; species Catharus ustulatus. Next base: position 17,647,342 of record NC_046223.1, read on the forward strand.
AGAAATTACGGCCTTCTTTCTTCTAAGTTGTTTATGTTAGTCCAGGTATATAACTGATACTGCAACTGCCAGGGATTTTTCTCACAGCATATTTGTAGATACAAGTAGAAGTTGCAAACTTTATCTTTTACTTAAACTATGAAAAATGCATTATTTATCTTTAGACAAAACAATACAATGCTTTGTGCATTTCTAAGGAGAGCTTTTAAAGCCATGTATAAATTCAGATCAAAGTATATAAAAGAACTCATATTTAGTGTTAGGAGTGGAAGTACTCAGAAGTGTCCACATATGTTCTCCTATGGAAGTTGGATTTTTTTAGCTTAACAATCACAGTTAATCTTTTCAGGGATGCCACTGCCTCAGCCACTATTCAAGGTGGGCCTGCTGAGGGAAGAAGTCAGAACCTATGAAGAGCAAGACCTTGCTTGTCCCTGGAGCTCTTATTTCAGTGCCATTATGGAGAATTAGATGTAAAACCCTGCTCAGTAGGAGTTAAGACATAGGAATAAGTTAGCTTCATTCAGTGCCTCCACTAGAACAGAAATTCCTGTACTGTTCATTCTGCCCATGAGCTTGGAAAGTGGCATCCCTGTTTGTTGTCTTGGGTTTGTGCCTCTGGGAAAGACAGCAGGTCGACCCAGCTGCCAGTTAATTAATTCATAATATTTTAGTAAAGAGTTGGAACAATTTCCCTGTCCCTTGTTTGATGTAGATTATGTAACTACAGTTTCTCTAAATAGTTTCCATGTATTTACTTATGTTAGCATAAATGAATGGCTTTAATAGGCTCCAAGTGACACTGTGTAATTTCAGGTCTTTGATCTGTGTTGCATCATTTGCTATCACTGTTCTTGCTCTTGTTTATCAAGCTGTTTTTGATGGCCTTGCTGGCAACAAAAATATTTCAGAGCTGAACATCTCAGTGTAGGCGAATATAGTTGTCTCTTCCCTGCCCAGATGAAAAATGTTACTTAACTCTGGAACATAAGAATATTCAATAGTCAATGCTCTTATTTTTAATGTTGGCATTTCTTTGTTTGACTTTGTACCTGTGTTTGTGATGTTTTTTCTTAACTTGAGCATGCCTTGCAGTCACACCTCAGGTGGAGTATTTTTCTTGAGACTGTTGTGTTTGAATGCAAAGTGTCTCAGTAAATAAAAGCATACTGTCCTTTGATTGTTAGAAAGTACTCTGAGAGTTTCAGCATCATGTTTACTTTCAGACAACATGGGAGAGAAACCTCAACCTGATGAGGAAGAGAGGGAAGTGGAATGTTGTAAGTAACTATTTTTGACAAGTCCGTAATTTATAATTTCCCCAGTAAAAATATCACTTCATCAATATGCATTGCAATGAACTTATTAAAAGCATTTGAAGAGCTGTGGTTGCATTTGAGAATCCTTCTACAAATGCAACTAGAAAGATGTGCTTGCTTCCTCACATACATCCTTAGTTAGTTACCCAGTTAGTTACTAATGAGCATGTTTTATACCTTGAAGTTAAGTTCTTGCTTGTTTCTGTGATAATACTGTGCTAATCAGAAAGAGCAAATTCTTTCCAGGAATTCTGTGTTTTTGTATAATCTTTTCCTGAAAGGTCAGGGCCCTTGGTAAAAGGGGAAGCACACACCAGGGTGTGTTCCTACTTGGAAATAACAGAAAATACTAGGTCTTCTAGATTCTGGTAGCAAAAGAGAAAAGGGAGAGAAAAATGAAGAAAAATCCTTAAAATGGATTGGTAGCTCATTAAATCTTTCTGGCCCTAAAGAAAAGCCTAGGTATGGCTGATGTTAAACATGTGTCATACTATAGGAGCTGCTGTGAGAAGATTCTTGATTTAGGTGTTTCTGGTAGCATGACCTACACAGCCAGATTTGGACAGATTTCCTTTTTTGGCTAAGATTTTATTTAGTGTAAAGATTGACTCCTTGCATTTCCTCTTTGATTCCTTTTTTATTGTTATTTATTTTAAGGGGGAGAGGGGATACCAAGAAATAGCCTTCTCTAGACTGTTACTATTTCTGCCTCGTCACCTGGTTCCTTTATCTTCCACATGATAGCTTTGGTGTAGGTCAGGGTATTTATCTTTTGGCCTCTCATTCTCTAGGTATGAGCAGTGTTGTTTTCTGAATGATCCAATTTTTTTTTCTATTGCTTCAGTGGCCTTTTAAAAGTCATTCTTTTCATTTCTTTCCCCAGTCACTTTTTCTAAGGCACTTTTGTACCAACATCAGTAATACCGAGTCAGAGCTTGGAAAGGGGATCACCTGGTCTGTAGTGATGCCTCAGATGTTGTTGAGAGGCTCTTTATCTGTAGCTCCTGCAGGCTTTCCTTCTTCCCCCCCTTTTTTCCTGATAGCTGTTGTTAAGCCAGAGCATTGCTCACATGTGTAAAATCTCTTAGTCCCTGAGTAGCTGTAATATGCTATTTCCCTGACTAGGTCACTTGCTGTTCTGTAATTATTTAATGGATACTTTGTTTTGGATTGACTAGGATCTATGTGTCTACCAAAAGCATCTGCAACTGCCAAATGTGTTTGCAGCTGACTTGAAGCTCATTCTTACTGTACATTGACTTGGTCTTTGTGATGGGAAATGCAGCACCTATAAAACCACTTCTAATTATTTTTATGAACTCCTTTCAGTTCTGGCAAACTTCATTAGAAACCAAGTTTCTGTTTCAAATGAGCTACTATTTTACATAATAAAAAGCTAAAAATCATGATCTTAGATATTGCTTTTTTTTTCTGCTTGTCTTCTGGCAGCTTAGTAAAGTATTGCATAAGTGCTGGCAGATAAACTTCCTTGGTTGTCTCACCACTGAATTACTTTATTTAGCTTCTTATGCTGGTAATTTGTTTTAGGCTAAAATGACCTTGATAAATGTTCATGCAAAACATTTTGTTACTCATTTGTCAATAGCCTTATTTCCTTTGCATCTAAATGCCAAAAAATTTACAAGTAAGAATCAAATTATTGCTTGTATCTTTGTAGGTGTTTGAGGGACCAAAGCCATTCAGCTTTAACAAGAAACATGAGTTGCTTTATTGTACTGTACTGATGAGACATTTTCTGGCTTTGAGAGCATTTAACTCTGAAGAAAAATGGTTTGCAGAATCAGATTCAGTAGTCCTGGAAGCAGAGGCAACATGTCTGCATGAGGCTGCTGATGTGAGAATCCCTGCTGAGCCACAGAGCTTCATTAGCACAGGTACAGATGGATGAACTCAGTTGTGCATCTTCCCGGGCACAGCCTGCATCCATGCACAGCACAGTACTGATGGTTTACACCCTGAAATGCTGTGCTAGAAATGGCTTTGAAGACCTCAGTCCGCCTGTGGGGACATCCCTTTGGAGTCCTGTCAGAAGAGAAAAGGTTCCCATTGTAGCTAATGGAAAGAGGAAATTACAGAGCTGAAGATGGTGTTAAAGCTACTCTTCTTAGCAGAGGTTTGTAATGCAATCCTAGAAATAGCCAGATATGTTGTTGACTGATCCTACTGGTGGGCTTTACAAACGAGATGTGAAAACTGCTGTCTGTAAGACTGAAAAACACAGCAAATCTTCATCTCTGACAGTAAGGTCCTGAAGCAGAAATACTGTTAGTTAATAGTGGGACAGTAGTTTGGCAGCTCATGGGTTTTGACTATGCTTTGGATATTGAACTACAGCAAAACATGAAATCCTGTTTTCAATATTATTATGTCCAGAAATGGAGCAAATGCAAATAAACTGTTTTCTGCTGCTTTCAGTGGGAATGAAACGTTTATAAATTTTCTGCAGAACTGCTGCATTTTTCTTCTTTTGCTTTGGAACCTGCCAGGTAACCCATCTATTGTTTGTTCTATGCTTACCTTGGAAAGCAGCCAGCCTGTAAGCACAGCTCACTTTTAAAGTTGTTATAACCCTCTGATACTTGCTGATGTGTAAGTACGCTTCAGAGTACTGTGTACTCCTGACACAAAGGCAGCTCTGCAAAATTTCAAGTTCTCAAATGGAATTTTCCAATTAAACGGCTAGAACATTTTTAGTGTTATTTGCAAATGTTTTTTTTCTTTGATATTTGTCTTGGAAGTAGATTTTTGAAAGCCTGAGGCGGTTGCAGAGACTCAGAGGCTTGGCAGAGTTGTATTCCATTGATAATAGTAATTTATCTTTATTATTATTTTTAAAAAAGTGACATAAATTTGTCTGTAGGTGCTCTTCTCCATCTCTCATCTAAATACTGTTGAGCCAGAAACTCTTCCATGATGGACAAATGAAGATAAGCGTCTAGTCTTTCTCTTCAGTCATTTAGTAATTCTGAGGGTAGATAAAATCCATAATCTGGTCTTGCAGCTGATTTTAGATGGAAACTCACTGACTTCAGTAAGTATGCTCTTGGGATTTTTAGCATGGGGCCTGCTGAGCTTCTACAGCATATAATGGGCTACTGAGAAAAGGAAAAAAGTAGTTTAACAATTGTTGTTGCTCTGTAGGTGATGACTGTCACAGTATAAAAGATGCTAAAAAAGAACAAAGCTGCATTGGGAAAGAAAAACAAATCACAATCAAATCCATTTGCAGCATACATTATAACTGGAAAAGAAGGAATTATTTGGTTTAATATATTCTGATTTTAAACTGAGAGAGGTTTTTGTAGGGGATGGTCACAAATACAGAACTCTCAATGGAACTTTTTCCAAGTTAGATACTTTGCTTAAGGCCTCTGAAAGTCTGCTTTTACATCCCCTCTCTTTATTTTCATAATTGCACTCTCTGAATAATATGATTTAACATAAGCTGTGATGCTCTTACTGTCCTGGTGGTAGTCACTGGGTTTCCTAGGCTGCATGAGTTTTGTTCATATGCCTTTCCTGTATTTCTTTTGAGTTATTAACCTGATGAGAAAATTCTGTCTTGATGAGGGCAAAAAACACCATTAGAAGTTTCATGGATATCTCCTTCTCTGAGAATGATTTTTAGTGCAGTGCCAGTGGTAGAGATTTAAAGATACTCCACTGAAATTACTAGTTTTCTGTTTGAGTAGCTGTTCTTCAGCATGAGGTCCTTTATTTCTGTTTCCCCACTGAGGATTTTATTGTGAAATAGATACTTCTGAAATTTTAAATGTCACCCTTTCCTACCAAAAATAGCTCTGAACTAAAGTGTTGGGGTGCTCTTATGCAGGGGGAAAGAAATTGATTTATTGTTTTGTTTGTAACATCTCCAATTACAAAGTGGGATATTTTATCTGTTTTTCATAATTTTCATTTGGATTTGTTATCCATCAGTGCTGGTCAGCTTTTTGGTCTGCTGTGGACTTTGAAAACCAAAAGAATCAGATTTGCCAGCTGTTGACCACAAGTAACTTTTTTGAAAAATAGACTGGGCCTCAAGCTGACTTGCAAGTTTTTTATAAAATCCTTATTAAACTCCTAAAACTGACACTGCTCCATGTTTATTGCAAGGTTATGTTGGTTTTTTGTTTGTTTGTTTCATATAAAGGCATGACGAGAGGAATACAGCAACTGTTTTTCATCTGCCAAACCTTTTCTTGATGACTTGTCAGCCAGGGCACTGTATTTATATTGGTTGTTGTTTAATACAAGTTTGTGGGGTCCCAGCAGCTTGATGGATAGTGCAGAGCACAACCCTATGCATGGAAAGCCATGAAGAAGTAATTCAGAATTATTTGTGTCTGTGCAATATGCATACCAAAAAAAAAAAAGAGGTAGCTTTTGGGAGTAAAAGCTCTTGTGCAGCTCCTCCTACAGCAAATTTGTCAATTCATCTAGATTTTCTGATTATAGTAAGGAATAAAAGCAAGCTAATTTTCCATAAATCATTGTTTGTTTGTTTTTTTTCAGGAAGCAGCTGTAGCTATTGCATGATACCCTCTTACAAATGGTTTCAAATACCTTAGCTCAGGCTTTCATTCAAGCTTTATTGGTCTAATGGTTGTCTGGAGCAACAGTGGAAATAGAACAGGTAAACAAGGGTGAAAAAGCATCAGACTGATTTGATGTCTATACCCTGACTGAATTACCTGCTTACAGCATCCAAAGGCTGTACTGCTAAGAATCTCAGCTAGCATTTTTGCGTTTGGGAAGACACAATTACTTGGAAGGGCAAATTTGATATTCTATTAATTTTTTATTGAATTATAATAGATTAAGTCTTGGCAAATAAAAAAAATAATAAATTGTAAGATGCAGTAATAATAATATTTTATTTGTAGTATTTACTGAAATTGCTCATTAAGTTTTGTACTTTTTATTTTGTGCATGTGTAAGCTAATATCTGCTATACTGTCCGGGGTGTGGCTTGTGATGATATTTAACTTTTATTGTCCTATATTGTTTTACTGTGCATTTCTCTTAAGTTTTTTGAATGCAAGAATTGTAGAAAAAGGAAGTAGTCTTAGTGGTCAAGTGCCCATTTCTTCACATATTTTTTCAGTGATAGTGGTCTGTGTCATATTTGAATGTTCCTTAAAATACTGAGAAGATCAGAAATAAAATGTATTTCGTAAAGAGTTCTGTGGAGACTGATGGAGCTTCCTGCCTGTGTTGCATGGATTTCTGATTAGAGTGACTATCTCTGCAATTAATAATTCAGCTTCCTCCTGCCATTCCTTGCCCTAGAACCTCTTCTATTTCTGCAGTTCTTTTAACTGAGGCACAAGTGAGAAGTTACATGATCAAAAAGATGGGATGAGTTGTAGATCTGGAAATACAACTGAGTAAGTCTACACTAACGTGCTGCGAGCAAGTTTCTTTTTAAATATGGTGCTATGTAAAAACTAGTTTCTTGCTCTGGGTGCAAGAATTCATAAAAATTTCCTTTGAAGTGCTGTTATAGAGGGTAGCTAGAAAATGTTCAAATAGAAAAGCCTGGTGATTTTGTTGGACTTGAAACATTCTGCTAGAATGTGTTATTTGCACTGCATCTTTGCTGGGCTGATGTTTTGTTGCTTGGGCACCTGCTCAGACCTCTATTTGCATCACTAAAGCTGAGAAGGGCTGTCAGTCTGCCTGCTCTCTGGTCTAGATGATTTTGTTTAGTAACCTAAAACAATAAACAAGTGAAAGTTTTGGTCGTTCGAGTAGTTGGCAAACTTAGTTGCCCTCTTGCTCATCTCCTGGAACTTCAATTCACGGCACCCAGATCAAAGGTTTTAAAAATTGTTGTAAAAATGGTATCTTCTAATTTGGAAATTATGTTTCTGAATGCAGAATTGAACATGACAGCTGGAATATCCAGCTCACCTGTTTCACTTGCCCTGCTTGGAGGAAATGCAAAAGTTAAGTCAGTTTGTAGTTAGACTTTCTTTGCAGTACTGTTAGTGAAGAGGCATCACTGGGTGCCTGAGTTTCTGCTTGATTTTAATTGAAGATGTTTACCTTTTCTACTGGTAATTGACTGGAAGAAGCATTAAATCCAGTGCCTAGTATTTCCCATTCAGGTTTGAAGACTAATGAACAGTTTTATTGCCCATGCTGATGGAATGGAAATGTGCTGACCAGTAATCAATCATACACTGTTGTTTTACTGGCACTGAAGAGCATTTCTTGTTTTTTTTTCAATGGTGTAATAAAACCTGATTTGCTCACTTTATAGTACTAAGTTCTTGAAAATTTCTCTTGTTATCAGGCAGCTGGCTCTGTTTGTCAGGTAGTGTTGCTCAATGCTATGCTGAGGTTACAATCTTGTTTTACATTGAGCCTGGAAGATGAATTGACCTGTTTGTACAAGCACTTTGAATTAGCTGGGAGCCGTTAAGGAAATGTGAATCAGGTGGTTGAGTCTTGACTGTGCTGAGACTTCTAGACCTTAAAGTTCAGAACTTTTTTGTTTTTTATCAGATAAACTTATTTTACATCCTTTGCCCATTTACAAGCCACAGAAGCAGTTGTGAAGAAAAGTTTTGTTGTATAGAACAGTCTGTTTAAAACCTTTTGAAATCATCATCACAACAAGCTGTGGTTTGTCTGTCATTTCAATTTCACCTTCAATAAAAGCATTTAGATGTTAAAACAAGGCAAAATCCAATCATGGGAGGGTACCTGTGCTTTATGTTACTATGTAAATGTTTTGTTTGTGTAGAATATCAAAATAATTTCAAGTAAATATTCTAATAAGAATTAAGTTTAAAAATATTTTGGGGAAGCTATTTTCTCCCCTTGTAGTCAAGAATTTTTCAAATTAACTGAAATAGAAAGCAAAATTGTATTTAAAGAATTATTGCTTCCAGTAACCTGGAGACAGAGCATGTTTTCCTTCTGCTATGGCAACAAGAACATGTGAAGTACAGTACCCCAATAACTTGGAGTTCTGCCACAAAATAAATGAAGAATTACAAGCCCAGTATGAGGGTGCTGTCTGTATCACTGTTTGCAGCTTTCAGTTTGAATTGTAAAATAATTTTGACTGTCTTCCCCCAGCTGTGACCCACATAACTAACGGAAAGTGGCTTTAAGATATGTAAAGGCCATCCTACATGCTAAGGGAGATGGTTGCCTTAGAAAGAAAGCTGTCAGCAGCAGTAAGAGAATACTTCTGTGCTTTGGAAATGCTTGCATCCTATTCCTGTTGAATCCTGTAGTTAGTTTTTTGGGTGCCTTATCTCTGACATGAGTCCGAACCCAAAGCGCGGCTTATAATCAGGTGGGGCTTATATATGGACAAAGAACGAAAAGTTGCTGTTTTAGTTTGGAGGACAGATGTCTGCTGAGAAAGGCAGGAACTTCTCTTTGAAATGGAGAATGTAAACCCCCTCTCTCCAAATTACTATAATTTTGAAATCAAGGGGCTTTCAGGCAAAGATATGGGAATTAGGAATAACAGTTCTTTTCTAGGGAAATTAAAATAGAAATACAGTACTACAAAGAAACAAACTCCAAACCCTGACAAAGTCAGAGTACAACCTGTCACCCCGTCAGACAGGGTGTTGGTAGCAGTCCCATTCCATGGTGGCTGCATCCTCCTGGAGTGACAGATGTGATTCAGTTGGAGCAGTGCTCCTGCAGAAGGTGCAGTTTCCCTCCGGAGGTCCAGTGGTGATGTGAAGAAATCCGGTTTTCCTCTGGAGTCCAGTGGAGAAAGGGGCTCCCTTAGTGTCCCAAAACCTCTGTTTTTATCTTGGTAAGAAATGTTGGGCTCTTCCCCCTGGCTGGAGCAACTTCCAATGGGATGCAGTAATTTTATCAGTCCCACAGTGGGACTCAATGGGCCATTAGCAGAAAATGACTCGCTGGAGGAAGGATGGGGTGTGAAATGATAAAGAACAGTGCCCTGCCTGGTTTCAATGGATGGCCCATTAGCCAAATATCTCCCACAGAGATAAGGATCACTGACCCCACCCTCAATAGATGGGGATAGAATAGATACCTTTTATCACACTCTGTATTGGAACCCAAGACAGTTGCTGACACCCAGACATGCGGCTTATAATCAGGTGCGGCTTATATTAATGAAATTACTGTACTCGTTCTTTGGCTGGTTTTTAATCTTGTTTTGAGGTTGCAGGCATGTATTTTGCATTGATTTTAGCTGTTACTTGTTGAATGCATGTGTTAGCTTTGGAATTGCTGACATATCTTAGAGACAGTTTGTTTCTGAGGTCGGTATTTAAGGGCTGAGGAGTGCAAAAGGATGAAAATAGTCAGTTCCTGCCTGTCTTTGGTGGTAGGTGTTTGGAATGGTGAATGGGTAGAACAGCCCAGGTGTGCAGAGCCTGGCCTGGCCCAGCTGTGTGCCAGCCCTACAAACTGTGTCCTCAACCCTTACAAACTTGTGCACTGCACTCCCAGTTGGATCTGCTGAAACTTTCTCCCTTTCTCTCCTTTGTTGTGGTGGAGGAAATTCAGAGACCAAGTCTGTCTGTTACTCTAGATAAATGTATGTGTAAAGATACATAATGTGTTATATAGAAGCACTAAGCAAAATGCAGTATTTATCACACTAAAAAATGTGGCTTTAAGAGTGATAAATAGCATCGATTGAAAACACACACGGTATCTTTTGTGTCTAGAAATAAACACCATGATGTTTAACTCAGTGGAATGCACTATAACTTATAATGTATACACTGGAATGTAAAAGAAAGTACTGCTTGGTGCTGGTTGAAGAAAAGGAAACTCAGAACTTCCTCAGGTCTTTTGCATAGCTCAGATACTTTCATCTGAAACAAACAAAATACAGCAAGATTTTTTTTTTTCCCATAAATCTTTAGTTGTATGTAACAATCTGAGGGAAGGACCAGTGTAAACTGTGAAAAGGACAGCCTCAAAATAAGTGACCCATATTGCTTTTCTAGGAGTCTAGAAGGATGACAGAGCACTGTCTCCTCTCATTAGCTCTGGGGGTGCCTGTGTGCAGCACTCAGGTGTTTGGAACTGGAGCGTGTCCTCCATCCCTGTTGTCTCAGCAGCCTTTTGGAGCCATGGTGTCTGTCTGGTAAATGTCACTGTGTCTGACTGATGGCTTTGAGAACCTCACAGAGGACCAGAGCAGCTGGCTAAAGCCTAACAAACGCCTGCTCTGTGTCTGCTGGTGGGTTTTACCTGTCTTAAAGGTTTTACCTGTCTTTACCTGTCTTCCCAGTTGTTTAGATACATTTGCTCCTCAAAAAATGCCTGTTTAGATCAAGTACATAGAATTTTAATTCTGTCTGCTGCTACCTTTTGCAGTATGTCTCAAATCTTAATGTCAAGAGAAGGCTTTTTCTTCTGGTCTTGCTGCAACTAATAATTCCCCCCCAACCTCCCTTTCTGTTGGTTCCTGTTCTTTTCTGGGCTTTTTTAATTTTTTTTTTTTTATTTATTTTTTTTTTTTTTATTTTGAGGTCTTCTGCCTTTATCTTGGCCTTCCTGCACAGAAGTTTGCAATAACAAATATACAAAGTCAGGTGGAACATTTCCTTCAGGACCTTATTCTTTAAGGATTCCTTAACGTGCAGAATTGATCCTATTGATCCTTGCATTGCATATGTGCAGATGGGGTTATTTAGCTCCTGCTTTTGGCAAAAGGAGAGAGATCTTTACTCCAGGATATAAATAATATATATTTGTTTGAATTCAAATTTCGTTGTATTAAAATCTTTCTGATACAGCTATCAGGAAACATTTATATTTAGTGTTGTTTTTTACTATTCTGCAGAAGTGAGTTAATACAGCTTCCTGTATATCCTTCTTGCATTAAAAATTTGCATGGCCTCTTGTCTCGGCCTTTCTCCAAATACCATACAGTTTAGGAAATAGTTTAAACCTAGAAGTATCTCAGAGTAGAGCTACTTTCTTGTTACTTGTCAACATGAAGTAACAGAAGCAAATTTCGTCTCCTAGCAACCCTAGCATTGCCATTTTTTGACTGTCAAATACTTTGCTGTGCAAACATCATTGCTATGGACATTGTACAAAAAATGCTTGAGATAAATCATGTATGTTATAATACACAAGGCTTAATGGATTGCTTTTCCATTGCTCATTTTAAAATTAAACCCACCAGCTTCCTGTTTTTCTTGTCCTGAAGTCCTGTCTTTCTGAGCTCTTATAATTTCTAAAATAACCTGTCAAGAGAAGGAATTCGGTAAAGTGACTAAAAAGTGACTTCTACTTAACCTTTGATTTTTATAAACAATTGGCTGAGTCCTAAATAGATGAAAACAGTCTATTTTTAGGGCCTAATTTAGAGAATTGATATTTCCACATTTGCTTTGTCATAGCTGGTAGTAGCTAAATTGTGAAAGCTTGTAACTGTTACAAATGCTTGGAGGATTGCTGAGTGTTCTGCCATAATGCACTAAGGAGCTCAGTGTACTGTACATTTCAATTTATAATAAGACAGTGTAGCTGATAGCACAGACACTGAAATATTTCAAGTCTAGACTATGCCTTAAAAAACACAGGCTATTGACTTTTTGGTACAGCAAGTTGGAAAATAACTGATAAGGGCACTTTGTTCGGCAGACTTCAAAAAGTGATGAGTTTTTCTAAGCCAGAGTGGGTCGGGAGGGTTCAGCCACTGCTTGCCTGCCTTGTTGGGGTGAAAAGGGAACTGGTGTTGGAAAGGGCTAGTGTGTCTTGCCAGGTTTGAGTGGTTTGTGAGGGACAGCCTTGTTAGATGGGGAAGATGAGTTTCTGCAGCGCTGTGTTTAGCAAGAAGAAATGGGATGGAGAAATAGAAGAGCAAAGTTTCCTGTCTTTTGGAAATGGTAATGTTAGTATTTCACCACAGACAAAGATAATGGCCAAAAAGTTTAATGTAGCTCATGTTCTCTTATATAGCCCTTTTGTACCTTTGGATAATAAAAATAGCTTGCTGAAGGTTTTTGAGTGGAACTACATATTGTAGTAATGGAAGGATATTATGATGCAGCTGATAGTTTTATGGCCCCTTTAATATCCCAATTCACCTTACAAATCACTGTGTTTGTAAAGTCCTTCTCTTACTGCTGCTGGGGAAGAAGAACATTTTGGTTGTGTTTACTTTTGTCCTGTGTTGTTAGCTGTGGAAAAAAGGAGGAATATAACCTCAGACTGGGCTTGCAGACTTGAAGAATTGCGTAATTACTTTCAGTTTGTCTCTCTAACGTAATGCCAACCGTGTTTTTCAGAGCCATGGTGTCATGGAAGGGGATGTACTTTGCACTTGCACTATTCTTGGGAAGTTTCTTTGGAAGTATATTCATGCTGGGCCCTTTTCTGCCTTTGATGTTTATCTCGCCAGCCTGGTACCGCTGGATCACCGACTGCATTGTGGCCACTTGGCTCACCCTCCCTGTGGTAAGTGGCACATAATCCAGCTCTGGGCAGTTGTCCATAATCCCACAATTTAGCTTGTTCACCAACACTTTGGATTTTATTTTAGAGTTTTTAAAGCTATTTATGCTTCTGTCTAAACAGGCCCCACTTACTGTCTGTAGAGACTTCGGGTTTAGCTCAGTGGTGTAAACTGTGTGCCTATTTACAGTCCCCCTCTTCTTTGACAGTTTAATTTATATATCAGGTATTGTTGTGTGTTCATTTTATGCTTGAAAAGGCCTTTTTGTGACATCTTCATCCAGTGTCAGTCAGATGCAGAGAGGAGTAGGTGAAACTCTAGTAAGCAGGAGGAAGTTGTGTTAGACTGTAAACTTCCTTAAGTGAGTTGTCATGTAAACTCTTTCATTGGAATGTGCTCCAAGTATTGTATTAGAAAAATTTTCCACTGTCTGGTACATTGTTGTCAACCTTCACCATTCTGTTACTTAATCCTTTTAGAATTTAGCCCTTGTAGTTGAATTAGATGTTTTCAGGTGAAAAAATAAGTGCTTCCCCTAGAAAGGAGGTATTCCTCACTTACAGTGCATCAGCTTTACAACTATATGAGTCTGGAAATCAATAACAAAGCTCTTCCCTGAATTGTTCCAAAGGAAAGGCAATGTGAATAGGATCTGTCTCTTCTTCTGTTCTCTAAAAGCTAGGGGGCTTTGTTCCTCTAGGCCATTACAGATTTGTTCAACTTTTTCTGAAGTAAAATGCCATATTGGTATGCAGAAGAATGTATCTTCTGGCATAGAGGAAGTTTTATCCTTATTGCATATCCAGTAGTTTCTCTTTTGCTGTTTCTGCCTTGTGAGTTTTAAAAGGGCCTCAACTGTTTCTTATTCTAAAACTTTTGTAGTTTTTATCATGACTAAATGTAGTGAAATTGGGAGGATCAATTTAATCACCAGTAAATGAAATTTATTTCTTGTAATGATGAAATTTAACTGAGTACTGATACTGTCACAAAATAACTCTTTCTCTGTTTGCCTTCAAATTTTTTATAATTTCAAACTCCCTAAAAGCTAATAGTGGTCTTTTCATCAATTAGGTGCCTGGGCTTTATAATTCTGGGTTATTAAAACTAGTTTGTGATAACTTTTTCAGTCTAAAAGTTTGATTTTTAACCCACACTAGAGCTAGACCAAAATAATTTTAATATCATTGTGAAAAGGATTCTGTCTTTTGAGAATCTTGGGGACTTAGGTTCAGGAAAGGAGTCTCAAAACCAACCATTTTGAAGCTCAGACCTTGTCCACCTTAGTTTTCTATCCTTACACTCACTGCATTCTCATTCAGGAGAAACAGGTTCTTGGTTTGTGTCTCCAAACAATAAAGTGCTTTTGTACCAGTTGGACTCCAGCAGGGAAACTCTGACCCTGACCTCTGTGTTGTAAGAAATTTTCACCTTCCTCACTCTGTCACATTTTGCTTCCTTTCTAGGAGAGTCAGCAGGGGACAGTGAGGTGGGTTTAGTTTAGTTTAGTTTGGCTTGTACTAAGCACACACAGAGTTGGCAGAAATATGAACAGAAGTTGTTTCACTTTCTGGATCTCTGTTTAAATCCCCAGTGTTTGTTCTTTTTGAGGAAGAATGAGAAGAGAGGGTAAGGAGGTAATTTGAAGGCCTTTTTAAGGCCTGTAGAGGTTCTATGGTATTTTGCTGGTTTTCTGGTCTTTTTCTGTGCTGACTGGGTTGGACAGTGTGCTGTCAGTGACCCTGACCTTAGGGGCAATATATATTTGTGCAGCCAGTCTTTCCTTACATTACCTACCAAGTTATAGTCCATAGTGACTCACTTTTTTACTTCATGATAACATTCCTGGAAAACCAGGGTAAGGTAAGTATAATGCAGTGATGGGAATAGAGTGCTATTTAAGAAGTGCTGCTCAGTTGTTGTTTCCTCTTCCATTAGACAGCTATTCCTGCAGAAAAGCTGGCTGCTTTATTAGAAAGCAGAAGTTTGTTTACCAGTTGTAATGTGAGTGAATAAGTGAAATTATATAATTCAAATTAATTTTTATTGCTAATGGGGTGGTGCTTTTCTTCTGGGAGTAAAGCCATAATACTGAGATACTATTTCTAGGCCTTGCTGGAAATGGTGTGTGGTGCCAAGGTGGTTGTCACTGGAGATGGATTTGTTCCTGGAGAAAGGAGTGTCATTATCATGAACCATCGCACACGAATGGACTGGATGTTCCTGTGGAACTGCCTGCTGCGATACAGCTACCTCAGACTTGAAAAAATCTGTCTCAAATCCAGTCTCAAAAGCATTCCGGGATTTGGTATGTTGCTAAACCCTTTAATTTGAAAAGAAAGTATGTTTAAATTATATCCAGCGCAGTTCATAACTTGCTAAATGACATAGGTTTAAATTCTGTTTCAGTGTTTAAAAAAGCACTTGTAAAATATGTGGCATGTGGACAAATTAAACCATAAATCTCCTGAGGACACCTGGACTACATGCCTAAGCATGTCTTTTTTAAGATACTACATGTGCTGCTGTTTCTTGTAGGTAAATATACTTCTGCTTTACATACCAAAAGCATTTTTCAGGATGATGAAAAATGATTTTCAAAGTCTCTTTCAGCATTGTGGTTTGGGTGCTATTTCACCCCACATTCCAAATACTCTCATCAAGCTTTCTTCATTATCTGATGTATACTATTGTGAAAATGAAAAAAAAAAGCTCTGTAGGCAATTGCAAAGTTAATGGTTCATTTTAATAACTAATTTTAAATTGAACTCGGCTATGCAAAATATTCTGTGCAGGATATGAAATCATCAGGATTTATAGTGATGTAGGCTGGAAAGAGATCTGAGTTGCTTGTATTCAGAGAAATTGTTTCAGATAATCCAAAAATTGTTGCACAAATGGTTTCTGAATAAATAGGCAGACTTATCTGAAATACAAGCAACTCTGCATTTTATTTATCTCTTAGATTTATTTGCTGTTTTATACAAAACTAGCTTGGGCAGGATATGCGTCAACTTTATGATGTCGAAAGAGTAACCTTATTTATGGTTGCTTTTTGTCAGGCCATTTATCTGAACAGATAATTTTGGCAAGATTCCATCCTGAGGAGCTCTCCTACTGTTGCATTAGATTGCATTGACTGGTGCATTGTGTTGCATTCAGTACTCTTTAAGTAACAGTAGCAACAGGGCAATGTGCTTTTTTTTCCTTAACAACCACATATTAAGGTCACTTTTAGTTGACAAAGGACAAATCTCTTATAATGTGGCAGGAAATGAGAAAATACATATTAGATATCTTCATTATACAGCAGAGATGTTTTGAAATCTTGGAATCAGCTGCATATGCAACTTTTTATAGCAGTGATGGAAGATGAAATCAGGAGTATCATGGGGAAGATTCAAAGATTTCTCTCTTCAAAAATATGTTTTGTTATTAAAAAAGCAAAAAACCCAAAAACCATATGTGTGTGTCCCTGTCAATGCTTTTAATGAAATTGGAAGGTAGCTCCAGGAGCTTAGGTGCTAAGCTGTGCTTGGTGAAATTTGGTTCCTGAAAGGGTGTTAGAAGTCGTTTATAGATTGATTTTTTAAATTATTTTTTTTTTAATTCAATTCTCAGTTTTCTGCATAAACTGAGCAGATCTAACAGATTTGTTCAGTGGGCTCGGGCAGATGGATCTATGTCAGGTCAATATTAGCAGACTGTGATGCCATCTTTGTTCTGATGTAGCAGCAGCTTATGCCACTAACAGAATTCTGGGCTCATCCTCCACTTTGTGATGTAGAAGTGACACATACAGACATTTGCTCCTGTTGTTTCTGTTACAGGGTGACAGTTTCTGGTGGCAGAGCTGACGCCCGGTTCTGTAGTGTTATAAACCACTATTTTTATGCCAGGTCCCCAAAAATTCACCACAGTATGTGGACTTTGAGGATTTTAGTTGCAATTTTGTGAATTATAGCTTATTTTTCAGTGAACTGTTAGTGTTGGGTTATTAATCACAGAAGGGAAGTTCAACTAAACTGCATCCTTCACTGGAGCCATGATTTGATGTCCTAAAAATTCTGAAAGATAAGCTTCTGTTTTATCATAGTGTATCTGAAAGGAGGCCTTAGAAGGGCATATCTCTATGTTCAGTCAGGCTGCATTTTGGGTGGCATTTCTTGCCAAAATGAAGTATTCTGTATATCTGTGTAATTAGGGGATTGTTGGAAAGTGAGACTCCTGGATTTAATGAAGATTGATGGAAAAAGATGAATCTGTATGAAGTTTGCTGGGGCAGGATCACTGCAGAGAATGGTGTCTAAACCCTAAATCTCATGTGACAGTAGAATTTCTCCCACTTATTGTTCTAGAGCATGCTGTGTTATATGATAGACCCTTAATAAGTGTTTATTCAGGTTTTGGGTTTGTTTTTTGCATCCTGTGGTTTTTAACTAAATGTTTTATTATAGAAGCTTGTAAAAGCCAGAAGATCACTTGGAAATCAACCAGATAATTTCAGTGCACTCCATCTGTAATTGATACTTTAGATGTTAATCATTTAAGGTATAATATTTGTGATAATTCAATGAGCTACTTTGATCATGTCTTTCAGTTTTATCTTTTCATGTGTTTATATGGATTAGTTGTACATAGTCAGATGTATAGGATTAGGGAAGTTTGGTACACTGCCTAAATGCAACTTCTAATAGATCTTAATCTAGTGATAATCATACTTTGAATTTCAGAAATATTTGAGTGAATATACCATATTTCTTTCGATGCAATTTTGTGGTGATCTTTCAAATGCTTTTTTTTTTTTTTGAGCAAGCATTAAATTTAAAATTATGTTTAAGATAAGGTTTGTAATGCAAACCTTCCATATCCATGTTTCTGAAAGCCTTGCTGTATTCAGCACAGCACTTTTGTTTTGATAAGTAGTTTCCCATTTGGGTGTAAAAATAGGTCTGTGAGAGATTATGCTCTTTCCAGTGGCATATATGATAGGTGAAGGCCAAAGCTGGGAATGGAAATAGATCCAGAGTTCTTGTGGTCCCCTTTGTAGGTTAAAAGTGTAAAGGTATCAGATTTAATGAGCCTGTATTACAACTAGGCAGTTATTTTTTAGTTAATTAAAATTAAAATGGGAAGATTCACTATTTCAAGCAGACACATTGAGTCATTTATCTAGTTCTTAAGTTATTAATTCCTTGCATTCCAGTGTATGAAAAAAACCTTAAAATTGATTAAAGGTGAGCTTTGAAAAAAGTCCAAGGAAAAACAGATGGTCCTTTCTTCCTGGAACTTTAGCTTTGGCTTGATGAATTGTGTGCAGTAAAGTTTTCAAAAAGAGATATTACGTTTCAGTAATCTCAATTTCAGAAACATTCTTGCAGCATTTCAGTGCATCTTGCCAAAGCTGGCGTCTGGAGGGAGCACTAGTGTGCTCTTGGCTGTTGCTGCAGTTTCTCATCTGACATCATCAGAAGCTACTGACACATTCTGCAGTATCAGTTTTCAAGGAGAATTTCTAATGGCATTGACAGTTTCCTGCATGGTCTGACTTGATAGGATTTCTCTACAGTACTTGTAATAGATAGGAGCAATTAATATTCTCATCTATTCTCAATTAATTAGGAGTAGTTGGGGAAGGGATACAGATTGTGGTGCTGTCATGTTCACAATGTGCTGTGGAACACATACTGTTCCATACAAGGAACACACAAGATAGTGTGAGATGACCGGATAGTGACTAGGAAATGGTTTTAATATTTTTCTTAATAGTTTCATTTGTGAAAGTTGTCTTGTGATAATCAGTAAGACTTCACTGAGAAGAGTTAGGTGTTTTAATGATGGACAGTTTGAATGTGTTGGATGAGCTTACAGCAATATTTGAATTTTAATGGTTAAATATGCC